>NC_069500.1:785193582-785519415 GCF_027579735.1 Bombina bombina
TATAGTTGTGGCAACCCTTATATATACTGTGTACAGTATATATATATATATATATATATATATATATATACTGTTCTGAAAACTCATATATATATATATAAAACAACTTATATAAATGAATATTCAGTTTAAAGATGTATATACCTGTAAGTAAAGTTTCATTGTTTAAAACATTTTAAGATGAAGGAAACTTGTGCTCAAATTACCATAAAAATTGCTGAAAAAATTGAGATCCTTATTATGTGTCACACCACAGGGTGTTTTAACTATACTTCCTCTTGTAGTATATCCTATTGTATATGAACAGTTCTATAATTTTTAGGTGACTAATATTTTCCTAGTCAATCTCCACTCTTTCCAAGCTCCCTTCTAAGTTAATCCTAGAGATACTGCCAACAGTGACTCTATTTTTATCTTCTGACGTAACTGTTGCATGATTTTTGTATCATAATGATGCAAAAAGAAAATACATGAATTTCACTCCAGCATTTATTTTGTGCTTTAAATGTGATGGTAGAGAAAATGTAACCTCAATCATATGACTTGAAATAATGAAAGAAATGAGACAGTCATGTGTGTTTGCTTACAGTTACAAGGCTATATTTTGAACTGGTATATGCTACTTTTATCTAAACAGTCTGTTACACCTGCTGCTCGTCATGAGACACCTATTTTTATGTGCCAGCACAGAAGGTTATCTAAAATCTAGCCATGTACATTCTATTTGATCCATGGCATAACTATCTTTTAAGTAACATTCTATTACAAGACATTTTGAAAATAAATCAATTTAATGCATAATTAGTTTTAATATCCATAGAAAAAAAGCTATGTTCTGATTCAAAAACCTGCACACAGTATTAACATTGCAATGGGCATTTTACTAAATCAGACAGGAAGTTATCATTTTTTTAAACTGAATCAACAAACTGATGTATTGGTTTAATTTATGGGATACATGTTTAAAATATTGAGTCCTAATCATATTTTTGGCTTTGATGAACACACTATATATACAGACAGTAAAGTCAAATGGAAAGTCAAACGGATATGAACCCCAAACATTTTCTTTTGTTAATCAGACAGAGCATACTATTGTTAAAAATAGGTCTCCATTTATTAAACACCAGGCAGACATGATTCGCTACATCGCTGTGAGCAGACAGCATACGCTGTCTGCATTTAACATTGCACAAGCACCAATGCCGATTCCTGTTCGCTGGCAGATGCTAGCATGGGCTGTCAATCCTCCTGATTGGATCAGATAGTGATGGTTTCAAGGACAGGCATCTGAATCAGCAATCACTGCTTGGTAAAAGGAGCCCATAGACTGCTAAAGACTCATGCATGCTCCTAAGCTCCTATCAGCTTACCTTGGTTTATGCTACAACAAAGGATAACAAGAAAACAAAGCACATTTGATAATAAAAGTAAATTAGAAAGTTGTTTAACATTGCAAGATTTGAATAATGAATGTTTAATTTTGACTTTACTGTCCCGTTAGGATTTCTTTAAAATCAAGAATCAAAGCATATTGAAAAGTTGTTCCATTATGTAGAACTAAACATTTTATATACAAATCTCAAGGTGTCTACTGCCCCTTTAAAAGTCATCACTCAAGGGGTGATAATTTCACCAAAGCATTTTTGCAAAAACAAAAACTTTGACAACTACAAAAATAAATAAACTGCAAAACATATTCTAATTGTACTTAAAATACATTGTTGTGCCTTAGAAATACAGCCTGTAACACATAAAAAACATACGGCTAGATTACGAGTTGTGCGTTAAGGTAAAAAAGCAGCGTTAACAGGTCCTAACACTGCTTTTTTACGACTGCTGCTATTACGAGTCTTGCAGGTATAGGTGTATACCGCACACTCTTTTGGCCTTACCGCAAATCAACTTATGTAAATTTCATAAAGGCTTTTTTCTATGGGACTTCCATAGCGCTGGTATTACGAGTTTGTCCTTGGAGGCCACAAAGTGAGTGGTACAGCCTATTCCGACAAGATTCCTAACGCATTTTAAAGTCAGTAGTTATGAGTTTTACGCTACAAAGCTGTAGCATAAAACTCATAACTAAAGTGTTAAAAAGAACACTTACACCCATAAACTACCTATTAACCCCTAAACCGAGGCCCTCCCACATCGCAAACACTAAAATAAAATTATTAACCCTTAATCTGCCGCTCCGGACATCGCCGCCACTATAATAAACATATTAACTCCTAAACCGCCGCACTCCTGCCTCACAAACACTAGTTAAAAATTATTAACCCCTAATCTGTTCTCCACAACATCGCCGCCACCTACATTATACTTATTAACCCCTAATCTGCCGTCCCCAACGTCGCCCCCACTATTCTAAATTTATTAACCCTTTAAACCTAAGTCTAACCCTATCCCTAACACCCCCTAACTTAAATATAATTTAAATAAATCTAAATACAAATTCCTATCATTACCTAAATAATTCCTATTTAAAACTAAATACCTATAAAATAAACCCTAAGCTAGCTACAATATAACTAATAGTTACATTGTATCTAGCTTAGGGTTTATTTTTATTTTACAGGCAAGTTTGTATTTATTTTAACTAGGTAGAATAGTTACTAAATAGTTATTAACTATTTAATAACTACCTAGCTAAAATAAATACAAACTTGCCTGTAAAATAAAAATAAACCCTAAGCTAGATACAATGTAACTATTAGTTATATTGTAGCTAGCTTAGGGTTTATTTTATAGGTATTTAGTTTTAAATAGGAATTATTTAGGTAATGATAGGAATTTGTATTTAGATTTATTTAAATTATATTTAAGTTAGGAGTTAGATTTAGATTTAGGGGTTAATAAATATAATATAGCGATGTTGGGGGCAGCAGATTAGGGGTTAATAAATGTAGGTAGGTGGTGGTAGATTAAGGGTTAATACAATTTAAATAGTGTTTGAGATGTGGGAGTATGGCGGTTTAGGGGTTAATATGTTTATTATAGTGGTGGCGACATTGGGGGCGACAGATTAGGGGTTAATCAGTATAATGTAGGTGTTGGTGATGTCGGGGGCGGCAGATTAGGGGATAATAAGTGTAAGATTAGGGGTGTTTAGACTCGGGTTTATGCTAGGGTGTTAGGTGTAAACATAAATGTAGTTTCCCCACAGGAATTAATGGGGCTGCGCTATTGAGTTTTACGCTGCTTTTTGGCACGTATAACCAGCTCACCGCTTACTTAAGCAGCGCTGGTATTGGAGTGCAGTGTGGGGCGCAATTTTGCTCTACGCTCACTTCTTGCCTGTTAACGCCGGGTTGATAAAAACCCGTAATACCAGCGCTGCAGGAAAGTGAGTGGTGAGAATAAACTGCAAGTTAGCAACGCACCCCTGTTAAAGCACAACTCGTAATCTAGGCAATAGTTTTAATATATCATCCTATACAATACAGATCTGCATACCATATATACAATCTTTCTTACAATGTAATGGTCACTGCCATCTACAGGAAAGTAACTGTCATTGTAACAGACACCAGAATGCTCAATACTACCATCAAGACTTGTTATCCTCTGTACAAATAAAGATAATAATGTATCATACCTAACTGTACTAACTGTAATATTGCAAATTATGGGTACAAAGCAGTTGTATAGTATTCTCATTATACACAGTTAATCATATGGATGTCTATAAACCTAACATTGACTACAGTTTCCCTGTGTAATTAATCTTCATAAAAATTCTATGTTGCAGGTTTTGGAGTCAGCTTAAATTAACCCCATCTGGGTTGGGCACTATACAACCATTATATCCGATGATGCTTTGGTTGCTACTGTCATTCCTTAGCGTCCGGCAGTTTTACACTCTTCCTCTTATCAGTCTGACAGTTCCCTGTGTATTGTAAATCTCCTCTTCTATGGAGAGATGTGTAACTGTGATAGGTTACTTCAAACCTGCATAACTATAATAGTGAATAATAGACAGAAATGTAACATATTTTTTTTGTGCAACAAACAAATATCCGATAACTCAAGATAGCCATATTTTGCTGTAGTAAATTATAAACCAATATTATGATCATTTTAATATTATTTAAATTACTTGATAAACCCTTTAAAATGTTCCCAAAGCAAAATATCTAACACCTGCATTTTTTTTATCATGGTTAAAAGGATACTAAATCCAAATTTGTTCTTTAATGATTCAGATCAGAGCATGTAATTTTAAACAACTTTCTAATTTACTCCTATTATTTTCTTCATTCTCTTTCTATCTTTAATTAAAAAAAAAGCAGGAATGTAAAACTTAGAATCCGGCCCATTTTTGGTTCAGAACCTGGGTTATGCTTGCATATTAGTTGGCTGAATGCAGGGCCAGACTGGGACCAAAAATAGGCCCAGACATTTTAAAGCAAAGCAGTGCCCCCCCCCACCCCCACCCCCGTTTCTTATTTAATATTCGCTTATTCAGGGTGATTGAAATGCATACAGCACTACAGAAATACACTCTTATGAATGCAGACCTCCACATACACACACTCATATGCATGCACATCACACATACACCCTTTTATACACACTCATATGCACGCACATCACACATACACCTTTTTACACACACTCATATGCACGTACATCACACATACACCCTTTAACACACACTCATATGCACGCACATCACACATACACCCTTTTATACACACTCATATGCACGCACATCACACATACACCTTTTTACACACACTCATATGCACGCACATCACACATACACCTTTTAACACACACTCATATGCACGCACATCACACATACACCCTTTTATACACACTCATATGCACGCACATCATACACACACCTTTTTACACACACTCATATGCACGCACATCACACATACACCCTTTTATACACACTCATATGCACGCACATCACACATACACCCTTTTACACACACTCATATGCACACACATCACACATACACCCTTTTACACACACTCATATGCACGCACATCACACATATACCCTTTTACACACACTCATATGCACGCACATCACACATACACCCTTTTATACACACTCATATGCACGCACATCACACATACACCCTTTTACACACACTCATATGCACGCACATCACACATACACCCACTTACACACACTCATATGCACGCACATCACACATACACCCTTTTACACACACTCATATGCACGCACATCACACATACACCCACTTACACACACTCATATGCACGCACATCACACATACACCCTTTTACACACACTCATATGCACGCACATCACACATACACCCACTTACACACACTCATATGCACGCACATCACACATACACCCTTTTACACACACTCATATGCACGCACATCACACATACACCCTTTTACACACACTCATATGCACGCACATTACACATACACCCTTTTACACACACTCATATGCACGCACATCATACACACACCCTTTTACACACACTCATATGCACGCACATCATACATACACCCTTTTACACACACACATATGCACGCACATCACACATACACCCTTTTACACACACTCATATGCACGCACATCACACATACACCCACTTACACACACTCATATGCACGCACATCACACATACACCCACTTACACACACTCATATGCACGCACATCATGCACGCACATCACACATACACCCTTTTACACACACTCATATGCACGCACATCACACATACACCCTTTTACACACACTCATATGCACGCACATCATACACACACCCTTTTACACACACTCATATGCACGCACATCACACATACACCCTTTTACACACACACATATGCACGTACATCACACATACACCCTTTTACACACACTCATATGCATGCACATCACACATACACCCTTTTACACACACTCATATGCACGCACATTACACATACACCCTTTTAAACACACTCATATGCACGCACATCACACATACACCCTTTTACACACACTCATATGCACGCACATCACACATACACCCTTTTATACACACTCATATGCACGCACATCATACACACACCCTTTTACACACACACTCATATGCATGCACATCACACATACACCCTTTTATACACACTCATATGCACGCACATCATACACACACCCTTTTACACACACTCATATGCACGCACATCACACATACACCCTTTTATACACACTCATATGCACGCACATCATACACACACCCTTTTACACACACTCATATGCACGCACATCACACATACACCCTTTTACACACACTCATATGCACGCACATCACACATACACCCTTTTACACACACCGATATGCACGCACATCACACATACACACCCTTTTACACACACTCATTTGCACGCACATCACACATACACCCTTTTACACACACTCATATGCACGCACATCACACATACACCCTTTTACACACACTCATATGCACGCACATCACACATACACCCTTTTACACACACTCATATGCATGCATATCAAACATACACCCTTTTACACACACTCAGTCATATGCACGCACATCACACATACACCCTTTTACACACACTCATATGCACGCACATCACACATACACACCCTTTTACACACACTCATATGCAAGCACATCACACATACACCCTTTTACACACACTCATATGCACGCACATCACACATACACCCTTTTACACACACTCATGTAAGCACATCACACATACACCCTTTTACACACACTCATATGCATGCACATCACACATACACCATTTTACACACACTCATATGCAAGCACATCACACATACACCCTTTTACACACACTCATATGCACGCACATCACACATACACCCTTTTACACACACTCATATGCACGCACATCACACATACACCCTTTTACACACACTCATTTGCAAGCACATCACACATACACCCTTTTACACACACTCATTTGCAAGCACATCACACATACACCCTTTTACACACACTCATTTGCAAGCACATCACACATACACCCTTTTACACACACTCATTTGCAAACACATCACACATAAACACTTCTACACACACACTCATATGCAAGCATATCATACACACACCCTTTTACACACACTCATTTGAAAGCACATCATACCACACCCTTTTACACACACTCATTTGCAAGCAGATCATACATGCACACACTCATATGCACGCATTGGCGTAACTAGAAACCACAGGGCCCAGGTACAAGAATCTAAGAAAAATGTGAAGGAGGTACCCTGTGCCCACAGTCTGTGAGATGGTCTGACCCCCTATTACTGTATATAGTGACACTGTTTTTTTAACCCACCAGTACTGTATATAGTGACACTGTTTAACCCACCAGTACTGTATATAGTGAGTCAGTAACAAAGTCTGTATTCTGCCAGTGAGATGGCTGGCCTGCCCCTACCTGCCCCAGTACTTTATAAAGTGACCACAGTAGTCAGTGATATGGTCCAGCCACCCCTTACTGTATATAGTGGTACTGTATAGTGACACTGTTTACTCCCCCCCCCCCCCCCCATGCAGTAGTAACAAGGTCTGTAATTTGCTGGTTCCACAAACAAACACACACACATATATGCATAAATACACACACAGTCACATACATACATACACACACACACACACACACACACATAAACACCAATGGGTAAAACAGAAACACTAACCCCTGTAGTCAGAGACACTAGTGAAGCATCATGTCACACTCACATTATATTAGTGCAGGCAGTGGCAGGTCAACTTTTTTTATTGGAATTTTTTTTATTTTTTTATTTAAACTGGGCCCCACTCTGTGGGGCCCGGTCACAGTTGCGCCCTCTACACCCCCTATAGTTCCGTTCCCGTATGCACGCACATCACACATACACGCACATCATACATACACGCACATCACACATACTCCCTTTTACACATACTCATATGCAAGCACTTCACACATACACCCTTTTGCACATACTCATTTGCAAGCAGATCACACATGCACACACTCAAATGCACGCCCATCACACATACACACACTCAAATGCACGCCCATCACACATACACCTATTTGCACACACTCATATGCAAGCACATCACACATACACCCTTTTGCACACACTCATATGCATGTACATCACACATATGCCCTTTTACACACTCTTTTATGCACGCACATCAGAGCTATGGAAAGAAAACAGTAGCATGTTAAAGGGTCATACATTTTCAACAATTATAAGTATGATGGTGACACTCCAGCCTCTATGAAGAAAATGGACCCACCACAATTCTCAGAGGCATTTAACAGGACACAAGGTTTTTATATATAATTTAACCAAAACAAAATAATTAATACAAAATGAATGCATATATATATATATATATATATATATATATATATATATTTGTGCTTATATATGTTTGTGGGGGGGAGATTTGCTGCCCCAAAGAGAAAAGCACAGATGATTTAATTCCAGGTTATTATCTATCAGACACATGAGCAAGTGAATGTAAGTTAATCATAATTTTTGTTGTATTTTAACTTCTAATTGTAAAGACTTTTTTCCTCAATGCCTGCCATTTAAACACAAGAAAGCTTTGATTGAGCACTTTAATAAAATGCACAGAGTGGGGTTAAAAACTGTTAGAGCCTAAGAAAGATTTAGTTCAGAGATACAGGACCCTTGGCAGAAGAGTGGTGATATAGTTGGCCAGAGCTTAGGGAGATTGAGGCTGGGAGTGTACTCGACCACTCATGCATGCAGCTCACAATATAATAAAAATGTCAAATTAGAACTGACAAAACACAGCTACCGCTGCCCCCTTACTGTAGATCATCTTTTCTCTACTATATCTTCCTGACTGTAAATTAGCTGTGTGCTGTCTCAAGTAGAGAAATACATTATTGACAGGCTCAGCACCGCACGCGCGGGAAAAAAAGTAGGGGAGGGGATGGAAGGGAGGGAAGTAAAACATTTCAGGCTGTTAGTCAGACTGTTTAAAGGAGCAGTGTTGCCTGAGACTGCACCACCGCTCTGAAGTAACTGTGCTGCTGCACCCCAGGAAACAGCCCTGTCAACTAGTCAATTAAGATTAAAAAAAAGTGTTCACCTTTGAACAAAATTTCCAAAATCCTTAATTGATGGCTCTGAGACAGGGACTTTCACTCAACTGCTCTTTAAAATCACTGGTTCTCACAATACCTGCTCTCTTCCCCAGTGGTGCCACGATGTCTGCGTGGACTGCAGAGGTTGTGATTACTGGCTGCATCACATGTTGTGTGCAGCAGTGGGGGATTTTAAGAGCTGGCCCCGGTACTAAAAAGGGGCACTTATTATATGAGATTGCAGAGTGTGAGTAATAAACAGATGGGCGGGGCTATGGCAGCCAGCGGCCCACCGGGCATTTGTCCGGTATGATCGATGGACAGTCCGGGCCTGGCTGAATGTAGTCACCAATAGGCAAGTGCTATTCAGTGGGCTGAACCTAAAATGGGCCGGGTCCTAAGCTTTACATTCCTGCTTTTTAAATAAAGATAGCAAGAGAACAAAGATAAAAGGATAATAGGAGTAAATTAGAAAGTTGATAAAAGTTGCATGCTCTATCTGAATCATGAAAGAAAAATTTTGGATTTAGTATGCCTTTAAAAAAAAGAATAAAAAAATGTATAACCTTGTACCACAAACAATGACTCCTTTTCTTCACAAAACAACAGGTCGGTTAAATTTAGATAGTTGTGTTGTGATTATGTCACCAGTTAAAACTAGAATAATACTAATACATGACATTAAGATATTTCCTATATTATAAAAGGCCAAGTATGTTTGTCTGATGAAGTCATGCTCAGTAGAGACTACAGCGCGAGACAAACATACTTGGCCTTAACCCCTCAAGGACGGCACTGGTCGTTAAGCCCTGGGCCTCACTAAAAGTAGGGAGATTGCGCTATTTCTGCATGTCCCACGAGTGGGGCAGTGCAGAAATAAACGGGCAGAGGTACCGATGCAGAGAGGGTCTGTGTCCGATTGTTGGTGGCGTGGGAGGGTTAGGAGGGAGGCAGGTGGGGGTTATATATATTTTAAAAAAAAAGCGCCCGTGTGTGTCTCAACAAAAAAATTATTGTTACAGGGATCACAGGTACTTACATTTGTGAATAGCACTCTCATGTGCTAGTAGAAGCATGCTGATACTTCATAGCATATCAGCTTGCTGTCTCCCAGTGCCCAGGAACTCCAAACTTCCAGGATCCAAACTAAGATGGTGTGTTCTTGCGGCATCAGTATATCGAATATGTGGCACAAGTCGTAAGTTGTAAAAACGGTTTATTAAAAACAAACATACAAATAAAATACTATTGACATGTGATAACAGGGTATTATAATCATGTACACCCCTGTTGTATGCAACGTGTTTCTCAGCGATTAGATCCACCTTTTCATCAGGCATAACTGGCCATGTAACATGTGGTCTAATATTCAAAACACACTGCTAATCACAAATTGATTAATCACAAAGGGAGCGTATTTGGTCACGTACCAAAAAATTAGTGCCAGATTAGTCAGCCCTCATCTGTATATCACAAGAGGTTAATAACGCCATGTGACTGTAGGGCATGTCCGCCACACTCCATATAATCTGCTGTTGCGGCTGATCCACACCCCTGCAACATCACCCCCAAACCATAAACATTGCAGTCAGCTCAGCTTAACACAGTATCAGTCAAAGGCAATGTAACAGGTAAGCTATATAACCAGTCTAAGAGAGAAAAATATATATATTTAGCCTCTACAGCAGGTCATGTAAACAAAACACAACACAATATTCATCCGTCCCCTACAAATGTTAAACAATTATTGATATTATAAATAATATTGTTTTGTTTACATGACCTGCTGTAGAGCGAGTGGAGTCTAACACACCCTGCACTATAAATCATTATTAATAGTGCAGGGTGTGTTAGCCTCCACTTGGTCTTGTGCAAAGAATAATGCACAATTTGGTATACAAGTGGATGATTAAATATTTTAAACAAACCATCTTAACAAGGTAGAAATGTGAGCAGCACCCTATACTTTCAATGGAAAATACTATTAGTGTTCTCATTGTGCTTGTATTACAAGTGATGAGGTAAATATTGCGCATAAGCACAGTCATTCTATTGATATTATTTGTTGAAGGAGAACAATGTTCTACTGGGAGCTAGATGAACACATTGGGTGAGCCAATGACAAGCAGCTAGTAGTGCATTGCTCGTGAGCCTAATTATGTATGCTTTCCAACAATGGATACCAAAAGAATGAAACAAATTAAATAGAAGAAAATTGGAAAGTTGCTTAACATTGCATATTTTATCTGAATCATTAAAGTTTAATTTTGACTTTACTGTCCCTTTAATGCCATTGCTACCCTGCAAATATATGAACACAGAATCAACTCTTACTAAGTGTGAACAAGCTCAATGAACAGAAGATTGTTTGGAGTGGAATAGATCTGCACAAGGACCTAAGTGTGAGGAGGGAGAGACAAGCAGTAAAAATGAAACATAATGTTATTGTTTTAGTTAAATAAAGCTATTTACATTTTTATTATCTAAGTAATCATAATTTTTTTCTTTCCAATAAAGAACAGCTGAAAGGTTGATCAAATATGAACCTATTAAACTAGAGTTAGTTCACTTCCCAATAATTTCCTTATTTTAATGATCTATATATGAATTTCTAATGGTATAAAACTAAATCATTATTTTCCTGATAACTGGAAAAATAATCTGAATTATTATTATTATTATTATTCTAAAAATATATATAAAACACACACACATACATGCATATGCTTTAAAGAGCTCAAATTATTCTGCAGGATATGTGGAGACACGAAGAACTGGCATACGCGCAGGAAAGGTTGTGATGAGTCATTTAATCTGGCAAAACGATTTGCTGTTATTATTTATCATTTTAAAAATGGTAACATTATTTGCTGGAATAGTGTCCCTGAATAGTTCTAATACTGGTTTTGAAATTACAGATCATTAAAAAAAATAACAACAACAATTTCTGGGAACAATAAATCATTATAATAATGTACGCATTTAATATAATAACTAAGACAGAAAACAAAAAAATGAAAAAATGTTCCTTGTAATATTGGTATAAAAGAAATGATTTAAAGCATTTAACTTTAGATTATTGTTTAGCTTTAAAAGGAAACCATTATCTATAAAGTATATACTTTTTAAATTACTATTAACAAGTTATCACAGTCTACTTATTCATCATGTTGTGCCTTTATTGTAAGACAAACAATTATGAGTTTATCTGTATAATGCTATAGCTCTGTCTTCAGCCTATTAGGTACCGAAACTTTTGTTTACATCAGGTCCACGTGCAGATTAAGGGCTAGATTACAAATGGATTGCCAAATATCACATTTGCGAAAACGATATTTGTGCTCCACTTAGTAATACCAGCGCACGCAAATGTGTGCTTGTATTACAAGTTATGTGCTATGCAAACGTGACCTCACGTGCACATTGTACAAAAGCATTGTGCTAAAGAGAGCGCACTTCTATAGGCTCCAATGGGAGACTCATTCTCATGCCGTCAGACACAGGATGAGAACCTAGTGCAGCAATGGGTAGCAAATTGTTAAATTTATATGTATATGAATATATGAATATATATTTATTTGTTAATATGTGTATATACACATATTAACACATAAATATATATGTACTTTAGCATATACATATATATATATATACAGTATATATATATATATACAGTATATATATATATATATATATATATATATATATATATACAGTATATATATATATATATATATATATACTGTATGTATATATATATATATATATATATATATATATATATATATATATATATATACATATATTTACAGGGAACACACAGTTCCCATAGAGCGCAATATAAAGGCACCCCACACCTGCCAATGTTAAACCCTAAAAACTGCTTAGTGCAGTTTTTTTTTTTTTTTTTAAAAAGTAAAGATGCTATTTTTTTTTTTTTTTTTCATTTTAAATAAAAATATATACTAAGGTTTGGAGGCAAATTGGGCACTTTTGAAAAATAACCAGAGATCTCTAGTTAATTTTCGAAAAGTGCTAATTGCTACCGCGAGTACGCTATATTAAAAGTGTCCTGCTACCTTGATGTGGGGTTGTGCCTTTTCTTCTGTTTTCTACATAGATATTTTTAATGTGAGAGCATAATCAACACGCCCAGAGGAAGAGACAGCAGAGGAATTAGTCTACTGATTGATATGATTCCATTTTGAAGGATTCTTCGTTTGAATTTGACTCGTTACACATTTGGAGGACTGGTAACAGATACATATTTGTTACTGGATGTAACTGTTAGTGGTCTATTAGTTACCTCAGTGGGTTTTTTGGACTCAGACGCCTTGATTTAGAGTTCTGCGTTAGCCGTCAAAACCAGCGTTAAGGGGTCCTAATGCTGGTTTTGTCCGCCCGCTGGTATTTAGAGTCAGTCAGGAAAGGGTCTAACGCTCACTTTCCAGCCGCAACTTTTCCATACCGCAGATCCCCTTACGTCAATTGCGTATCCTATCTTTTCAATGGGATCTTTCTAACGCTGGTATTTAGAGTCTTGGCTGAAGTGAGCGTTAGTACTCTAACGATAAGACTCCAGCCGCAGAAAAAAGTCAGGAGTTAAGAGCTTTATGGGCTAACGCCGGTTCATAAAGCTCTTAACTACTGTACTCTAAAGTACACTAACACCCATAAACTACCTATGTACCCCTAAACCGAGGTCCCCCCACATCGCCGCCACTCTAATAAATTTTTTTAACCCCTAATCTGCCGACTGCACACCGCGGTATCCCTAATCTGCTGCCCCTAAAATCGCCGACACCTACATAATATTTATTAACCCCTAATCTGCCCCCACCAGCGTCGCCGCTACCTACCTACACTTATTAACCCCTAATCTGCCAACCGGACCTCGCCGCTACTCTAATACTCTAATAAATGTATTAACCCCTAAAGCTAAGTCTAACCCTAACACTAACACCCCCCTAAGTTAAATTTAATTTAAATCTAACGAAATAAAATAAATCTTATTAAATTAATCCTATTTAAAGCTAAATACTTGCCTGTAAAATAAACCCTAATATAGCTACAATATAACGAATAATTACATTGTAGCTATTTTAGCATTTATATTTATTTTACAGGCAACTTTGTATTTATTTTAACTAGGTACTATAACTAGGTTAATAACTATTTAATAGCTACCTAGTTAAAATAAGTACAAAATTACCTGTAAAATAAATCCTAACCTAAGTTACAATTAAACCTAACACTACACTATCAATAAATTAATTAACTAAACTATCTACAATTATCTACAATTAAATCAACTAAACTAAATTACAAAAAAAACACTAAATTACAAAAAATAAAAAAAGATTACAAGAATTTTAAACTAATTACAGCTACTCTAAGCCCTCTAAAAAAATAACAAAGCCCCCAAAATAAAAAAATGCCCTACCCTATTCTAAAATAAAAAGTTAACAGCTCTTTTACCTTACCAGCCCTTAAAAGGGCATTTTGCGGGGCATGCCCCAAAGAAAACAGCTCTTTTGCATTTAAAAAAAACATTAAATACCCCCCCGCAACATTACAACCCACCACCCATATACCCCTAATCTAACCCAAACCCCCCTTAAAAAATCTAACACTAAGCCCCTGAAGATCTCCCTACCTTATCTTCACCACGCCGGGAATCACCGATCTGTCCAGAAGAGGGTCTGAAGTCTTCATCCTATCCGTCAAGAAGAGGACATCCAGACCGGTAGACATGTTCATCCAGGCGGCGTCTTCTATCTTCATCCATCTGGAGCGGGACCATCTTGAAGCAGCCGATGCGGATCCATCCTCTTCTTCCGGCGACTCCCGACGAATGAAGGTTCCTTTAAGTGACGTCATCCAAGATGGCGTCCCTCGAATTCCAATTGGCTGATAGGATTCTATCAGCCAATCGGAATTAAGATAGGAAAAATCTGATTGACTGATTGAATCAGCCAATCAGATTCAAGTTCAATCGGATTGGCTGATTGGATCAGCCAATCAGATTGAGCTTGCATTCTATTGGCTGATTGGAACAGCCAATAGAATGCAAGCTCAATGTGATTGGCTGATTGGATCAGCCAATCCGATTGAACTTGAATCTGATTGGCTGATTCAATCAGCCAATCAGATTTTTCCTACCTTAATTCCGATTGGCTGACAGAATCCTATCAGCCAATCGGAATTCGAGGGACGCCATCTTGGATGATGTCACTTAAAGGAACCTTCATTCGTTGGGAGTCGCCGGAAAAAGAGGATGGATCCGCGTCGGCTGCTTCAAGATGGTCCCGCTCCACGCCGGATGGATGAAGATAGAAGACGCCGCCTGGATGAACATGTCTACTGGTCCGGATGTCCTCTTCTTGCCGGATAGGATGAAGACTTCGGACCCTCTTCTGGACGGATCAGTGATACCCGGCGTGGTGAAGATAAGGTAGCTTCAGGGGCTTAGTGTTAGGTTTTTTAAGGGGGGTTTGGGTTAGATTAGGGGTATGTGGGTGGTGGGTTGTAATGTTGGGGGGGGGGGGGTATTGTATTCTTTTTTTTAAATGCAAAAGAGCTGTTTTCTTTGGGGCATGCCCCACAAAAGGTCCTTTTAAGGGCTGGTAAGGTAAAAGAGCTGTTAACTTTTTATTTTAGACTAGGGTAGGGCATTTTTTTATTTTGGAGGTCTTTGTTATTTTTTTAGGGGGCTTAGAGTAGGTGTAATTAGTTTAAAATTCTTGTAATCTTTTTTTATTTTTTTGTAATTTAGTGTTTGTTTGTTTTTGTAATTTAGTTTAGTTGTTTTATTAGTAGATAATTGTAGATAGTTTAGTTAATTAATTTATTGATAGTGTAGTGTTAGGTTTAATTGTAACTTAGGTTAGGATTTATTTTACAGGTAATTTTGTACATATTTTAACTAGGTAGCTATTAAATAGTTATTAACTATTTAATAGCTATTGTACCTAGTTAAAATAAATACAAAGTTGCCTGTAAAATAAATATAAATGCTAAAATAGCTACAATGTAATTATTCGTTATATTGTAGCTATATTAGGGTTTATTTTACAGGTAAGTATTTAGCTTTAAATAGGATTAATTTATTTAATAAGATTTATTTTATTTCGTTAGATTTAAATTAATTTTAACTTAGGGGGGTGTTAGTGTTAGGGTTAGACTTAGCTTTAGGGGTTAATACATTTATTAGAGTAGCGGCGAGGTCCGGTCGGCAGATTAGGGGTTAATACTTGAAGTTAGGTGTCGGCGATGTTAGGGAGGGAAGATTAGGGGTTAATACTATTTATTATAGGGTTTTTGAGGCGGGAGTGAGGCGGTTTAGGGGTTAATACATTTATTATAGTGGGGGCGAGGTCCGGACGGCAGATTAGTGGTTAATAAAGTAATTAGGTAGCGACGACGTTGGGGGGGGGCAGATTAGGGGTTAATAAATATAATATAGGGGTCAGCAATGTTAGGGGCAGCAGATTAGGGGTACATAGCTATAATGTAGGTTGTGGCGGTGTACAGAGTGGCAGATTAGGGGTTAATAATAAAATGCAGGGGTCAGCGATAGCAGGGCGGCAGATTAGGGGTTAATAAGTGTAAGGTTAGGGGTGTTTAGACTCAGGGTACATGTTAGGGTGTTAGGTGCAGACTTAGGAAGTGTTTCCCCATAGGAAACAATGGGGCTGCGTTAGGAGCTGAACGCTGCTTTTTTGCAGGTGTTAGGTTTTATTTTCAGCTCAAACTGCCCCATTGTTACCTATGGGGATATCGTGCACGAGCATGTTTTTGAAGCTGGCCGCGTCCGTAAGCAATGCTGGTATTTAGAGTTGAAGTGGCGGTAAATTATGCTCTACGCTCCCTTTTTGGAGCCTAACGCAGCCCTTCAGAGAACTCTAAATACCAGCGTTGTTTAAAAGGTGCGGGCGGAAAAAAACATGCGTAGCTAACGCACCCCTTCTAACGCAAAACTCTAAATCTAGGTGAGAGAGTGGGACATTTTATCTTATACCTTTTCTGTATTTATTTTATTCTGTTTTCCATTTTTGAGTTCTCCATACTCTATCTGTAGGTCTAGCCAGCGCTGCAGATTGAGTTGTGTGTATATAAGAATTAGAAATACAGTAACATAGTATAAAGTAGAGGATTCATGTTTTCGTTGTGAGTGTAAGTGAGCTGCAATTATACAAAACTAGTAAAGAACTATAACATAAGCAACTAAACACTATTATACAGATTTTATTTAATTATACAGAACTAGTAAAGAACTATAACATAAGCAACTAAACACTATTATAGCCAGATTTTTCCTTAAGGTATAATATAGAGTGTTAAAACATGTTAGGTCATACAATAATTATAATAGCACACTCCCTATATTTAAAGGCTTATAAATCCATTATGCAGAGTGTATAGGCCAGAGGGTAGCTCATATCAGTCCTTGAAAAAATGTGGTAATGCAAAGAGACGCTTTAACAACAGTGTGAAATAATGGATTTGTCCCATCAATACAGTCTTGTCAAGAGAAAAAGGAGTCTACATGCAAAAGTCCACAGGTTCACTTAACTGAAACGTGTAGCAGCAAAACAGTGCCAAATGCTTGTAGAAGTCCACATGAGACTAATAATAAAAAAAAAAAAACTGTGTGAAACAGGGAAACCAATGTCAGGGTAAAATACAGTACATCTTGTGATAGTCAGTGACACTAAGAGGTTGATATGAAGCCGTCTATATATACTGTATATATATATAGAATCGGTGTGGAAACGGCACACTTAACATCAGCAATCACCTGGTGCACTGCCATAAGCACATGCAGCAACGAGTAGTGAAGAGTCCAAATGGATGGGATCCGTCTCCAGAGAAACCTCACAAAGCAGGCACAACAGGAATTTGAAATCCGTTTTAATGTGTACAAAAAAACAAACGTTTCAGCCCTCACATGGGCTTTTGTCAATGGTAGTCAGAAGCCAGGACGGACATAACACACAATACTACCCTCCACCTCTAAATACCCACCTCCCCTATGTCTCAACCAATCAGAACACCCAAGCAACACACCCACATGTAATGTGCGGCCGAGACAGCTATTTTGAGGCACTAATTCTCTAGAATCCAGGGCACTAGTATCTTCTCTATGTAAATAACTTTGGGACAATTTTGGGAGATTTTGGCAAAAGCCATAACCAGTGAATGCTCCAGTGTAGTATAAATAATGATTTTGTCCGTTGTAGATAAATGTATTGTTTATTCATTTGTAAAATGTCTCTTCTTTGAATATATGTATTTTATGCAAGTAGATAATTCTGTGATACATATATTTCACATTTCCACTAGGTAGCACTATATATGTGTAATTCATGTACTTATAGGTAGGTGGGGATGGGACTTATAATGGTATTTAAAGGTGATGTCATTACAAGTAAAATCTTGTCTTTGTTGAATTGTTTGGGGTCAACGTGCATAATCCCTATAGTGTGCACACCTGTTGTAATCTTTTACAGGTGCTGGATATTCTGGATTTGCCAGTGTAGTAAAATGATTGTCAAGGATCTGTAGGATTTTCTCCTCCCACTCACCTCTCTGCATTATTATAAAACAGGTCAATTATTAGATAGTTTATGAATGAAAGGTAGAGTCGTAGTATGCTCTTCTTAAGGAAACGTTAGGCAGATACATAACAATGCAGGCAGTGATTTGCAAGAAAACATTACTAGTAACAACAGAGACATGAAGGCACTCTGCCGGGGGTCAATTAGGAGGCCTCAACCTCTGAAGTTTTCCAGAAGGCTGAAACTAGCTCCACATTTGCAAAAAATAACTTTGTTCTAGAGAGTATTCTCCATTGTAAAATATATGGATGATAAAGATTAATTTTTGTGAAAATTATGTCCAAAGTCTGGAGCAGCAAACAATCATGCGACCTGTCATGGCCGCCACCCGGAAGTTACCCCGCCAATTATTGTTTTAATCAAGGGGTATGTCATTATGCTTTTAATATATAATTGTGTGTTCCTGTTAACCTATGACAGTGGTCCCCAAACACTGAAACTAGAGAGGAAATACCTATAGGGAATATTTTTTTTGCTATGCACAAATTGTGTTTTCAACTTAGCCAATAGACATGTGCAGAATTTAGATTATTGCCATTTGTCTTAGAAACTAATGCGTAATATGGCCACGGACTGTGGCATTCAACTATTTTCTGTGCCAAATTTATTTTTATAAAAGTGCAACAAACAAATATCTAGATTTGCACAGGTATTTTACATTTATAAATCCGGTGCCAAAAATTGCCAAATTAGAAATTTTTCTCTAAAATGAATGTTGGATAACAAATTTATGTCTTTTGGCAACTAATTAAAGATCAGTTTAATTTCTTACCTGGGCTGTCCATGTTATTTTGTTGTTAAATAACGCCTAGATTTAGAGTTTGGCGGTAGCCATCAAAACCAGCGTTAGAGGCTCCTAACGCTGGTTTTTACCGCCCGCTGGTATTTGGAGTCAGTCAGGAAAGGGTCTAATGCTCACTTTCCAGCCGCGACTTTTCCATACCTCAGATCCCCTTACGTCAATTGCATATCCTATCTTTTCAATGGGATCTTTCTAATGCCGGTATTTAGAGTCTTGGCTGAAGTGAGCGTTAGAAATCTAATGACAAGACTCCAGGCGCAGAAAAAAGTCAGAAGTTAAGAGCTTTCTGGGCTAACGCCGGTTCATAAAGCTCTTAACTACTGTGCTCTAAAGTACACTAACACCCATAAACTACCTATGTACCCCTAAACCGAGGTCCCCCCACATCGCCGCCACTCTATTAAAAAATTTTAACCGCTAAACTGCCGACCACACACCTCCGCCACCTATGTTATCCCTATGTACCCCTAATCTGCTGCCCCTAATACCGCCGACCCCTATATTATATTTATTAACCCCTAATCTGCCGCCCCCAACGTCGCCTCCACCTACCTACCTACAATTATTAACCCCTAATCTGCTGACCGGACCTCACCGCTACTATAATAAATGTATTAACCCCTAATCCGCCTCACTCCCGCCTCAATAACCATATAATAAATAGTATTAACCCCTAATCTTCCCTCCCTAATATCGCCGACACCTAACTTCAAGCATTAACCCCTAATCTGCCGACCGGACCTCACCGCTACTCTAATAAATTTTTTAACCCCTAAAGCTAATTCTAAACCTAACCCTAACACCCCCCTAAGTTAAATATAATTTAAATCTAACTAAATAAATTAACTATTATTAAATAAATTATTCCTATTTAAAGCTAAATACTTACCTGTAAAATAAACCTTAATATAGCTACAATATAAATTATAATTATATTGTAGCTATTTTAGGATTAATATTTATTTTACAGGCAGCTTTGTATTTATTTTAACCAGGTACAATAGCTATTAAATAGTTAATAACTAACCTAAGTTACAATTAAACCTAACACTACACTATCAATAAATAAATTAAATAAACTACCTACAATTATCTACAATTAAACCTAACACTACACTATCAATAAATTAATTAAATACAATACCTACAAATAAATACAATGAAATAAACTAACTAAAGTACAAAAAATTAAAAAAGAACTAAGTTACAAAAAATAAAAAAATATTTACAAACATTAGAAAAATATTACAACAATTTTAAACTAATTACACCTACTCTAAGCCCCCTAATAAAATAACAAAGACCCCAAAATAAGCCCCTGAAGATCTCCCTACCTTGTCTTCACCACGTCGGGTTCACTGATTGATCCAGAAGAGCCTCCAATGTCTTGATCCAAGCCCAAGCGGGGGGCTGAAGATGTCCATGATCCGGCTGAAGTCTTCATCCAAGCGGGAGCTGAAGAGGTCCATGATCCGACTGAAGTCTTCTATCAAGCGGCATCTTCAATCTTCTTTCTTCCGGATCCATGTAGTTCATCCCGCCGACGCGGAACATCCATCTTCCTTTAAGGGACGTCATCCAAGATGGCGTCCCTTGAATTCCGATTGGCTGATAGGATTCTATCAGCCAATCGGAATTAAGGTAGGAATTTTCTGATTGGCTGATGGAATCAGCCAATCAGAATCTAGTTCAATCCGATTGGCTGATCCAATCAGCCAATCAGATTGAGCTCGCATTCTATTGGCTGTTCCGATCAGCCAATAGAATGCGAGCTCAATCTGATTGGCTGATTGGCTGATCCAATCAACCAATCAGATTGAGCTCGCATTCTATTGGCTGTTCCGATCAGCCAATAGAATGCAAGCTCAATCTGATTGGCTGATCGGATCAGCCAATTGGATTGAACTTGAATCTGATTGGCTGATTCCATCAGCCAATCAGAATTTTCCTACCTTAATTCCGATTGGCTGATAGAATCCTATCAGCCAATCGGAATTCTAGGGACGCCATCTTGGATGACGTCCCTTAAAGGAACCGTCATTCGTCGGGAAGTCGTCAATGAAGATGGATGTTCCGCGTCGGCGGGATGAACTACATGGATCTGGAAGAAAGAAGATTGAAGATGCCGCTTGATAGAAGACTTCAGTCGGATCATGGACCTCTTCAGCTCCCGCTTGGATAAAGACTTCAGCCGGATCATGGACATCTTCAGCCCCCCGCTTGGGCTTGGATCAAGACATCGGAGGCTCTTCTGGATCGATCAGTGAACCCGGCGTGGTGAAGACAAGGTAGGGAGATCTTCAGGGGCTTAGTGTTAGGTTTATTTAAGGGGGGTTTGGGTTAGATTAGGGGTATGTGGGTGGTGGGTTGTAATGTTGGGGGGGTATTGTATGTTTATTTTTTGTAACTTAGTTCTTTTTTATTTTTTGTACTTTAGTTAGTTTATTTCATTGTATTTATTTGTAGGTATTGTATTTAATTAATTTATTGATAGTGTAGTGTTAGGTTTAATTGTAGATAATTGTAGGTAGTTTATTTAATTTATTTATTGATAGTGTAGTGTTAGGTTTAATTGTAACTTAGGTTAGGATTTCTTTTACAGGTAATTTTGTAATTATTTTAACTAGGTAACTATTAAATAGTTATTAACTATTTAATAGCTATTGTACCTGGTTAAAATAATTACAAAAGTTGCCTGTAAAATAAATATTAATCCTAAAATAGCTACAATTATCTAATAAAATTATTTTTTTTTTAAATATTGCACAAAAAAATTATCAGGTGTTAGAAAAAAGGACTGCAAAGGGTTTTAACATAGAGATACATACATACACATGTTATTTATTATTATTATCAGGTATTTTTAGATTGAAATAGTTGTTATTGAAAAAATAATTCAACAATGTACATACAGTATAATGCAAACCTATTTCATTCTCAATACTTTGGAAGTAAAGGCATTAAATCCATACACATTGTAATTTATAAACCATTTATGATGAATACCTTTATAGATTCTCACTCTTTCTGGTGTGGAATTGATACTTCTATCTTATTTTCCAATTAACATTTGACAATATTTTCACATGAGAGATTAACATAATTTTTGTTATGAGTTGTAATAAAACTAAACAAATCTAACCTAAAACAAAGTAAAAAGAAAACCGTGTCACCAAACTATACATAGGCATATACTTATCAAGCCGTCAAGCGCATATACGCTGGAATTCCGCAGCGTATTTGTGTGGAGCCTGATTCGCCTTAGTTATCAAACCCTACAAACTGGCAAAAGTAGAATTTAGTGACGTAACATACGATCCGCCGGACTCAGTCCGACACAGATTGATGCTTACGTCACTCCAGATGTTCCGAATGCAAGTTCGGCACTATCTGACTACTTTTGCTAGTTATCAAATAACTAGCAGGTACGCTCGGCACTATTCCGGCCCAGCGACCAGTGTACCTGGTTTTGAATCCTCCCCCTGGAGGCGGCGGATGCTATAGGAATCAATGGGAGTCTGAAAGCAGCGAAAGCTCATGTTCGCTGCTGCCTGATATCCCATTGATTCCTATGGTAATGTTTACACCTAACACCCTAACATGTACCCTGAGTCTAAACACCCTTGATCTGCCCCTCCTACACCGCCGCCACCTACATTATACTTATTAACCCCTAAACCGCCACTCCCGGAGCCCACCGCCACTCGAATAAACTTATTAACCCCTAAACCGCCGCCCCCAGACCCTGCCGCAACTAAATAAAGTGTTTAACCCCTAAACCGCCGCTCCTGGAGCCCACCGCCACCTATATTATATGTATTAACCCCTAATCTGCCCCCCTACACCGCCGCCACCTACATTACATTTATTAACCCCTAATCTGCCCCCTACACCGCCGCCACCTACATTATATTTATTAACCCCTAATCTGCCCCCCTACACCACCGCCACTATATTACATTTATTAACCCCTAAACCTAAGTATAACCTTAACACCCCCTAACTTAAATATCATTTAAATAAATCTAAATAAATATTCCTAGCATTAACTAAATTATTCCTATTTAAAACTAAATACTTTACAAAGATATATATAGGAGCGCCAAAGGCTAAGGTATACAACAGGTTAATACTTCAACAACGCCACTGGAAAATCTATATGTGTGGAATAATTACAATATAATCCACCAAAAGTTATATAGGTAATAATTTAATTCATATTTAACAAACCATTAAAAACATTACATACAATATAAGAAACAGTTTATAAAACTAGATGTACAGATCTATCTGGATGGGATAGGAATCAAACTTATATATAAACTTATATATCAAACTTATATATATATATATATATATATATATATATATATTTATATATATGATCAATATGAGGTTCAGATAATTATTACTATCTCAGAGAATGGTCACAACAATAATATAAATCTTACAATGGTGATCAAAAACAAAGTGTAGATCAAGTGAAAGCGCAAATGTAGGTCAAAGCATGAGTATGATTGTGAAAAATGATAAATTGAAATAACAAATTTAAACGATGTATAAAAAATAGTGTATTAAAAATTGGTGAATAAAAATAGTGAACAATTCAAATAAGGTCAGGAAAAAACTATACCTAACCCAAAATGGGATCAAATACCGGTATGATCAAAAAAATTGAGAAGTAAAAATGTGTTCAAGTGTGACACCACTATAACATTGTATATCACAATCCTAGTAGTGACAGTGTTGTCTCCAATAGATAACTAAAAACTAATCAAAGAAATCTCATAAAATTCCCTATTGGATATAGGATGAACAAAGTAAAAGTGTTCAAGTGTGAAACCGCTACAAAACTGTATATCACATTCTAGTAATGACAATATAATCCCTAAAATATATATAAATACTAAACAAAGAGATCTCTTACAAATCCCTATTAACAGATAAAATGGACAATGATATCTATACAATCGGTCTAACAATATTAAAAATGAACAAGTAATGACAAGGATATCGATACAATTGATGTCACAATATTAGATTAGCATCTGCAAGATTTATGGGTGATAGGTATCAATCCAACACTGTTCCCCAAAAAAATCAAATTGATTAGCGCATAAGTTCCCAAATTAGTCCTATATTAATCTGGGGAATAGCTGTTAATCTTGAAGATGAATAGATATGGTCCTGGATTCCCAATCCGTTAAAAACAAATTCCTGTGGAAAAAACAAAGTGCACTAAATACAGAGGCCTATGGGGACTGGTCTATTGGTACATAGACTTACTCAAGTGCCGTGGTCCTAGGAGTATATGAGCCTCGCAAATCTGCTTCAAATCGTCTACGCGTTTCAGCCCTTAGATAGGGCCTTTTTCAAGACATGCTGAGGCTCAATACTAACTAACCTTAAATACCTGGTATTGTGGGAGTTTCTGGCGAAAAAAGGGCGCCAAACTGGGTCTGTTGTGATCAAGTGAGCCGTCATTGTCTGCCACACTTCCGTTACTCTAACTGGAAGTTGATTTGTCCGGTGTTTCCGGTTCATCACTTCCGGTTGTTGCAACTCCATTTTGTTATAGGGCGTATTCGGGGCAAGTATGGGCAGGCGGTGGGGGCCAATATATCATTTATTTGTTATATATGTATTTTAATAGATGACAATTGGGATGGTTATAGTTAACTCTTGGATCCAAGAAAAAACTTGAAAAAACTTGAGAAATATTTCCAAGATAATTGTAAACAGTGGTGATAGTCTCTAAATTGACTATGCGAAAAAATAGAATAAAATAAAATAAATAAAGGATTATTTATCCAAATGTGCAGATTTATCTTCACTAAAGAGTAAATCTTTTGTTACAGATATGTGTCAACTCATATATGTTGACAATATCAACTCATCAATTTGTATCTATTGTGATGTTTTGGTATGGTTAACTCTTTTAGATTTTAAGCTCATATACTCCAGGACTTACATATTTTCAAATACATATATAAATAAGTGATCGATAGAAACAACCTTGTATAAAAAATACCCTTTATGGGGATATGTTAAAAGACATGTTAAAATATATATATATATTAAACCCATAGTTAGAGTTATGAATACATTAAAATGATGCGTTAAAATGATGGATTATATTCCGAAATGGATACTGGCTCCAATATGAAATACTTATATGTATTTAATATAAGCCGTTAATTATATAAGCAGCAGAAATAGCGCAAAGGATACATATAAAATACTTGTATGAATTCAATATAAGCAGTTAGTTGTATATGTAGCAATAATCACGCAAAGGGTACATATCTGACTAATTACAATCTTAGTTTAGGGTAAATGTAAAGAGATTTCTAATATGGCATGTCCCTGACAGCTGGTTATAAAATTTGGCAGCTAACAGCTGATACTAGAATTTTGGACACATTTCTGACAACTGGCAACAAGATACCTCCTACGTGTATGTATTTTGATGGAGGTAGTATCTTAAATTTCTCTCGAGGATATTAGAGTTACTAGGGAGGTTTCTTTCCAAATCTTAGACATATGGAATATAATTTAATGGTGCTAAAATAGATGTACCATTTCAAAGTTGGCATTAAGCCCTTTAGGATGGATACAATCCAAGTTGAAGATCCATTTGGATTCAGTTTTTAACATTCTTAATTCCATATCGCCTCCCCTCCAATCTTTATAGTTAATTTACATATCCCCATGTATTTGAGGCTTTTGTCACTACCTCCATGCACTTCTTTGAAGTGTTTATATAGGGGTAGATCTACTTTTTTCCACTTGATCTGTAGTAAGTGTTCATGGATCCTATCTCTTAATTTCCGTGTAGTCTGACCCACATACTGTAAACCACAGCCGCATTCGATCAGATATACAACAAATTGATCAGTACATCTTATGGTCTGTTTAATGTTGATTTCTTTGTTAGAAACCTTAGACTTGAAGACGTCAGTTCTCATCCCGTGGGTGCAAGCTTTACATAAATGGCATGGGTAAAAGCCATGCAGCTTCTTCCCCAAGACTCCTATAGGATTTGTGGATGTTTTATTCTTTGGGATGCTGGGGGCCAGGATTGACTTTAGGTTGTTGGCCTAAACAATCTTGGCCTAAACAATCTTCGGTATTGAAGACCAGATTCCTTGAAAGAGGTTATGATGAATCACTTATTGATAAGACCATCAAAGAGATAAGCAACATAAAAATAGACACCCTCCTGACTTACAAATCAAAATACGACAAGATCAATGATGGCCCTGAAGGTCTAATGGTTCCTTTCATTACCCAATATAGTGAAAGAAAAAAATCCATTGAGGGCATAATAAAAAGATACTGGCATCTCCTCAAACACGATGATATCTTGGGTGAACATCTCACAGTACATCCACGTTTCATTTATAGGAAGGCCAACAACCTAAAGTCAATCCTGGCCCCCAGCATCCCAAAGAATAAAACATCCACAAATCCTATAGGAGTCTTGGGGAAGAAGTTGCATGGCTTCTACCCATGCCATTTATGTAAAGCTTGCACCCACGGGATGAGAACTGACGTCTCCAAGTCTACGGTTTCTAACGAAGAATTCAACATTAAACAGACCATAAGATGTACTGATCAATTTGTTGTATATCTGATCAAATGTGGCTGTGGTTTACAGTATGTGGGTCAGACTACATGGAAATTAAGAGATAGGATCCGTGAACACTTACTACAGATCAAGTGGAAAAAAGTAGATCTACCCCTATATTAACACTTCAAAGAAGTGCATGGAGGTAGTGACAAAAGCCTCAAATACATGGGGATATGTAAATTAACTAAAAATTGGAGGGGAGGCGATATGGAATTAAGAATGTTAAAAACAGAATCCAAATTGATCTTCAACTTGGATTGTATCCATCCTAAAGGGCTTAATGCCAACTTTGAAATGGTACATCTATTTTAGTACCATTAAATTATATTCCATATGTCTAAGATTTGGAAAGAAACCTCCCTAGTAACTCAAATATCCTCGAGGAAAATGTAAGATACTACCTCCATCAAAATACATACACGTAGGAGGTATCTTGTTGCCAGTTGTCAGAAATGTGTCCCAAATTCTAGTATCAGCTGTCAGCTGCCAAATTTTATAACTAGCTGTCAGGGACATGCCATATTAGAAATCTCTTTACATTTACCCTAAACTAAGATTGTAATTAGTCAGATATGTACCCTTTGCATGATTATCGCTACTTATACAACTAACTGCTTATATTGAATACATACAAGTATTTTATATGTATCCTTTGCGCTATTTCTGCGGCTTATATAATTAACGGCTTATATTAAATACATATAAGTATTTCATATTGGAGCAAGTATCCATTTCGAAATATAATCCATCATTTTAACGCATCATTTTAATGTATTCATAACTCTAACTATGGGTTTAAGGTTGTTTATATTGATCACTTATTTATATCTGTATTTGAAAATATGTAAGTCCTGGAGTATATGAGCTTAAAATCTAAAAGAGTTAACCATCCCAAAACATCACAATAGATACAAATCGATGAGTTGATAATGTCAACATATATGAGTTGACACATATCTGTAACAAAAGATTTACTCTTTAGTGAAGATAAATCTGCACATTTGGATAAATAATCCTTTATTTATTTTATTTTATTCTATTTTTTCGCATAGTCAATTTAGAGACTATAACCACTGTTTACAATTATCTTGGAAATATTTCTCAAGTTTTTTCAAGTTTTTTCTTGGATCCAAGAGTTAACTATAACCATCCCAATTGTCATCTATTGAAATACATATATAACAAATAGTGATGTCCCGAACTGTTCGACCGCGAATGGTTCCCAGCGAACATAGCTTGTTCGCTTTCGCTGCTGCAGGCGAACACATGACGATGTTCAATCCGCCCCTATGTGTCATCATTGAGGAAACTTTGACCCTGTACGTCACAGCCGTCTGACACATTAGAGCCAATCAACATCAGACCCTCCCCCACACAGACCCTCCCAGCTACTCGGAAGCTGCCATTTTAGACTCATAACGACCTTGCTTTCTTAGTGAGAGGACGTGTTGTGTTTGTGCTCCTGACATTATAGGGAAATACATAGCTAGGCTAGTGTATTTAGTGTCCACTACAGTCCAGAAGAACTCCACTCATCTCTGCTGCAAGGACAGCACCCCAAAAAGCCCTTTTTAGGGCTATATTTCGTGCCGTTTTTTTTTTTTCCCGTATTTTTATTAGCATTTGCCTGGCTTTCAGTCTGTGTGTTTAAGGCTCACAGCATATGCTGTGATTACTGCCACCACTGATATCTCCCTAACAACATTAGTTTAAATTTAACTAACCAAAAATTTTAATAATTTTGCTAGTGTAATTTTTTTTCATTTTCTATCAGGCCTGTGTCACACAGCATATACTCTGGTTCATTGCTCTGTGCCAGCCACCTTTGTTAATATCCGTTTATAACATTATTTTAAATTTAAAAAAAAATAAAATAATAATTTTGCTAGTGTAATCTAATTACATTTTCTATCAGGCCTGTGTCTGTCAGGTTCACTCAGCATTAATATACCTAATTTTTTTTCAGTCTTTTGGTTAATTGGTCTGTGCCAGGCAGCCACCACTCATATCTTCTTCACCTTAATTTAAATATAAAAAAAAAAAGTTTAAATTTTTTTGATAGTGTAATCTAATATCATTTTCTATCAGGCCTGTGTGTTTTACTGACATACAGAGCCTACTGTGTTTACTTGCTGCCCTCCCTAGTCTATGAGCCACTACTTATATGTGTTTAACCTTTTTTTAATTTCCCCCCCAAAAAAATAATTTAAATCATTTTTCTAGTGTAATCTAATAGTATTTTCTATCAGGCGTGTGTGTATCTGACTTACAGAGCCTACTGTTTTTAATAGCTGCCCTTCCAAGGCTATCAGCCACGACTCATATGTATGTGCTTAACCTTTTTCTTTAAATTCCCAAAAAATTCTTTAAATCATTATGCTAGTGTAATCTAATTTTATTTTCTATCAGGCCTGTGTCTAACTGTCTATCTGACTTACACAGCATACTGTTGTTAATTGCTGCCATACGTAGCAGCCAGCCAGTGCGACCACTCATATGTGCATTGCACTTCTTAACATAATTTTAATATTAAAATCTAAAATTTTAAAATATTTTGCTAGTGTAATCTAACTTAATTTTCTATCAGGCCTGTGTTTTTGTCACTTACACAGCATACTGTGTTAAATTGCTGCCCTACCTACCATCCACGACTCATATCTGCCAGCCTGTGTGCCAGGCCCAACTAGTCAATTAGTGGCACCAATCATAATTCTTGTAACAGTATCAAAAAAATTAAAATTCATAATTTTTTGTACTGCAAATATTCAGTCTACTAGTGCCATTGAATTGCAGTTTCCTCCTGCCTGGCAGCCTGTGTGCCAGGCACAAACTAGCCAATTAGTGCCACCAATCCTAGTTGTTGTAAAAGTATTGTTAATCTTTAAAATTCCAAATTGATCGCTTGTGATTCATCAGAATTGCACTTTCCTCCTGCCTGCCAGTGTGTTTTCCAGGCCCAACTAGCCAATTAGTGGAACCAATCATAATTCTTGTAACAGTATATAAAAAAATAAAAATCATAATTTTTTGGACTGCAAATATTCAGTCTCCTAGTGCCATTGAATTGCATTTTCCTCCTGCCTGCCAGCCTGTGTGCCAGGCCGACTTTCAAAATATTTACACCAATCATATTTGTTTTCACAGTATTCTTAATAATTAACAATTACAATTTTTGGTAATTGTTTTTCTGAATCCTCAGTTTGCTCGTGCCATTGAATTGCACTTTCCTCCTGCCTTGCAGCCTGTGTGCCAGGCCCACCTAGCCAATTATTCCCAGCAATCATATTTCTTTTAACAGTATTGCAAAAATTGTCAATCATCACTGTTTTGACTGTCAGTATTCAGTCTCCTAGTGTCCTTGAATTGCATTTACCTCCTGCCTGCCAGCCTGTGTGCCAGGCCGTCTTGCCAACTATTTACACCAATCATAATTGTTGTCACAGCATTGTTACTAATTAAAATTAAAAGTTTTTTGATTGTTGTTCTTAATCCTCAGTTTGCTCGTGCCATTGAATTGCACTTTTCTCCTGCCTGCCAGCCTGTGTGCCAGGCCGACTTTCAAAATATTTACACCAATCATATATGTTGTCACAGTATTCTTAATAATTAAAAATTAAAATTTTTGGTAATAGTTGTTCTGAATCCTCAGTTTGCTCGTGCCATTGAATTGCACTTTCCTCCTGCCTTGCAGCCTGTGTGCCAGGCCAACCTAGCCAATTATTCCCAGCAATCATATTTCTTTTAACAGTATTGCAAAAATTGTCAATGATCACTTTTTTGACTGTCAGTATTCAGTCTCCTAGTGTCCTTGAATTGCATTTACCTCCTGCCTGCCAGCCTGTGTGCCAGGCCGTCTTGCCAACTATTTACACCCATCATAATTGTTGTCACAGTATTGTTACTAATTAAAATTAAAAAAAATTTGATTGTTGATCTTAATCCTCAGTTTGCTCGTGCCATTGAATTGCACTTTTCTCCTGCCTGCCAGCCTGTGTGCCAGGCCTACTTTCAAAATATTTACACCAATCATATTTGTTGTCACAGTATTCTTAATAATTAAAAATAAAATGTTTTGGTAATTTTTGTTCTGAATCCTCAGCTTGCTCGTGCCATTGAATTGCAATTTCCTCCTGCCTTGCAGCCTGTGTGCCAGGCCCACCTAGCCAATTTTTCCCAGCAATCATATTTCTTTTAACAGTATTGCAAAAATTGTCAATGATCACTTTTTTTACTGTCAGTATTCAGTCTCCTAGCGTCCTTGAATTGCATTTACCTCCTGCCTGCCAGCCTGTGTGCCAGGCCGTCTTGCCAACTATTTACACCCATCATAATTGTTGTCACAGTATTGTTACTAATTAAAATTAAAAAAAAATTGATTGTTGATCTTAATCCTCAGTTTGCTCATGCCATTGAATTGCACTTTTCTCCTGCCTGCCAGCCTGTGTGCCAGGCCGACTTTCAAAATATTTACACCAATCATATTTGTTGTCACAGTATTCTTAATAATTAAAAATAAAAAATGTTGGTAATTTTTGTTCTGAATCCTCAGTTTGCTCGTGCCATTGAATTGCACTTTCCTCCTGCCTTGCAGCCTGTGTGCCAGGCCCACCTAGCCAATTATTCCCAGCAATCATATTTCTTTTAACAGTATTGCAAAAATTGTCAATTATCACTGTTTTGACTGTCAGTATTCATTCTCCTAGTGTCCTTGAATTGCATTTACCTCCTGCCTGCCAGCCTTTTGGGTCAGGCCATCTTGCCAACTATTCACACCAATCATAATTGTTGTCACAGTATAGTTACTGATTAAAATTAAACGTTTTTTGATTGTTGATCTTAATCCTCAGTTTGCTTGTGCCATTGAATTGCACTTTTCTCCTGCCTGCCAGCCTGTGTGCCAGGCCTACTTTCAAAATATTTACACCAATCATATTTGTTGTCACAGTATTCTTAATAATTAAAAATTAAAATGTTTGGTAATTGTTGTTCTGAATCCTCAGTTTGCTTGTGCCATTGAATTGCACTTTCCTCCTGCCTTGCAGCCTGTGTGCCAGGCCCACCTAGCCAATTATTCCCAGCAATCATATTTCTTTTAACAGTATTGCAAAAATTGTCAATCATCACTGTTTTGACTGTCAGTATTCAGTCTCCTAGTGTCCTTGAATTGCATTTACCTCCTTCCTGCCAGCCTGTGTGCCAGGCCGTCTTGCCAACTATTTATACCAATCATAATTGTTGTCACAGTATTGTTACTAATTAAAATTAAAAGTTTTTTGATTCTTGTTTTTAATCCTCAGTTTGCTCGTGCCATTGAATTGCACTTTTCTCCTGCCTGCCAGCCTGTGTGCCAGGCCTACTTTCAAAATATTTACACCAATCATATTTGTTGTCACAGTATTCTTAATAATTAAAAATTAAAATTTTATAAGAACAGAACTACCAAAATACAGCCAATGAAAAGCCTTATGAAGACAGAGCCAAGGTTGTATTGTAGTATTTGGTTTGGCTAATCATGATGGCCATGTAGACCACCACCGAGAGTCCTGGAAGTAACAGGGATGACATGAAAGTGCTAAGAATAGTACTGCTTGAAACAACCGAGTTAGCCATGGGTGTTAATCCAAGACCTCTTGGCTTTATTTTTGTTTTGGGTGCGGCTAATCATGCAGGCCATATAGAGCTGCCACCATTCTCTGTTGTATCAGCTATTAAACTAATAAGAACAGTACTACCAAAATACAGCCAATGAAGGGCCTTATGAAGACTGAGCCAAGTTTGGATTGTAGTATTTGGTTAGGCTAATCATGATGGCCATGTAGACCACCACCGAGAGTCCTGGAAGTAACAGGGATGATGAGATGAAAGTGCTAAGAATAGTACTACTTGAAACAACCGAGTTAGCCATGGGTGTTAATCCAAGACCGCTTGGCTTTTTTTTGGGTTTGGGTGTTTGAAGGCCAGATAGACATGCCACCATTCGGTGTTGTAACAGGTATTAAACTGCTAAGAACAGTACTACTGAACACAACCTAGTTAGTTACCATGGGTCCCAGAGCATATGTTTTGTTATTATATTTTGTAAGGGTAATCATGCAGGCCATATAGAACTCCACCAATAGGGTGAGTAACAGGTATTGAAATGCTAAGAACAGTACTACTTAACACAAAGTTATCATGGGTCCTAGAGCATATGTCTTATTATTATATTTTGTTAGGGTAATCATGCAGGCCATATAGACCTCCCCCGATAGGGTGAGTAACAGGTATTAAAATGCTAAGAAGAGTACTACTTTACACAACCTAGTTACCATGGGTGCCAGACCGCATGCCTTGTTATTCTATTTTGTAAGGGTAATCATGCAGGCCATATAGACCTCCCCAGATAGGGTGAGTAACAGGTATTAAAATGCTAAGAACAGTACTAATTAACACAAGCTAGTTATCATGGGTCCCACACCGCGTGTCTTGTTGTTATACTTTGTCAGGGTAATGATGCAGGCCATATAGACCTCCCCCAAAAGGGTGTAACAGGTATTAAAATGCTAAGAACAGTACAAATTAACACAACCTAGTTACCATGGGTCACAGACCCAGAGCAGATGTCTTATGATATTTTGTATGGGTAATCATGCAGGCCGTATAGACCTCCCACGATAGGGTGAGTAACAGGTATTAAAATGCTAAGAAGAGTAATACTTAACACAACCTAGTTACCATGGGTCCCAGACCGCATGTTTTGTTATTATATTTTGTAAGGGTAATCATGCAGGCCATATAGACCTCCCGTAACAGGTATTGAAATGCAAAGGAAATTACTACTTAACACAAACTAGTTACCATGGGTCCCAGACCGCATGTTTTGTTATTAAATTTTGTAAGGGTAATCATGCAGGCCATATAGACCGCCACCGATAGGATGAGTAACAGCTATTAAAATGCTAAGGACATTACTACTTAACACAACATAGTTACTATGGGTCCAAGACCCAGAGCAGATGTCTTATTATTATATTTTGTATGGGTAATCATCCAGGCCGTATAGACCTCCCCAAATAGGGGGAGTTACAGAGATTAAAGTGCTAAGAATGGTACTACTTAAAACACAACCTAGTTAACATGGGTCCCAGACCGCATGTCTTATTATTATATTTTTTTCAGGGTAATCAGGCAGGCCATATAGACCTCCCCCGATAGGGGGGGGGGGGGGGGTAACAGGTATTAAAGTGCTAAGAAAATTACTAATTAACACAAGCTAGTTACCATGGGTCCAACACCGTGTGTCTTGTTGTTATACTTTGTCAGGGTAATCATGCAGGCCATATAGACCGCCCTTGATAGGGGGAGTAACAGGGATTACAGTTCTAAGAATAGTACTACTTAAACACAACCTAGTTACCATGGGTTCCAGACCAGATGTTTTCTTATTATACTTTGTCAGGCTAATCATGCAGGCCATATAGAACTCTAACAAAAGGGTGGGTAAGAGGGATTCAAGTGATAAGAAAAGTTTTACTTAACACAACAAAATTACCATGGGTCCCAGAACGCGTGTCTTGTTGTTATACTTTGTCAGGGTAATCATAACCGCCATATAGACCTCCACCAATAGGGGGAGTTACAGGGCTGAAAGTGCGAAGAATAGTACTACTTAACACAACCTAGTTGGGTCCAAGACCGCATGTTTAATTATTAGACTTTATCAGGGTAATTATATATCTAAAAAATCTATCTATTTTTCTGCTGTCGATTCTATCTAACTATCAATCTATGTATATCTATCTATCCTATCGATCGATCTATCTTCTGTCCGGACTGTTTTGAGACAGTTACTTGTGTTTCTGACAAATTTGAAGTAGGAGGACAGAACAATTATCTTCTTCCATCTCCCGGTTCCAAAAATGAAGGCCATATAGACCTCAACTGATTGGGGGAGTAACAGGTTGTAGTAAAATGTTAAGAATACATGTCTTATTGTTATACTCTGTCAGGGAAATTATATATATTTCAAATCCATTTTTTATATATCAAATGGATCGAACTATCAAACGTATCGATCAAATGTAGATTGCATCTTTTGATCGATGTAATTCGTATCTATAAAATGTATATTACATATTTTGGTTAATGTCATTCGTATCTATAAAATGTATATTGCATCTTTGATTCCATAACATTCGTATCTATCAAATGTATATTGCATCTATTGATCGATGTAATTCGTATCTATCAAATGTATATTGCATCTATTGAGCTATGTACAGTGTATCGATCGTATGTATTTTGCATCGATTGAGCTATGTAATCTATGTATCTATCTATAAAATCTACCTATCTCGTGGTTCTGCAAGTGGACTGTTTGCGTTTGATTGTGGTGCGTTACACTTGGAGTTTGCTCTGTCACTGTGATGCGGCCGTAACCCTTACACTACCTGATAGATATGACATCATTACTGATGTTTTAAAGCACGTTATTGCAAACAATTTGGGAATGTTAGGTGATTTAGGCCCTTTATGGGTTAAAAGCAGACTCTGCATAAACTATGTAATTTTACATGGGAGTTTTGCCAGGGATCCCCCTCCAGCATGCCACAGTCCAGGTGTTAGTAACCTTGAAACAACTTTTACATCACTATTGTGGCCAGAAAGAGTCCTTGTAGGTTTTAAAATTCGCCTGCCTATTGAATTCAAATTTTAAGTTCGCAACATCACTAATAACAAATAGACAATATATTGGCCCCCACCGCCTGCCCATACTTGCCCTGAATACGCCCTATAACAAAATGGAGTCGCAACAACCGGAAGTGACGAACCGGAAACACCGGACAAATCAACTTCCGGTTAGAGTAACGGAAGTGCGGCAGATGATGGAGGCTCACTTGATCACAACAGAGCCAGTTTGGCGCCCTTTTTTCGCCAGAAACTCCCACAATACCAGGTATTTAAGGTGAGTTAGTATTGAGCCTCAGCATGTCTTGAAAAAGGCCCTATCTAAGGGCTGAAACGCGTAGACAATTCGAAGTAGATTTGTGAGGCTCATATACTCCTAGGACCACAGCACTTGGGTAAGTCTATGTACCAATAGACCAGTCCCCATAGGCCTCTGTATTTAGTGCACTTTGTTTTTTCCACAGGAATTTGTTTTTAACGGATTGGGAATCCAGGACCATATCTATTCATCTTCAAGATTAACAGCTATTCACTGGATTAATATAGGACTAATTTGGGAACTTATGCGCTAATCAATTTGATTTTTTTGGGGAACAGTGTTGGATTGAATCTATCACCCATAAATCTTGCAGATGCTAATCTAATATTGTGACATTGATTGTATCGATATCCTTGTCATTTCTTGTTCCTTTTTTTTTTTCTTTTTTTTTTAAATCATTTTTATTGAAGTCATAAACAAATACAATATATGATGGGAATGCCTCAAAACATTTGCAGATAAATGTATACACAATACGAATAGAAGAGTAATGCATTCAAATACCTCTAGAGTTACTATAAAATGTAGGCTATCTTATAAAGAGACTTCGGTTTTACTATAAAGTTTCATAAAAGTAATATCAACAAAGATGGTCCTCTCCTAGCTAAATAAAAAGAAGATTAGGGTATCTGTTCAGATAAGATTAGGGCTAGGGAGGAGGTAGCTCTAAGGTTTTATGGGGAAGGGGGATGCAGCGGGCGAGAGACGCTCAAAGTAGAGAAGGGGGGGAGAGGGGTGGAGGGCGGAGTCAGTGAATATGTTAAATTTGTAAAAGTACCAAGAACTCTGAGCTTATAAATGCACCACTACTAAACAAAATTATCCTTTAGTAAATTTAGGCTAGGATATGTAAAAATAACATAAGGGTAGCGTCCTACTAAGGATACAAAACTATAGGAGTCCTATCTGCAGAGGGGCACATACTCGTTTACATAGGAGTAGGAAGCTATTACTTACAAGTTGCTATCAATGGGCCAATATGATAGGTGCTTATCGTGGGTAAATGGGGGTATAGCTTAGAAGATCAGCCAGAGATAAGTCTATACTGCTAATAGAACTACCCAAGGCAAGGGACATTAGTATGGATGAAATATATGGGACTTCCAGGCAAACCCCTCCCCTAGGGAAATACCAGCTATAGGTGATGTGGGAGAAAGGAGTAAGGGTATGACCCGCAGGCAACCAGTACCGGCGGGAAAGGAAGGGGAGGTGCTCACCAGAAACAGATAATTTGTACTAATATTAAACTCAACATAGGTAATATCATGTCCTAGGCATATAAATATAATAAAGCATAAGTAAATACGTTCAGTGTGCCCACTAGCGCCTAAACTAAAACACATCTTTGTGGGCGAATGAATAAACAGACTATGTCTTAGCTAAGTCTTTGAACTTGTGGTCAAAAGATTTGACCCTCTTAGATAAATATGTTCAAATAGATAATATCATTGGATTAACACTGAATAAAGTGATCACATTATACTTAAGATGTTTAGATAAGAAAGAGATGAACATATATATATACCACATGTTCTAGACTCATACAACCTGGAGGAAGTGAAGACAAATTAAACAGTCTATCATGATATGGCTAAACAAGGAAGGGATCCCAAACGTTAAAACCCGTAATGAACAGTTGATGTCCTATGGAGAGAGATAAAAAAGCATAACATTTACATTAACTAATAGTAGGACTGGACACTTCCGCCTAAACAGCAATAGTTAATAAAACTTTTGGCAAAAATATAGAGGTAACTATGGGAGTAACCCTAATGGTTTTAGGAGCTCACATTTCAATATACAAAAAGCAAATCAACCTCGCCATGGGTAGTAGTGTAATAATATAATAGGATATTAGGGTGGCCAGTGCCAAAAAACTATGTGACATTAAGGGGTTAAAGCCGGCGGGCTGTAAAGGTTAGCCAAGCGTTGATAAAATGAAAAATCTGAACCTATTAGGAGATCTCAGCAAGGGAATTCCCATTCCTTGTAAGCTTAGATTAACCCTAAACACAAGAGGACTAAGACGTAGCGTAGCTCACTCTGAAAGCCTGAGGGATTGTACCAAGGCAATGAAATATAGGTAGGGGTATGAGTGTAATGTAAAACAGAAATATAGAGAACCACTAACTAGAACACAGCTAAATTTAATAGAAGCCCCAAACACGTGTATAACATAGCACTTCAATGGGCACTTGAAGACAACGGTCCTCAGTGCATAGTTGGAGTCCTTTAGAGTGCTCTTAATTATAGAACAGAGTAATGGGATATCATAGCAGCCAACTTAGCTCACTTTAAGGCACCCAACCATATGTTGCGTGTAATAAACCTCGTCTAGCAGACTTACTAACGCCCTGCAGCATCTAGACATATTGAAAGGTAACTAGGGCTACTTACTAGTAACTAACAAGCCAAAAAAAACTAAAACACAGATTGGAACAAGTAACGGCTAACTACAGCAAGTCAAATGCCTAATATGCATAAGTAATGTCCAGGGTGATGGAGGAGGTGACGGCTGGATCTTTTAACCAGCTCCCGTTATTGGGAACCCAAGGGGTACAGTCATTAGGAGGCTTAAACAGTCCAATGAATAATATAGGTTTCCGGTGCATATTGTGAGGTCATGTCATTATTTTCATAGTATACCTATTAGGTGGAGGCAATGTTTAGACAAAGCAAAGCTGTGTAGAATGAGATACTACTGTCACAAAAACCTGGTATCTCTCGTTGCGCTATGTAGTTAAGTAGGACAACTAGAAAGTGAAGTATCCTCCTGGATCGAAAGGTCCCACTAGCAACCCATAAACTGCTACGGGAACCAGTACTCCGGATCTGTGTAACAGTCTCAGCGCTACCGCCCCAGGCATGTCTTTGCTGGATCTTCCTAGCTTAGTGAGAGTGCAGTCCTGGTTTAGATAGAGTCGTACCTTCTTCTTGTATATAACGACCCCCTGCATATCATGGAGTTTCTCATAGCTAAGATGCATAGTTCCTTTAGTGCAGCCTCCATACTCCAGGTCTCTCAAAATTGCGATCGTCACCTGCTGATAGGCGCCATGAGAGAGAACCACACTGTACCATGGCTGGCGCATAGCTCTGCACTGTGAGGCTGACAACTCTCCGGTCTCCCAAGCGTAGGCAGACGCAACCTCCCCCACGGCAGCAAGCGGCAACTCCACTCCGCACTGGTCCGGCAAGTTATGTACATGATGTATAGTGCTCCACTTTGACTCATTCCACAGCAGGTCATAAGATTTTGTGGCTGTGGTAGAAAGTGTCGACTCCAGACTCACTGGCTCCATGGTAGTAGCGGCTTGTATGTGGAGCAGGTCAGCTGTGCTTGGGAGCTGCAGCTTACTGCTTACAGGTCCAGGGAGACTGAGGGGCCTAGTTATCAAGCCGTCAACCTCAAATACGCTGTTCCGATCAGCCAATAGAATGCGAGCTCAATCTGATTGGCTGATTGGATCAACCAATCGGATTGAACTTGAATCTGATTGGCTGATTCCATCAGCCAATCAGATTTTTCCTACCTTAATTCCGATTGGCTGATAGAATCCTATCAGCCAATCGGAATTGAGGGGACGCCATCTTGGATGACGTCCCTTAAAGGAGCCTTCATTCGTCGTAGTCCGTCGGTGAAGAAGGATGTTCCGCAGCGGCGGAAGGAAGATTCAAGACCCGGCTTGGAAGATGACATCGCCCGGATCGAAGACTTCTTCAGCGCCGCCTGGATGATGACTTCATCGGATGGAAGATTTCTTCAGCGCCCCTTGGATGATCACTTCTGCCGGTCCGGATGTCCACTTGGGTTCCATCGCTGCTCGGCTGAGTGAAGACGACTCAAGGTAGGATGATCTTCAGGGGATTAGTGTTAGGTTTTTGTAAGGGGGGTTTGGGTTAGATTAGGGGTATGTGGGTGGTGGGTTTTAATGTTGGGGGGGGTTTGTATTTTTCATTTACAGGCAAAAGAGCTGAACTTTTGGGGGCATGCCCCCACAAATGGCCCTTTTAAGGGCTGGTAAGGTAAAAGAGCGTTGAACTTTATTTAATTTAGAATAGGGTAGGGCATTTTTTTATTTTGGGGGGGTTTGTTATTTTATTAGGGGGCTTAGATTAGGTGTAAGTAGCTTAAAATTGTTGTAATATTTGTAAAATGTTTGTAACTTATTTTTTTATTTTCTGTAACTTAGCTTTTTTTATTTTTTGTACTTTAGTTAGTTTATGTAATTGTATTTAATTGTAGTTATTTGTAGGTAGTTTATTTAATTAATTTAATGATAGTGTAGTATTAGGTTTAATTGTAACTTAGGTTAGGATTTATTTTACAGGTAATTTTGTATTTCTTTTAGCTAGGTAGTTATTAAATAGTTAATAACTATTTAATAACTATTCTAACTAGCTAAAATAAATACAAAGTTAACTGTAAAATAAATATAAATCCTAAGATAGCTACAATGTAATTATTAATTACATTGTAGCTATCTTAGGGTTTATTTTACAGGTAAGTATTTAGTTTTTTTTTTTAAAATAATTTTTATTTGAGGTTTTTTTTTTAAAAAAAAAAGGCATACAAAAATCTTGAAACAGTAATACAGAATAGCATTGGGTTACAATAGTAATATGCAATTTAAACATACATGTATGAAATGCCTAGTACTCAACCTTCCTCCAAATTCACACACGAGACCACTCTTGGGCCTCAAGCAAAAATATACCAAGTTTAGGAGGTTATTGCTATCTGGAGAGACCACTCACAGGCCTCAATGACAAACCTCTTTTTATATTTAAGATAGGTTACAATATTTAAGATAACACCTTGAACAAATAAACTTGAAACATCTTTCTCATTACTTAATAGGCCACTTTTGGACCTAACCTATATATTTACTCAAGGTAGGAGAGAAGAAGTATTTAAGTATAGGTACCCTTTGTTTGCGAGAGTCAGTGTATAAGAAATATAAGTCCCCAAAAGGAAAATAATGGCCACTCTTGGACCATTCACATTAGTATGTGTTAGTAGAGGGACATAGCAGGGGTCACTTGTAGACAGTAGGATAAGTAAGTGGGTACGTTGTATCTAATAGGATATATTATATAGATAGTTATGGTGGTAGTTATGATAATTAGGTAGATAAGTTATGGCATAGGAAAGAGAAGCCATATAGTTAACCCTCCTAAATTAGGAGGTGTATTATTATGGGGGGGGGGGGGGAGGTGGTAAATTATATATGGTGTGAAAAACATACAGCTTGGGAAGCTTTTTATATCATACTTCAAAGTAAGCATTCAGTAACAAAACAAGGTACCACAACAAAGCGAGAGATCAACTAAGAACATGGATTGTCAATATGAACGTGAAAGGAACCAAGTGTACATCGTACCATTGCAAGAGCCGACATACCAGGGCTTAAAAAAAATCTTAGGGAATATGTTAAATGGAAGTTACATAGATCAATTCTGGCATCCTGGGGAGGGAAACCGTATATAAAGCAGGACCAGCCTGCAATAACAGACATGCTAAATGCACAGATGGTAGATTGCACACAGTAATATATGGGTATTAATGAAGAGCAAAACTATGACAAAATGTAGCTGTAAGGTGACTATAATGGAGGCTCATATGTAGCATAGTATATAAACTTAGTGCCAACTTTAAGCAGACATTGTGGAGTAGTACATTTATAACCCTGTGGGGAAGAATCCCATAAGTTAAGCACATATACAGTGTAAAAGAAAAGTGCTCTTAAGTCTTTTAAACATAAAACAGTTCTAAATAATCATACCAGCTAACGTCTCCAGGGGGTAAATCTGCAAAATACATAACAAGGGACATTTGGCCGGCATAAAAAAACACAATTGAGTTTTAGCGCTAGAGTTCAAAGGCGCGCTTGCTTAGACCTAGGGGTCACTTATGTGAATGGTAATAATCTATTTACGGATAGTAGTTATAGGCTAATCTCACATAAACATAGAGTGTAGTGGTTTAGTTACTTCTATGCAAGCAATAGCATTGTCATGAGATCTTCACTGATGTTAAGTGAAACAGAAGGGCAGCTATTTTCAAATTGGGAAGCACATATTTCCTATTTAATTAGTAGAAACCTGGTGATTGGGCATGGGCCCTATGCCCATCACACATGATCCCACATAGGAAGAGGCTATATAAAGATATATGAGGGGAGGGAAAAAGAGTTTGAAGGAACCCTGCGCAAGTGCAAATGTACCAAAGGATAACAAGGAGAATAAATAATAATACACTGCAGCCTAAATATTGTCGTCATTATATGCCCCCCTAGTGTAGCAGAGTGAGTGAGCATTGCAGAGGTAATATTCCTGGTCTTCACAATCAGTAAATAAATGGCTTAGAAACATGACTCAGAAATAATTCAGTAAACATTTCCCACCTGAGTATCAACTTGTACTTATTTATGACTTTATACACAAATCTCTAAGTATATCAAGCAGACTATTAATGTCATGTGTTGGATCACTGCAAGTAGTTAAGAAGAGTCTCTGTTATGAATAGACCTCACATATTAATCTATTTATAAACATACAGTATGTTTGCAGTATTGAACTAATTGATGAGATCATATGCGACTAAGTAAGTTATTATATCAACTAAACTATTAATAATAGCGATACCCATTAGACTTTAGCAGCCAACACCTGGTTGTTATATCTATACATACGGTACAACTTTTCAGAACAACTATAACATCAGAGCTGCGTAGCTTAAAAGTCCAGGAAAGTACAGTCCTAAGGAGACTTTAACCAATGCCTTGTCTAGAGACATTTCGGGGTGAGGGGTTATAATATTGGATCTCCCCAGGCAGGGCTCCAGGAATATCAGCAAGCAGTTCTGATTCCGTATATAATGCTTGCTTGCTGGCTTCACTGCTCTGTGGTTCTCCTAAGGTCTCCTCAGTTGTGCGCCCTACATATGCAGCCACTGCAGGCGATCCTGTGCTGAGCTGAATCCTAATAGGGCCTGAAACGCTGGGAAGCCTAGAAGCCGGTGCGCTCCCCACTAGACTTGTCTCAATGCAATTATGTAGTGTACGGTCTCCCTTTAGTGTTCTACTCTTCTCACTCTTGCTAAGGCCGGCTGGAGATTTCAGTTGATGAGAGACCGGAGGACCCAGAAAGCAGGCAGCGTGATCTGTCATCGTAATAGCATACACACTCCGGTGATCCTCACAGGCAGTGTCGTGGGGCCAAAGTGGGCTGGAATCACTATCAGATGAGGCTGTGACCTGAAAATGGGTATCTTGTGCAGGAGCAATAGCCTCCTTGACTGCTTCAGCAGCCATGTCCAAAACAAGAGCTTGGTAGAGCTGTTTCTCTAGGTCAGCAAAATGGCGGAACAGGGTATTGCGGATCTCAGCCTCCCATGCGTCACCTGTATCCAAAGCCCCCATAGCAATAGGCTTCCTGTCCATGTTTCCGAGTCTATAGTAGCTATGGAGCTCTTCTGTAGTTGGCAATATATAGCTCCTCCAGAAGAGAACAGTTGCTGGGTCTAGTTGCGATAGAGCGGTGCAGTCGCCATTTTATTTAGGCATCAATTAGAAGATACGGTCACAAAATGTGCCCTCATGCTTCTCAGTATGTCAAAATGTTATTCCTGGCTTGATCATTTAAAGGTCGATAAGAAAGTTCCCTTGGTGGTTGAAAATAGCTTCTTTTTCCCCCCTTGTTGAAAAAAAAAATCAGTATTATGTCTCTTAGTCTCAGAAGCTCCACATAACACGTCTTGCTGCAGCGGTAGCTGGCTCCGCCCCAAGTATTTAGTTTTAAATAGGAATAATTAGTATAGTGTAGTGTTAGGTGTAATTGTAACTTAGGTTAGTTTTTATTTTACAGGTAAATTTCTCTTTATTTTAGCTAGGTAAGCTATTAAATAGTTAATAACTATTTAATAGCTATTGTACCTAGTTAAAATAAATTGAAAGATGCCTGTAAAATAAAAATAAATCCTAAGATAGCTACAATATAATTATTATTTATATTGTAGCTATATTAGGGTTTATTTTAAAGGTAAGTATTTAGTTTTAAATAGGATAAATTTAGTTAATAAGAGAAATATTATTTAGATTTATTTAATTAATATTTAAGTTAGGGGGGCGTTAGGGTAAATTTTAGACTTAGGTTTAGGGGTTAATAAATTTATTACAGTGGCGGCGTCGTAGTGGGGGGCAGGATAGGGGTTAATAAATTTATTATAGGTGGCGACGGTGTAGGGGGGGCAGGATAGGGGTTAATAAATTTATTATAGGTTGCGGCGGGTTCAGGGAGCGGCGGTTTAGGGGTTAAACTATTTATTTAGTTGCGGCGAGGTGCGGGATCAGCAGGATAGGGGTTAATAATTTTATTATAGAGGGCGACAGTATAGGGGGGGCAGGATAGGGGTTACTAGGTATAATGTAGGTGGCGGTGGGCTCCGGGAGCGGCGGTTTAGGGGTTAATACATTTATAAGAGTTGCGGCGGGGTCTAGGAGCGGCGGTTTAGGGGTTAGTAACTTTATTGAGTTGCGGGAGGCTCCGGGGGCGCCGGTATAGGGGGTAGAACAGTGCAGTTTAGTGTGGGTGCTTAGTGACAGGCTAGCAATAAAGCTGGGAAAAAGCCGAAGAGCAGCGAGATCGGATGAGTGATAACTGTCACAGTCCGCTGCTCATCGCCCCGCGGCTTTTTGATAGCTTTATTTGATAACTTAGGCGTATTTTTTCAGGTCTGCGGCGGCGAAGGTAGGCGAGCTTAGGCGGGCGTATTGGGCCGGCGAAGCCAGAAAAGTAGACGGCTTGATAACTACCCCCCTATAAATTAAGCTCTGTCCAGATTGCCGTTCCAGTGGGCGATCAATAGAATGTTGCAAAAGTAGTGAGTCTGCCGCCTGAGCCGTAACGAGAGGGTCATAGCTGGGTAGGACGGAGACGCCATCTTTATTGCGTATCTCCGAAATTGCAGACCTCAAGCTAAAAAACTGACTGTCCGCCTTAACAATCAGGTCTTCTAATAAAGAAATAAAGTATGCAGGGAGCTTCTCCATCCTGAGGGCAATGTAGGGAAAAGATATATAGGCTCCCAAATCGGCAAAAAGCAAAGGTTTAGTAGTTAAACATCAGGAGCTCTATAAAAGTGTGTCTTGGCGCTTTGGTAGTTGGCTCCGCCCTCCCCTTGTTCATTTTTAATATTGTTAGACCGATTGTATAGATATCCTTGTCCATTTTATCTGTTAATAGAGATTTGTAAGAGATCTCTTTGTTTAGTATTTATATATCTTTTAGGGATTATATTGTCATTACTAGAATTGATATACAGTTTTTTAGCGGTTTCACACTTGAACACATCTTTCCTTTTTCTTTGTTCATCCTATATCCAATAGGGATTTTTATGAGATTTCTTTGATTAGTTTTTAGTTATCTCTTGGAGACAACACTGTCACTACTAGGATTGTGATATACAATTTTATAGTGGTGTCACACTTGAACACATTTTTACTTCTCAATTTTTTGATCATACCGGTATTTGATCCCATTTTGGGTTAGGTATAGTTTTTTCCTGACCTTATTTGAATTGTTCACTATTTTTATTCACCATCTTTTTATACACTATTTTTTATACATCGTTTAAATTTGTTATTTCAATTTATCATTTTTCACAATCATTGTACTCACGCTTTGACCCACATTTGCGCTTTCACTTGATCTACACTTTGTTTTTGATCACCATTGTAAGATTTATATTATTGTTGTGACCATTCTCTGAGATAATGATAATTATCTGAACCTCATATTCATCATCTTATATATATATAAGTTTGATATATATAAGTTTGATATGTAAGTTTATGTAAGTTTATATATAAGTTTGATTCCTATCCCATCCAGATAGATCTGTACATCTAGATTTATAAACTGTTTCTTATATTGTATCTAATGTTTTTAATGGTTTGTTAAATATGAATTAAATTATTACCTATGTAACTTTTGGTGGATTATATTGTAATTATTCCACACATATAGATTTTCCAGTGGCGTTGTTGAAGTATTAACCTGTTGTATACCTTAGCCTTTGGCGCTCCTATATATATCTTTGTATTGCACTTTCTCTACGACCTGATTAGGGGGTCTATTTATAGTGTAGCAGGTACACTTATCTAGGCGCTAGTTGCTTATTCCTATATTCTAAAACTAAATACTTACCTATAAAATAAACCCTAAGCTAGCTGCAATATAACTAATAGTTACATTGTAGCTAGCTTAGGGTTTATTTTTATTTTAGAGGCAAGTTTGTATTTATTTTAACTATTTAATAACTACCTAGCTAAAATAAGTACAAATTTACCTGTAAAATAAAACCTAACCTAAGTTACAATTACACCTAACACTACACTATAATTAAATTAAATCCCTAAATTAACTACAATTAAATAAAATTAAATAAAATTATCTAAAGTACAAAAAACAAACAAACACTAAATTACAGAAAATAAAAAAATTAAAAGATTTTTAAACTAATTACACCTAATCTAATCCCCCTAACAAAATAAAAATGCCCCCCCAAAATAAAAAAGCCCTACCCTACACTAAAGTACAAATAGCCCTTAAAAGGGCCTTTTGCGGGGGAATTGCCCCAAAGTAATCAGCTCTTTTACCTGTAAAAAAAAGTACAAATCCCCCCCCAACATTAAAACCCACCACCCACACACCCAACCCTACTCTAAAACCCACCCAATACTCCCTTAAAAAAACCTAACACTAAATCCTTGAAGATCACCTTACCTTGAGAAGTCTTCACCCAACCGGGCTGAAGTCCTCAACGAAGCCGGGCGAAGTGGTCCTCCAGACGGGCAGAAGTCTTCATCCAAGCCGGGCAGAAGAGTTCCTCCAGATGGGCAGAAGTCTTCATCCAGACGGCATCTTCTATCTTCATCCATCCGGCACGGAGCGGCTCCATCTTCAAGACATCCGACGCGGAGCATCCTCTTCTTGAACAATGACGGGTCCTTTAAGTGACGTCATCCAAGATGGCTTCCCTTCAATTCCAATTGGCTGATAGAATTCTATCAGCCAATCGGAATTAAGGTAGGAAAAATCCTATTGGTTGATGCAATCAGCCAATAGGATTGAAGTTCAATCCTATTGGCTGATCCAATCAGCCAATAGGATTGAGCTCGCATTCTATTGGCTGATTGGAACAACTTAGAGAGTTTTGACCACAAAGCTCTAACTCCTGGGCAATCCCACCACATATGAAGATATGTGTCAATTATCTCGCATCCACTATAGCAGTATCTAGAACCTCCATTAGGTAGATGACATGTTTTGAGGGGTGTAAGATACCACCGAAAAGTGTTTTTGTCTGATATTTTCTCTTAGATCTGCACTTAATAAACCTCTACTTAACTGGAAAAATATTAGTTCCCAAACTGTTCAGTCTTCTTCTCTTGCTAAATCTTTTTCCCACTTGCAAATAACAGGGATTTAGTGCTATTCTTAGCAGTTTGGATACTAAAGTATGGAAGTGATATCGCATGCTTTGGTCTATCTCGAGAGAGACATACATGCTCCAAAGTTATTGCAGGTTGAGTTGTTGTGTCTGAGAAGTAGCTCCTTATAGCTGTAGTGATCTGCAGATATAAAAACCAGTGCAGGGGCAAGTCATCTAACCTTTGTTGTAGCTGTGTGTATGTGAGGGGAATTCTATTGGATACAAAATCTGCTACTCTATAAAGACCCTTGTTTTCCCATTTGTCTACAAGGGGTCAACAATCTCTTGGTATAATACATTTTATTTTGAAATAGTTTTTATTAAGTTTTTATAATAATAATAACATTCTCAAGCATGTACAATCAATAGATCAGTGTAATCAGCAATTTTCCATTTTAGTCTATTCTCTGTAGACCTTAGTAACTCTTCAACAAGGTAATAGGTAGGTAATAGGTAATAGGTCCCGGCTCTCCGTCATATTCTTAAACTTACATTACATAGCTATTATAAAGGTTCATTATCTCTCCACCCTCTAGCTTCATGGTGCATAATGTATGGTTCCCATTGTATAACAAAATTTTCCTTAGTGTTTAGAGTTTCTGCTGCCATGCTTGCCATTTCATAATGGTGTGCTATCTTTTTTTCAATAAACCCAAAACTAGGGGGTGTAGATTTCCAAAACTGTGCCACACCGTTACCACTTGACAGATTGTCATAACTAACTTTTTGTGTCATTTCAGTATATGTGACAATGGGAAGTGTAATAACGCATGTTCAGGAGATAATGTGACTTGCTTCTGGAAAATGGAACTAAGGAGATCTGAAGTTCGCTCCCAAATCCCTCTAATTTTTTCGCAATGCCACCACATGTGCATATTTGTTCCTCTATCGCCACACCCCCTATAGCAAAGCTTTGGGGATGAGCCCTCGGAACTCCCGAACCTAGTAGGGTGCAAGTACCATCTAAAGGCCACCTTGAGGTAGTTTTCTTTAAGCACAGCATTATGTGAAAATGATAGTCCCTTGGCTAAGCTTGAGTTCCAGCCAGGTCTTATCCAAATCCTGTTCCCATTTCATAATAGTTGGTGATTTAACCTCTCTAGCTATTGTTAAATGTAGGGTATAATATAGTGATCGTACCATGTGTCAGGTCCTTAGCTAAACATAAGGATTCACATATAGTGGATGTCGGTGTCCTGAAAAGACCCGTCACCTCTTGAACTCTGGATTTCAGTTGCAGATAGTGATACCATATGTTTCTGTCATCAGGATCAATGGCTTTATATTGCTCATATGAGATGAAACTGTCACCCACAAACACATCAGCTATTCTATAAAGCCCCTTGTTGGCCCATTTCTGCTGTGTAAGTGAATCTATTGAAGTTTGTGGTAGTATCAAAGGTGTTAGTTTAGAATTGTCCTGGATTAAGGGAAATTTAGCAGTCAGTTTATTCCACATAAAAATAATGTGTGATATTATTACATCTTATATATTAGAGGCTGTCTATGTTTTTTTGGAGTCCATAATAATCTGGAAATCTGATCTGTGTCAGCAACTGCAGATTTAATTTGTGTCCATAAAGGCTGATGTGCACTGTTGAACCAATGTAACGTCTGGGCCATTCGTGCCAAGTAATAATAAGAGGTTAGATGTGGGAGACCCCCCCCATCTCTCCTATGAGTGCTAATAATCTTCTTATTAATCCTAGCTCTCCTCCCCTGCCAAACAAAATGCAGAAGGTCTTTCTGAAGAGCATTAAGCTCAGCTATTGGAACAGAGATCGGCAAAGATCGAAATAAATATAGTAATTTTGGTAGCAGAGTCATTTTAGTGGAAACAACTCTTCTATAAAAAAAAGATATATTGAGCCTTAGCCACTTAGTGATTAAATTTCTGATATGTGCAAACATAGGGAGATAATTTACTTGGTATAAAGAATAAATATTGTCTGGAAGGTATATTCCCAGGTATTTAAGGTTTTTTTGAGCCCATTTGAAAGAGAAGTTAAGTTCTAAAAGTTTTTTAGTGTGTTGGGGTAAGTTGATGCTGAGCGCTTCACACTTATCCTCATTTATTTTATAACCAGACAGAATTCCATAATGGTTAATTGTTCAATATAGTGGTGGGAGGGAGATTAGTGGTTTAGTTAATGATAGTATTATATCGTCCGCAAATAGCGAAACTTTATATTCATTAGTCCCTACCCTGAGTCCAGATATGTCAGGGTCACGTCTGATTTAAATTGCTAGTGGTTCAATACATAGTGCGAATAATAGTGGGGACAAAGGGCAACCCTGCCTCATCCCATTCCTGATCTGTATTGGCTTGGATTGATATCCTGAGAGTTTGACAAAAGCTGAAGGGTACGAGTAAACGGTGGCAAGAGCATCGTGAAAAGCTCCAGTGATACCTGTTTTTTCGAGTACCGCAAATATATAGTTCCAATTGATTCTGTCAAAGGCCTTCTCTGCGTCCAAAGAAAGGGAAAAAGTGAAGGTGTTTTTCCAACCGTGGCTACATTAATCAGGTCAATAATCTTACGAGTGTTATCTGGGGCCTCTCTGTTTCTTATGAACCCCACTTGGTCTGAGTGGATTAATGTTTTGAGAATGGGATTAAGTCTATTTGCCAGAATTTTTGTAAAAATGTTTACGTCTTGATTTATCAATGAGATGAGCCTATAATTTTGACAGTGCTGTTTATTCTTTCCCGGTTTTGGTATAACTGCTATTCTGGCCATGATATATAAAAGACAAAACAAAGGGGCGCCTCATGTGTAGTATCATCAAATAAGCATAAAGCCACAGAAAAAAAGCCAAATGGGTACTCACAAGGCTCTGGAGCACACCTATGTGCTTGTAGGGACAGGCTGCAGATTGTATCAGGTGTGACAGCTCACCCACAGAGGATATCAGTCATTAACTGTAGTAGGAAAATAAAACACAGGAAAAGCACCAAATTGTGCAGATCACAAAGGATATGGTGTTTGACTTAGCACAAAGAAAGATTGGGTACTCACATATTAGATGAGCACACTTATGTGCTAGTAGGAGCAAGCTGGCATATTATGGTAAGGTGTGTCAGCTCACCACCAAGGGACTTTTCCTTAAGATGCAATATCCAAAAGTGGCAGACTTCAGTGTATTAGGTTCCACTCCAAGCAGGTGCAGGCAGGCAAAATCACTCACAAGAGTATTTTTTAAAAATTTAAAAGTTCTTTTTATTAAAAACAAATTAAAATACATATACAAAGGAGTGAACTAGGGGCATACAGTCAAGCCCCCTGTAAATGCAACGCATTTCTCGGCTCATACGCCGTTTCCTCAGGCATATTTTTTACCCTGCTACCGCCCTGCTTTATATACCTACTATCTAGTGCTAACTAACATTTTTCCTCTCTATCCTGGACCATTGTTGGTGAGGAGGAGGCTGCCATCATTGGGAAGAAAGATACACTTCTTAATCTGAAATTGAACTTTCCTTTAACATGCCAAATTGCTGGCAATTCTAATTGTATTTACATGCTTATATATCATTGAGGTTATCACTAGCTATTTATTAGCGCTCACCCTTTTGTTGTGTAGATTGTTTGGTTTGCAATATTTTTGTGATATTGAGGGGTGCTGCTTTTTAACATGTTGTCTATATCTGAAAGATCATCTAGGAGACTCTCTTATGAAAGTAATACTAATCAGGGATTATATGTAACACCCATAGATACATCTATAGAGGGGTTATTTACTACACTTGAGGGCCTTCTGAAAACTGAAAACAGACATTGGTGGGATTTAGACACCCTGAAAAAATATAAAGAGAAAAAACAAATTCCAAGAGGATTACGAGTACATAAGAACTGCTCCTTTAAAAATAATAATGAACTTTTGGAAAAATGGTTCTCTGTTTTAGACAACTGTTCTTTTCAACTAATAGATCTATTAATCCATCATAGACAACAATTAGTTGATGAAACTGCCAAAGAAATTGAAAAAATTCAGAAAGAACTTGATAATTTAAAGGGCCACACAGAATATTCTAGACTTAATAGTCAGACAATTAAAGCATCTGATGATTTTCAGAGAGAGCTCATTGAAAGGAAAAATTCTAAATTAGCAAGGGATGATGAAGATTACACTAAAGGGATTGTATATACCTATAATAATAATAAGAAGAAATCTGAATCAGATGACATTGAGAATAAAGACCCCACTTGGATAACAGTACAAAGAAATAAAAATAAAAATAAGAATAGATCTCAAAATAGTGGGAATGCTAATCACTATCACCAAGTTGGGAATCAACAAAACAAACAGCATTTCATTGATCAAAGATCACATTTTAATTATGAAAATAATGCTGTTTCCCATACTGGGAATAGTGATTAGAGAAAACAAGGGTACCAACCATACAATAGCAATGGAATGCATAATAGACATAATCATAATTGGAGACCTGTACACCAAGAAAAGGTTAACAGACAGCAAACTAATTACAACCAATCATATGAATATAACTCTCCTCCACATCAGAGACCAAATGAGAGAATACACCAGGGACCAAATGGAAGAAACAATTGGAGACATCAGGGTGACTATTATAGTCACCATGAAACCCCTTTGCCAAATAGATTTCATCCACCACCTAATGATGGTAGTAACTCATCAGATAGAACATGTGAACCACGAACTATGCGTGAAGAGAGACCCTCTACCTCAGCTGGGAATAATTTTTTAGGGGACAGACCCCTGGCCCCTTTATGGGACAAAACAAAATTAGCCCAAAACCACAAAAAAAGATCTTTCCCAAATGAGGGAGAAGAGGGAGAGGGCACACCCTCAAAAAAACAAAACTACAGAAACTAAAGGAAGACATTTTTAACTTGTCTTCACATGACCTATCTGACGATGAAATAAGAATTTTGGGTAGGGGACTATCTTATTGTCCCCCTTCCCAACCTAACATGTTTAATATTTTTGTTGATATTAATTCATTTACACGTGAATTATCACTACAAAGATATTTCGCGGCTAAGGAGCTTAGAAAACATAGACTGGAAGGGACACCCATACTAAGTAATGAAATGAATCCTAGAAATTTAGAATTAGTAGTTTACACAGAAACAAATGATCTGGCTGATAATCTACTTGAACAGATAAAACACACCACACTAGCACCATTATCCACCTTCAACCCCCCCAGAGAAGAGGGTTCATATATTGACCTCTTCCAACAATTAGTATTAGATGATCTAACTAAAGCATTCCAAAGTAAAACCTATATTAAAGGAGCACGTAACATTAAACGGATTTGGCCCAATGAAGTACACGCCCTTAACAGCTTAATGAATGACAAAAACTTGGTGATACGCCAAGCTGACAAAGGCGGAGGAATAGTCCTTCAGGACTATGAGGATTATGTAATGGAGGCTAAACATATTGTATGTAACACTGAATATTACATTAAACTTAGAAGTGACCCAACACCGCTATATGGAAGAATTCTTAGGGATTTGATTTTAGATGGGTTTGATAAAGGTATTCTTAATAAAAAAGAAAAATTATATTTACTACCTGACCATCCCAGTATCCCCTTCTTATATCACCTCCCTAAGATAAACAAAAATCGCACCAGACCACCTAGAAGAGCTATCATTGCAGGGATAAATAGCCTAACGGATAAACTATCAGAATATATCGATCTCCAATTACAAAAGTATGTTATCAAACTATCTTCATACATTAGAGACACCACTGAACTGTTGAATAAATTAGCAATGATAAAGAAAAAAGGTGAACAATGTCTATGGATAACATGCGATGTTGGATCGTTGTATTCTAATATAAACCATCAGTTGGGTCTAGATGCTGTGGGAAGTTATCTTGAAGACGATATATACTTACCATTGAGGCAACAAGAGTTTATTCTAACGTGTATTGAATATATACTATCACATAACTATTTCCAGTTTTTAGATGACTATTACTTACAGATCAAAGGAAACGCCATGGGTACCAGCTTCGCCCCCAGCTTCGCCAACTTATTTATGGGCAGATTTGAAGAAAGATACATTTATGCTTCTAGCTGGGTGGCAAATCTGGTATTCTATGGCCGTTACATAGATGATCTGATCTTCATATGGAATGGTACCTCAGAGAATGCAATATTATTTTTGGATAGTCTTAATTCAAACAATATGGGTATATCATTTACTCATAACATACAAAAAGAAACAATTGAATTTTTAGATGTAAATCTAAGGTGGACTTGTATGGGGGATGTTAAGTCTTCCACCTATTTCAAGGCGGTAGATAGCAATAATTTCCTCCATTTCTCGAGTAATCATTTGAATAGCTGGAAGACCAACATCCCCTATAGTCAGTTCAGACATTTTAGAAGAAACTGCAGCACTATGGCCTCATATGATAACCAATCTGAAATTCTAATTGAGAGATTTAAAGAAAAGGGCTATCCGAAAGACTTAGTTATTGACAGCTATATGAAGGCTAGAAATGAAGATAGGAATGTTATCCTTATGCCGGCATCAGAAGAGCATGATATTTCTAAAGATGAGAAACAACCCAAGGGCCCTATATTCATTACACAATACAATTCAGAACACAAACATATTAGACACATTTTAAACAGACATTGGCCTATCATTCTTAAAGACCCTATTCTCAAAAACAGCATAGAAAATAAAAATTCTAAAGTAGTCTTTCGCAGAGCACCCACGCTTAAACAGAAACTTGCTCCAAGTAAAGTGGTCATTTCAAAGAAAAAGAATATACATAATCCAATTTATCAGGCCAATAAAGAGAGAACAGGAACCTATAGATGCAATAAAGCCAGGTGCCACATGTGTAAGCACATCACACATGGGAGCAAAGCTATAAAATGCCACACCACAGGAGAAATTATTGACATAAAAAACAGAATTGACTGTGGCACCTGTTATGTAATCTATGTGCTGACGTGCAAATAGATACTGCAATATTTGGGCCGCACGTGCAGGAATTTTCAAACTAGGTGGAGCGAGCATTGGAGAAATATAAAAGCTCGCAACATGAAACATACTGGGGGGTAGTTATCAAGCCGTCAACCTCAAATACGCTGGAATTCCACAGCGTATTTGTGGCGAGGCTGATTCGCCTTAGTTATCAAAGGCTAGAGACCGGCAAAAGTAGAATTTTGTGACGTAAACTTCGATCCGCCGGACTCAGTCCGACACAGATCGATTCTTACGTCACTCCAGATGTTCGGCACACAAGTGCGGCACAATCTGACTACTTTTGCTAGTTATCAAAAAACTAGCAGGTACGCTCGGCACTTTTACGGCCCAGCGTACCTGGTTTTCAAACCGCTACCCTGGAGGCGGCGGATCCCATAGGAATCAATGGGAGTCTGACCATAGTGAAAGTACAAGTTCGCTGCTGCCAGACATCCCATTCATTCCTATGGGAGCTGTCTACACCTAACACCCTAACATGTACCCCGAGTCTAAACACCTCTAATCTGTCCCACCCTACACCGCCGCAACTAAATAAAATGATTAACCCCTAAACCGCCGCTCCCGGAGCCCACCGCAAGCTACTCTATACCTATTAACCCCTAAACCGCCGCTCCCGGAGCCCACCGCCACCTACATGATACCTAGTAACCCCTTATCCTGCCCCCCCTATAATAAAGTTATTAACCCCTATCCTGCTGATCCCTCACCTTGCCGCAAATAAATAAATAGTTTAACCCCTAAACCGCCGCTCCCTGACCCTGCCGCAACCTATATTAAATTTATTAACCCTAATCTGCCCCCCCTACACCGTCGCCACCTATAATACATTTATTAACCCCTATCCTGCCCCCCACTACACCGCCGCCACTGTAATAAATTTATTAACCCCTAAACCTAAGTCTAACACTAACCCTAACACCCCCCTAACTTAAATATTAATTAAATAAATCTAAATCAGATTTCCATTATGAACTAAATTAATCCTATTTAAAACTAAATACTTACCTTTAAAATAAACCCTAATATAGCTACAATATAAATAATAATTATATTGTAGCTATCTTAGGATTTATTTTTATTTTACAGGTACCTTTCAATTTATTTTAACTAGGTACAATAGCTATTAAATAGTTATTAACTATTTAATAGCTGCCTAGCTAGAATAAAGAGAAATTTACCTGTAAAATAAAAACTAACCTAAGTTACAATTACACCTAACACTACACTATACTTAAATAAATTATTCCTATTTAAAACTAAATACTTACCTGTAAAATAAACCCTAAGATAGCTACAATATAATTAATAATTACATTGTAGCTATTTTAGGATTTATATTTATTTTACAGGTAACTTTGTATTTATTTAGCTAGTTAGAATAGTTATTAAATAGTTATTAACTATTTAATAAATACCTAGCTAAAAGAAATACAAAATTACCTGTAAAATAAATCCTAACCCAAGTTACAATTAAACCTAACACTAAACTATCATTAAATAAATTAAATAAACTACCTACAAATAACTACAATTAAATACAATTACATAAAATAAATAAAGTACAAAAAATAAAAAAAGCTAAGTTACAAAAAATAAAAAAAAACAAGTTACAAACAATTAAAAAAATATTAAAACAATTTTAAGCTACTTACACCTAATCTAAGCCCCCTAATAAAATAACAAACCCCCCCAAAATAAAATGCCCTACCCTATTCTACATTAAAAAAGTTCAAAGCTCTTTTACCTTACCAGCCCTTAAAAGGGCCTTTTGTGGGGGCATGCCCCAAAGAATTCTGCTCTTTTGCCTGTAAAAGAAAAATACAACCCCCCCCAACATTAAAACCCACCACCCACATACCCCTAATCTAACCCAAACCCCCCTTAAAATAACCTAACACTAATCCCCTGAAGATCATCCTACCTTTAGTCGTCTTCACTCAGCCGAGCCACCGATGGAACTGAAGAGGACATCCGGACTGGCAGAAGTGATCCTCCAAGCGGCGCTGAAGAAATCTTCCATCCGGGCGAGGTCATCTTCCAAGAGGCGCTGAAGAAGTCTTCTATCCGGGCAAGGTCATCTTCGAAGCCGGGTCTTGAATCTTCATCTCACTGACGCAGAACACCCTTCTTTCCCGACGGACTACCGACGAATGAAGGCTCCTTTAAGGGACATCATCCAAGATGGCGTCCCTTCAATTCCGATTGGCTGATAGGATTCTATCAGCCAATCGGAATTAAGGTAGGAAAAATCTGATTGGCTGATGGAATCAGCCAATCAGATTCAAGTTCTATCCGATTGGCTGATCCAATCAGCCAATCAGCCAATCAGATTGAGCTTGCATTCTATTGGCTGATCGGAACAGCCAATAGAATTGAATCAGAATTGAAGGGACGCCATCTTGGATGACGTCCCTTAAAGGAGCCTTCATTCGTCGGTAGTCCATCGGGAAAGAAGGATGTTCTGGGTCAGCGGGATGAAGATTCAAGACCCGGCTTCGAAGATGACCTCGCCCGGATAGAAGACTTCTTCAGCGCCTCTTGGAAGATGACCTCGCCCGAATGGAAGATTTCTTCAGCGCCGCTTGGAGGATCACTTCATCGGATGGAAGATTTCTTCAGCGCCCCTTGGATGATCACTTCTGCCGGTCCGGATGTCCTCTTCAGTTCCATCGGTGGCTCGGCTGAGTGAAGACGACTAAAGGTAGGATGATCTTCAGGGGATTAGTGTTAGGTTATTTTAAGGGGGGTTTGGGTTAGATTAGGGGTATGTGGGTGGTGGGTTTTAATGTTGGGGGGGTTGAATTTTTCTTTTACAGGCAAAAGAGCTGAACTCTTTGGGGCATGCCCCCACAAAAGGCCCTTTTAAGGGCTGGTAAGGTAAAAGAGCTTTGAACTTTTTTAATGTAGAATAGGGTAGGGCATTTTTTTATTTTGGGGGGGTTTGTTATTTTATTAGGGGGCTTAGATTAGGTGTAAGTAGCTTAAAATTGTTGTAATATTTTTTTAAATGTTTGTAACTTATTTTTTTTATTTTTTGTAACTTAGCTTTTTTATTTTTTGTACTTTAGTTAGTTTATGTAATTGTATTTAATTGTAGTTAATTTATTTTATTTAATTTATTTAATGATAGTGTAGTGTTAGGTTTAATTGTAAATTAGGTTAGGATTTATTTTACAGGTAATTTTGTATTTCTTTTAGCTAGGTAGTTATTAAATAGTTAATAACTATTTAATAACTATTCTAACTAGCTAAAATAAATACAAAGTTACCTGTAAAAAAAATATAAATCCTAACGCCTAGATTTAGAGTTCTGCGGCCAAAGGGGTGCGTTAGCTACGCATGCTTTTTTCTGGCCGCACCTTTTAAATACCGCTGGTATTGAGAGTTCACAGAATGGCTGCGTTAGGCTCCAAAAAAGGAGCGTAGAGCATATTTAAGGCAACTTCAACTCTCGATACCAGCGGTGCTTACGGACGCGGCCAGCTTCAAAAACGTGCTCGTGCACGATTCCCCCATAGAAAACAATGGGGCTGTTTGAGCTGAAAAAAAACCTAACACCTGCAAAAAAGCCGCGTTCAGCTCCTAACGCAGACCCATTGTTGTCTATGGGGAAACACTTCCTACGTCTGCACCTAACACTCTAACATGTACCCCGAGTCTAAACACCCCTAACCTTACACTTATTAACCCCTATTCTGCCGCCCCCGCTATCGCTGACCCCTGCATATTTTTTTTAACCCCTAATCGTCCCTTCCGTAAACCAATGCTACTTACATTATCCCTATGTACCCCTAATCTGCTGCCCCTAACACCGCCGACCCCTATATTATATTTATTAACCCCTAATCTGCCCCCCACAATGTCGCCTCCACCTGCCTACACTTATTAACCCCTAATCTGCCGAGCGGACCACACCGCTGTTATAATAAAGTTATTAACCCCTAATCCGCCTCACTCCCGCCTCAATAACCCTATAATAAATAGTATTAACCCCTAATCTGCCCTCCCTAACATCGCCGACACCTAACTTCAAACATTAACCCCTAATCTGCCAACTGGAGCTCACCGCTATTCTAATAAATGTATTAACCCCTAAAGCTAAGTCTAACCCTAACACTAACACCCCCCTAAGTTAAATATAATTTAAATCTAACGAAATAAATTAACTCTTATTAAATAAATTATTCCTATTTAAAGCTAAATACTTACCTGTAAAATAAATCCTAATATAGCTACAATATAAATTATAATTATATTATAGCTATTTTAGGATTTATATTTATTTTACAGGTAACTTTGTATTTATTTTAACCAGGTACAATAGCTATTAAATAGTTAAGAACTATTTAATAGCTAAAATAGTTAAAATAATTACAAAATGACCTGTAAAATAAATCCTAACCTAAGTTACAATTAAACCTAACACTACACTATCAATAAATAAATTAAATAAACTACCTACAATTATCTACAATTAAACCTAAAACTACACTATCAATAAATTAATTAAATACAATACCTACAATTATCTACAATTAAACCTAACACTACACTATCAATAAATTATTTAAATAAAATATCTACAAATAACTACAATGAAATAAACTAACTAAAGTACAAAAAAAATTAGAAAAATATTACAACAATTTTAAACTAATTACACCTACTCTAAGCCCCCTAATAAAATAACAAAGCCCCCCAAAATGAAAAATGCCCTACCCTATTCTAAATTAAAAAAGTTTAAAGCTCTTTTACCTTACCAGCCCTGAACAGGGCCCTTTGCGGGGCATGCCCCAAAGAATTCAGCTCTTTTGCCTGTAAAAAAACACATACAATACCCCCCCAACATTACAACCCACCACCCACGTACCCCTAATCTAACCCAAACCCCCCTTAAATAAACCTAACACTAAGCCCCTGAAGATCTCCCTACCTTGTCTTCACCTCTCCGGGTCCCGATCTGTCCAGAAGAGCCTCCGATGTCTTGATCCAAGCCCAAGCGGGGGGCTGAAGAGTGACGCCCATCCTCGGGCTGAAGTCCGGATCCAAGCGGCGGCTAAAGAAATCCATCATCGGCTGAAGTCAGAAGTCCATCATCGGGATGAAGTCTTCTATCAAGCCGCATCTTCAATCTTCTTTCTTCTGGAGCGGAGCGGAGCCATCTTCTTTCCAACCGACGCGGAACATCCTCTTCAACCGACGCCTACTCGCCGAATGACGGTTCCTTTAAATGACGTCATCCAAGATGGCGTCCCTCGAATTCCGATTGGCTGATAGGATTCTATCAGCCAATCGGAATTAAGGTAGGAATATTCTGATTGGCTGATGGAATCAGCCAATCAGAATCAAGTTCAATCCGATTGGCTGATCCAATCAGCCAATCAGATTGAGCTCGCATTCTATAGGCTGTTCCGATCAGCCAATAGAATGCGAGCTCAATCTGATTCGCTGATTGGATCAGCCAATCGGATTGAACTTGATTCTGATTGGCTGATTCCATCGGCCAATCAGAATATTCCTACCTTAATTCCGATTGGCTGATAGAATCCTATCAGCCAATCGGAATTCGAGGGATGCCATCTTGGATGACGTCATTTAAAGGAACCGTCATTCGGCGAGTAGGCGTCGGTTGAAGAGGATGTTCTGCGTTGGTTGGAAAGAAGATGGCTCCGCTCCGCTCCAGAAGAAAGAAGATTGAAGATGCGGCTTGATAGAAGACTTCATCCCGATGATGGACTTCCGACTTCAGCCGATGATGGATTTCTTCAGATGCCGCTTGGATCCAGACTTCAGCCCGAGGATGGACGTCACACTTCAGCCCCCCGCTTGGGCTTGGATCAAGACATCGGAGGCTCTTCTGGACAGATCGGGACCCGGTGAGGTGAAGACAAGGTAGGGAGATCTTCAGGGGCTTAGTGTTAGGTTTATTTAAGGGGGGTTTGGGTTAGATTAGGGGTATGTGGGTGGTGGGTTGTAATGTTGGGGGGGGTATTGTATGTGTTTTTTTTACAGGCAAAAGAGCTGAATTCTTTGGGGCATGCCCCGCAAAGGGCCCTGTTCAGGGCTGGTAAGGTAAAAGAGCTTTGAACTTTTTTAATTTAGAATAGGGTAGGGCATTTTTTATTTTGGGGGGCTTTGTTATTTTATTAGGGGGCTTAGAGTAGGTGTAATTAGTTTAAAATTGTTGTAATATTTTTCTAATGTTTGTAAATATTTTTTTATTTTTTGTAACTTAGTTCTTTTTTATTTTTTGTACTTTAGTTAGTTTATTTCATTGTAGTTATTTGTAGATATTTTATTTAAATAATTTATTGATAGTGTAGTGTTAGGTTTAATTGTAGATAATTGTAGGTATTGTATTTAATTAATTTATTGATAGTGTAGTGTTAGGTTTAATTGTAGATAATTGTAGGTAGTTTATTTAATTTATTTATTGATAGTGTAGTGTTAGGTTTAATTGTAACTTAGGTTAGGATTTATTTTACAGGTAATTTTGTAATTATTTTAACTATTTTAGCTATTAAATAGTTCTTAACTATTTAATAGCTATTGTACCTGGTTAAAATAAATACAAAGTTGCCTGTAAAATAAATATTAATCATAAAATAGCTATAATATAATTATAATTTATGTTGTAGCTATATTAGGGTTTATTTTACAGGTAAGTATTTAGCTTTAAATAGGAATAATTTATTTAATAAGAGTTAATTTATTTCTTTAGAATAAAATTATATTTAATTTAGGGGGGTGTTAGGGTTAAAATTAGCTTTAGGGGTTAAAAAATTTATTAGAGTAGTGGTGATCTCCGATCGGCAGATTAGGGGTTAATACTTGATGTTAGGTGTCGGCGATGTTAGGGAGGGCAGATTAGGGGTTAATACTATTTATTATAGGGTTAGTGAGGTGGGAGTGAGGCGGATTAGGGGTTAATAACTTTATTATAGTAGCGGTGCGGTCCGCTCGGCAGATTAGGGGTTAATAAGTGTAGGCAGGTGGAGGTGACGTTGAGGGGGCAGATTAGGGGTTAATAAATATAATATAGGGGTCGGCGGTGTTAGGGGCAGCAGATTAGGGGTACATAAGGATAACGTAGGTAGCGTCGCTTTGCGGTTGGCAGATTAGGGGTTAATTATTGTAGGTAGCTGGCGGCGACGTTATGGGGGGCAGGTTAGGGGTTAATAAATATAATATAGGGGTCGGCGGTGTTAGGGGCAGCAGATTAGGGGTACATAAGGATAACGTAGATAGCGGCGCTTTCGGTCGGCAGATTAGGGGTTAATTATTGTAGGTAGCTGGCGGCGACGTTGTGGGGGGCAGGTTAGGGGTTAATAAATATAATATAGGGGTCGGCGGTGTTAGGGGCAGCAGATTAGGGGTACATAAGTATAACGTAGGTGGCGGTCGGCAGATTAGGGGTTAAAAAAATTTAATCGAGTGGCGGCGATGTGGGGGGACCTCGGTTTAGGGGTACATAGGTAGTTTATGGGTGTTAGTGTACTTTAGAGCACAGTAGTTAAGAGCTTTATAATCCGGCGTTAGCCCAGAAAGCTACTGACTTTTTTCTGCGGCTGGAGTTTTGTCGTTAGATTTCTAACGCTCACTTCAGCCAAGACTCTAAATACCGGAGTTAGAAAGATCCCATTGAAAAGATAGGATACGCAATTGGCGTAAGGGGATCTGCGGTATGGAAAAGTTGCGGCTGAAAAGTGAGCGTTAGACCCTTTCCTGACTGACTCCAAATACCAGAGGGCGGTAAAAACCAGCGTTAGGAGCCTCTAACGCTGGTTTTGACGGCTACCGCCCAACTCTAAATCTAGGCCTAAGATAGCTACAATGTAATTATTAATTATATTGTAGCTATCTTAGGGTTTATTTTACAGGTAAGTATTTAGTTTTAAATAGGATTCATTTATTTAATGATAGTGTAGTGTTAGGTGTAATTGTAACTTAGGTTAGTTTTTAGTTTACAGGTACATTTCTCTTTATTTTAGCTAGGTAAGCTATTAAATAGTTAATAACTATTTAATAGCTATTGTACCTAGTTAAAATAAATTGAAAGGTGCCTGTAAAATAAAATTAAATCCTAAAATAGCTACAATATAATTATTATTTATATTGTAGCTATATTAGGGTTTATTTTATAGGTAAGTATTTAGTTTTAAATAGGATAAACTTAGTTCATAATAGAAATATTATTTAGATTTATTTAATTAATATTTAAGTTAGGGGGGTGTTAGGGTTAGTGTTAGACTTAGGTTTATGGGTTGATAATTTTATTACAGAGGCGGCGGTGTAGTGGGGGGCAGGATAGGGGTTAATAAATTTATTATAGGTGGCGACGGTGTAGGGGGGGCAGGATAGGGGTTAATATATTTAATATAAGTTGCGACGGGGTCAGGGAGCGGCGGTTTAGGGGTTAAACTATTTATTTATTTGCGGCGAGGTGCGGGATCAGCAGGATAGGGGTTAATAACTTTTTTTTTTTTTTTTTTTTTTTTTTTTAACTGACTTTATTGAAAGAAAAAAAAAAGGCATATTTGGTACAAAATGGGAGACGCAGCTGCCTTTGGTACAACAATCATGTCAGTGAGTTTTACATAATATCCAACAATAACAGAAAAAAGAAATAAACCTCATTATACTCTAAGATTGTGTAAGATATTACTATTAAATAGAGGTTAAGAAAAAAAGGAAAAAGGAGAGAGAGAAAAAAAAAAAAAAAAAAGAAAAAGGGGAGGGGTGTGAAAGTGGGAATACCCAAAGAAGGGTATCTGGGAAAAAAGAAGATGCTGCATGACCCTGTCCACAAAAGCATATTGAGTTCAGTTTTTAGAAAAATTTATATCTGTTTTAAGGTTAGTTAGTATATGAAATTGGATTTGCTATAGTTTATTTAGGGATATAACTTATTGCTAGAGTCCGTCTCTAAATATTGATCCCATGTGGCACTAATCTCTGCGTAAGTATCCATTTTATCGTTTACCATGTAGAAGTATTCTTGTAGATCTAGAAATTCCGAAACCCGGCGGGACCACATTTCTAATGTTGGGGCGGTTCTACTTTTCCAATTTTTGGCTATTAAGTATTTGACACTATTTGTCATAATATAAAATAATTTATAATAGGGTTTATATTTTATTTTAGGTGGGTAACCTAGCAACCATATTAATGGGTCTAGGAGAAAAGTAGTCTCTAAAATTTTCTCCATCTCTGCTATGATGGTTCTCCAGAAAATCTGAATCGTATTACACCACCACCACATGTGCGCCGCGTCACTGCCCTTGTGGCCGCAACGCCAACATTGGTCTGGTCTATGATTAAATAAGCGGTGGAGTTTTCGAGGGGTGAGGTACCACCTGTGAAGTAGTTTAAGGTTAATTTCCACTATTGAAAGTGAGATTGATGATTTAGTTATGTTCTGAAAGATGGATAAGCATTTTTGTGGGAGAACAATAACACCCAGGTCGTCTTCCCAACTCTCCATAAAAGGGAGTATATAGCCTGGAGGGTTAGTGGATAACAATTTATATATCTTTGAGAGAGTGTGTGATAGGGGGGGGGGGGTTCGAGTACAAAGAACTTCGAAGTTTGTTAAGGGTCTTAGCATGTTTCTATAGTGTTCATGGCGGGTAATGTATTGATGTACACGATGATAGTTATACCAGTTATGAAAGTATATGAATCCCTTTTCCACTAGCTCAGGTTGAGAGAGGACTTTCTCATTGGATGAAATCATATGTATAGTGAGATCACAAATGTTACTATCTGGTATGATGTGGTTGCTATTGGGTCCAAGTGAGAATTGGTTGTTATCAATGAGGGATGTTAATGGAGATGGCTTGGATGAGATATAGATGTTGTGGGACAGAGCATTTTCCCATATAGCATAGGTTTCTATCACCATGGGTGGTATATGGGAATGAGTGTTTTTTGTTGTCTCCAAACTCCAGCACTGTCTCCCCAAGTGAGAGGTGTTAGATATTAGGTGTTCCAGGAGTACCCATCGCTTATGGTAATAATGTATATGCCAGTCTACTATTCTTTGTAAAAAGATGTCTTGTCTATAGAGAGAGATGTTAGGTAGTCCGAGGCCGCCTTGGGATTTAGGAGATTGCATAATTTTAGCATTAATCCTCGGTCGTTTTCTGTGCCAAACAAAGTCGCTAAATGCTTTCTGTAAGCTGGGGATATAACTTTTGGGTAAGGGTATTGGGAGTGCCTGAAGAACATATAATAACCTGGGAAAAATGTTCATCTTGATGACATTTATTCTGCCAGACCATGATAGTTTTTTTGATAGCCATGATGAAAGGTCCCTAATGATATGTTTTTTGATCAGACCAAAGTTTTTCTCAAAAGTTACTTCTGCTGAGGCTGCTAACTCTATTCCTAGGTAATGTAGAGACCGTCTACACCAAGTAAAGGGGGTTATCTTTTTAACTGCCTGTAACGTGTTGCCATCTAGATTAATGTTAAGCACTTCAGATTTGGTGGAGTTTATTTTAAAGTTGGAGAGTGAGTTGAATAGTTCAAATTCTTGTAATAGGGGGGGGATAGATGCTTCTGGGTTAGTCAGTGAGAACAGTATGTCGTCCGCAAAAAGAGAAAGGACAAAGTCGTGTGTGTCAATCTTCACACCTGTAATATAGGGATTTTGCCTAATTTTGGTTGCAATAGTTTTGATAAAGCATGCAAATAAAAGAGGGGACAGCGGACAGCCCTGTCGGGTACCATTTGAGATGGCAAAGGGTTTAGAAAGGGTTCCATTAATTAACAGTTTAGCGTTAGGGTTTGAGTATAGGGAAAATATTCTATCTAGCATTTTAGGGCCAAAACCCATGTGGGTCAGAGTAAGGCGCAGAAATTCCCAATCAACACGGTCAAAGGCCTTCTCTGCATCTATGGACAGTAAAAATGTCGGGATGTTCTTATCTTGTGCAAAGTAGATGAGATTTAAGGCCCTGACCGTGTTATCTTTGGACTCACGTTGCGGGATAAACCCCACCTGGTCCCGATGGATTATATCTGATATGAGGCGGTTCACCCGGTTTGCTAAGACTTTTGCATAAATTTTTATATCAGAGTTTAAGAGTGAAATTGGTCTATAGTGCGAGGGGTGATCCAGGGATTTATTTGGTTTTGGAAGTAGTATAATATGAGCTTCTAAAGCTCTTGGAGATAATATTTTAACTTCATCTATATGGCGGAAAAATTGGGTAAGCTGTGGCACCAATTCCTCCTGGAACAGTTTGTAGTACTTATTGCTAAATCCATCAGGACCAGGAGCCTTGCCACTTGGGAGATCTTTTAGAACCACCTTAATTTCCGTTGCTGATATGGGTTCCTCTAATTGGTCTTTTTGGGGGGGAGACAAGTGAGGGAGATGGAGTGAAGACAGATATGTATTAATGGCATTGGTTTTTATCATCTGATCTGAAGGATTTAATTTGGAGATGTCTTTTAGGTTATATAGTTTTTGGTAGAAGTTCCTGAAAGTGTTTGAAATAGCCTTGGAAGAAAAGTGTTCTGTGTTCTTATCGTCTTTTATGCGCATAATATAGGATTTGTGTGCTTTTTGTTTAAGGTATCGTGCAAGGGACCGTCCAGCTTTATTCCTCCCTTCATAGTGTGTTTGTTGTAGTCTAAGTGATTGTCTTTTGTGTTCTTTATTATAGTGTGAGGATAATTTTTCTCGTTCAGCTTGTAATGCTAAAAGCAACGTGTGGTCAGATGGGGATTTTTTATGGTTTTGTTCTAAAACTTCTATATTGGATAGTAAGGATGCTAAGTAAATACGCTTCCTCTTAAGAATAGCTGCCTTGATACCTATAAGTTCTCCCCGTATCACGCATTTATGTGCTTCCCAGACATCGAAGGGGGAGATATCAGGGGATACGTTATTGGTAAAGTATTCTGTGATTAACTGTGATATTTGCTGCTCTACCGAAGGGTCTATTAAAAGATAATCATCCATTTTCCAAATAAAATCTTGTATGGGTTTGGTTGGCCGATAGGGGTTAATAACTTTATTATAGAGGGCGACGGTATGGGGGGGCAGGATAGGGGTTACTAGGTATAATGTAGGTGGCAGCGGTGTCCGGGAGCGGCGGTTTAGGGGTTAATACATTTATAAGACTTGCGGCAGGGTCTAGGAGTGGTGGTTTAGGGGTTAGTAACTTTATTTAGTTGCGGGGGGCTCCGGGGGCGCCGGTATAGGGGGTAGAACAGTGTAGTTTAGTGTGAGTGCTTAGTGACAGGCTAGCAAGAAAGCTGTCAAACAGCCGAAGAGCAGCGAGATCGGATGAGTGATAACTCACAGTCCGCTGCTCATCGCCCAGCGGCTTTTTGACAGCTTTACTTGATAACTTAGGCGAATTTTTTCAGGTCCGCGGCGGCAATGTGAGGTGAACTTAGGCGGGCGTATTGGGCCAGCGAAGGAAGGAAAGTTGACACGTTGATAACTACCCCTAATATATCAAGACACAGCACAGTCCAACACAATGGTGACCACCAAACATATCGAATTACCCCTCTGGAATACATTGCCCCCAGAGCGGGTGTGAATAGATACATTCGGTTACGCCAGAGAGAGACATTTTGGATTTACAGATTCCAAACATTGTATCCCTCTGGTTTAAATGAAGTAATCAATCTAGCTGCTTTCTGATATGGTAATTAATTGAGATATGTTTTTGTTATATATTACTACTTAGAATAGTTTGCAATGACTCTTTTGTCACTCACATATTTAGAATATATTTATTGATGAATAGGCACTAAAATATTCCTAGTTGTATCACATAGGTTAATTTTATTAGTTGCTATAAGCATTACACATAATATAGATTTTTTTGTTATACATCAAAATACTACTTACATAGTATACACAGTACAGGAATGATTATCATTCACCACTATAGGACAGTTCACTTATCTGTCTATATTTTTTATATAGCACATTTAGATGCTTCTACACTAGATTTAATCACTATTATGTTATGTCAAGTACACCTTATTTTGGAGTTGTTTATTATAGTGATTTAGATGTTTACAGGACGTATCATTTATTTATTTATTATATTTATTTTTTACACTTATATCAGTGGTTATTATAGAAGGTCCCAATACCTAATGCTTCATTAAATATAGGGGTACATTGTGATGCATAATATTTTTACACATTGATTTTTTGGTCATATCAATTTTATTTATACCATAGCAATTTTTAGTATAAGATTTATTGTCCATTATAGGAAACCTTAATGCATATTTAGATAGTTCATTGAGGCATAGATAAATATAGTTATGACAAATAATAATTCCTGATAATTATAAACTCTTGGATTTAAATAACCTTTATATCTAGACTCCTTAAGTATTATTCTACAAATTGGTTATTAGGTCAGAACATAAGTTTGATATAAAAGTGTTGGTTGTGCAGGAATGGGGCATGGGTAATGTAGTGATTGTCTGTCTTTTGAAACAAATTCAGGTAGACTGTCCCTTTAAATCTGAGCCTAATTGGTCAGAGCAAAGGAAACCAGGAATATTGATTCCACCAGGATTTTCAATGTGTGTATCTCTGAACTGCTCTCTATTTAAAGACCTTTAGAATTTAATAGCATTTTGCAATATACCTCCCTTAGTAAAAAACCTTCTAGTAAAAGATATGACTGATTTCCAGTAGCACATTTTCAGTGAGAAGCTCAATCTGAATCATGAAATAAATATTTGAGGCTTCATGTCCCTTTAATATGGATTATGAGGAAAGTAAAACTAAAGGGACATGAAAGCCAAAATAAAATGTTAGTTAGCACTGGATAGTAGGTATATAAAGCAGGACAGTAGCAGGGTAAAAAATATGCCTGAGGAAACGGCGTATGAGCCGAGAAACGCGTTGCATTTACAGGGGGCTTGACTGTATGCCCCTAGTTCACTCCTTTGTATATGTATTTTAATTTGTTTTTAATAAATAGAACTTTTTAATTTTTAAAAAATACTCTTGTGAGTGATTTTACCTGCCTGCACCTGCTTGGAGTGGAACCTAACACACTGAAGTCTGCCACTTTTGGATATTGCATCCTAAGGAAAAGTCCCTTGGTGGTGAGCTGACACACCTTACCAAAATATGCCAGCTTGCTCCTACTAGCACATAAGTGTGCTCATCTAATATGTGAGTACCCAATCTTTCTTTGTGCTAAGGCAAACACCATATCCTTTGTGATCTGCACAATTTGGTGCTTTTCCTGTGTTTTATTTTCCTACTACAGTTAATGACTGATATCCTCTGTGGGTGAGCCGTCACACCTGATAAAATCTGCAGCCTGTCCCTACAAGCACATAGGTGTGCTCCAGAGCCTTGTGAGTACCCATTTGGCTTTTTTTCTGTGGCTTTATGCTTATTTGATGATACTACACATGAGGCACCCCTTTGTTTTGTCTTTTATATATCATCTCTGGACCATTGTTGGTGAGGAGGAGGCTGCCATCGTTGGGAAGAAAGATACACTTCTTAATCTTAAATTGAACTTTCCTTTAACATGCCAAATTGCTGGCAATTCTAATTGTATTTATCACTAGCTATTTATTAGCGCTCACCCTTTTGTTGTGTAGATTATTCTGGCCATGAGCATTTCTTTAGGAATTTCTTTACCCTGCATTATTGAATTAAATACCAGGGAAAGTTGGGGCACTATAACATCCTGCAAAGATTTATAGAAGATACCTGAGTATCCATCAGGGCCTGGTGCTCTGGCTTTTCATGGCTTTTATGGCTAATTTAATTTCTTCCTGAGATATAGGAGCATTTAGGTTGTTGTGCTCTTCGTCTGAGATTTTGGGAAGTGTACTGGGTCCTAAGAATTTGTCTAAGTCCTCAGATCTATTCTCTCCTTTCTTATGTGAAGGAAGGTTGTAAAGATCGTGATAGAAATCAGCAAATATATTGGCGATACTAAGAGGGTCGTTGGTGCTTCTATTATAAAATAATTGAAGTTGTGAGACTGTGGTATTTCTAGTGAGTTCCTTAAGCTTGTTTGCTAACATTTTGTCGGCCTTATTCCCATATATGTAGTAATGCATGTCTACTAGTTTAATAGACCTAACTGCCTTTTTGTTGAGTCATTTATCTATCTCGTCATTTATGTCCCTCAATTTTTTCCTATTCTTCTTGCTCGTATTCAGGGTGGCCTGAGAGCGCAACTCATTTGCTTCAGATTGTAATTGTGATAATTTAGCTTTATATTGTCTGTTGCATTTACTTGACTCTGCTATCAGGATGCCTCTAACAAAAGCCTTTAGTGCTCCCCAAACATAAATAGGATTGGATGTGCTACCATTGCTAAAGCTTATATATTCTGATATTTGTTGTTGGAGCTTTTGTAATACTATGGTATCTTTTAGCAAACTAACATTAAGGGACCAAGATTTAGTTCTATTCGGATTTAATACTCCAGATATAGTTGCCTCCACAATAGAGTGGTCCAACCAAGGGCAATTTAAAATTTTGGAGGGATTTTAGGAGGGATAACAGTATTTGACTCATGAAAATGTAGTCCAACCTAGACTGTGTATGATGCATTGGGGGGAAATAAGTATAATCCCTATCATTCCTGTTTTTGAATCTCCAATAATCAATCAGGTTATGGTCCAGAGAGAAGTCTTTTAAGACGTTCTGGGGGAAGCTAGAGGGTGTCAATTATGTTGCCCTCATCGTAGTTCTAAGTGAAAGGTTAAAGTCGCCCCCCATAATAGTCATATCTTTTCCATTGGGTCAGTAATTTGCTTAATTTTGTTAAAAGAAGTGCTTGGTGTTCATTGGGGGCATAAATGTTAACAAGTAGAATTGGTGTATTTTGGATTAAACCCCTTATCAGCAGAAATCTCCCTTCTCTATCTCTAATTATTTCCTCTTATTTAAAATTTAGTGAAGAGTGTAGGAGTACTGTGACCCCACATTTATTTCCCCCGCTAACAGCATGGTATTTGATTGGGTACAATCTGTCCCAGTATTTCGGTGTGTAATTTGTTGTAAAGTGGGTTTCTTGCAGCATGACTATTTGAGCTTGCAATGATTTATATGTAGTGATTGCCTTTTTCCTTTTGATATTCGAGTTAAGACCTCTGACGTTATGTGAACTTATTTTTATAGACATTTTAAAAGTTTGGTAGGGTAGTTATCATGTGAGCAACTAAGTATAAATTATAGATAAAAAGCTTAAGGCACCTCTGATATAATACTGTATGAGATTGAGAACCCTAAGACATCTACTTATCAAGCCATCAACCTCAAATACACAGAATTCTGCAGCGTATTTGTGGTGAGCCTGATTCCACTTAGTTATCAAGCCCTACAAACTGGCAAAAGTAGAATTTTATGACGTAACATACGATCCACCAGACTCAGTCCGACACAGATTGATGCTTACGTCATTACAGATGTTCCGAATGCAAATTCTGCACAATCTGACTACTTTTGCTAGTTGTCAAATAACTAGCAGGTACGCTCGGCACTATTCCGGCCCAGCGTACCTGGTTTTCAATCCGCCACCCTCGAGGCAGCAGATGCCATAGGAATCAATGGGAGTCTGAAAGCAGCGAAAGCTCATGTTCGCTGCTGCCCGATATCCCATTGATTCCTATGGTAATGTTTACACCTAACACCCTAACATGTACCCTGAGTCTAAACACCCCTAATCTGCCCCCCTACACCGCCGCCACCTACATAATACTTATTAACCCCTAATCTGCCCCCCCTACACCGCCGCCACTATATTAAATTTATTAACCCCTAAACCTAAGTCTAACCCTAACACCCCCTAACTTAAATATACTTTAAATAAATCTAAAAAAATATTCATAGCATTAAATAAATTATTCCTATTTAAAACTAAATATTTACCTATAAAATAAACCTTAAGATAGCTACAATATATATACATTGTAGCTATTTTAGGATTTATTTTTATTTTACAGGCAAGTTTGTATTTATTTTAACTAGGTAGAATAGTTATTAAATAGTTATTAACTATTTAATAACTACCTAGTTAAAATAAATACAAATTTACCTGTAAAATAAAACCTAAGGTAAGTTACAATTACACCTAACACTACACTATAATTAAATTAATTCCCTAAATTAACTACAATTAAATAAAATTAAATACAATTATCTAAATTAAAAAAACAAACAAACACTAAATTACAGAAAATAATAAAAAATTACAAGATTATATACATCTATGCCTGTATATAATCATATATATATATATATATATATATATATATTTAAGAATAAATAGATATTTATATATATATATATATATATAAAAGATTTTTTAAATATGACATATTATCTTCTTATGTTGCACTTTTAAATAACAGCAAACCTGTTTTCACGAATTGTGGGTGTGTTTTTTTTTTCAAACTTTTCCGGCTCTATTGAAATATATGGGGGAATGAGATTCTCAAAGTCTATTTGTTACCGCGACTTTACGAACACGTGGATGCACACTGTTTACTTTCAACTCATAATACGAGTGTGGATCTCCAAGAGAAAAAAAATACGTGAACGCAAACTACCATTCCACTCGTAGTCTACCTGTAGTGAGCAACTAAAGAGCTATATGACGTCCAAGAGCAGAATCTTGAAAATTACAGCTGTGATGAAGCAGATGTTTCAGGTGTAGCTAGTTAAAAATTTAGGTTCAGTAAATCTAGGCCAGGATTTCGGGCCTACTCATTATGGAATGGGCTACATTTGCTACCTCCAGTGATGGACTGTTTACATGCACTCTAAAATAATTGTTCTGACCACTAATCTACTAAAATCTAGCTCAGCACTTCTCTCTGGAAGTAAAATAAAATATCCATTCATTATATAACATAACAAAATTACCGGTTACGCTTCTTCCACGCCATGGAGCCAATTTATAAAAGCACAGCGGACATGATCCGCTGTAGAGTATCATGTCTGCCGCACATCGATAAATGCTGACAGCATGCGCTGTTGGCATTTATCATTGAACAAGCATTTCTAGTGAAATGCTTGTGCAATGCCTCCCCCTGCAGAATTGCGGCCACTAGCAGGGGGTAAAGTTGCCACCTGTCCCTTAAAATACAGAACACTTAAAAGTTACACATGCTACAGGATGTGCAGGGAGGAATATGAATAGTGCTGTCCAGAAACACAATACATGTTCCTCCCTGCACACCCTGCAGCATGTGTAACTCATAAGTGTCCAGGAAAACATGGCTGAGGTGGCAACCCTAGCAGAGGGTGTCAATCAACCCGATCATATGCCTGAAGGCTCGCGCGGAAACAGGTGTATAAGGCCCCATTCGGGCCGTGATAAATCAGCCCCCATGTATTTATTTTGTACCTCATAAAAATAAAACGAACATGCTTTCACACTATATTAAAAGAAAGGGCCCACAGAGCTGGAATTACTTTTAAATACAAGAAAATAACATTGACAAGTTCAAGCAATACAAGTAGAAAATCTGCTGTATAATACCTCCATGATGTGGTGCATAAACAGGGTTTCTAAGGAAAATTTAAAGGGATATGAAACCCAAAAAAATGATCTTTTAATTTATACATAGCATACTATTTAAAAAAAAAAAAACATATTATCAAATTTGCTTAGATTTTCATGATATTCTGTGTTGAAGAGATACCTAGGTAGGTGTGTGGCGCACTACAAGGCAGAAAATAGGGCTGCCATCTAGTGCTCTTGCAAATGGATTACATTGTTGCAAAACTGCTGCCATCTAGTGCTCCAGAAATGTGCAGGCTCCAAAAAATGTCCCTGCTTTTCAAGAAAAGGATGAAAAATTGATAATAGAAGTGAATTAGAAAGTTGTTCTAAATCACATACTTTATCTGAATCATGAAATAAAAATGTAGGGTTTTATATCCCTTTAATACGGGCCTTTGAGGTCACAGCATACCAACAAGTGATAATCTGTTTTATGCTGACATCAACATGTAGTAACATGGACTGTGAAATTAGTAAAGGTTTTACTCATCTAAAAATAAACCACATACAATAAAACAATTATCTAGTGGGTGAATGCCGGGTTAACTCTTCCTTATATGCTTCAGCTGAATTTTTTTTATGAGGCTCAATTTATAAGAAAAGTGTTTTTCTTTAAATTACTCTTTAAACCATTTTTATTGAGTTGCTACTTTATGGCTATCCATTGACTTGGCTCTTCCTCACAAGGTGCAAAACCTTTATTCTTTCCTTTATGAATAAGCCAGCAAATTCAACAAACTGCTGCCAAAGACAGATCATAATTACATGCCCTGACTCATAGAAACGTCATTGATATGAGTATCTGGCCTACTTCCTTTACTGTGAAATTTGAGTCCATGTTTGGCATTGGGCGTTTACATTTTCAAATAACGGTGTTAAATTAATTACAAAGACTCTTAAAAACTTACGCCTAGATTTAGAGTTTTGCGGCCAAAGGGGTGCGTTAGCTACGCGTGTTCCCCCCCCCCCCCGCACCTTTTAAATAACGCTGGTATTTAGAGTTCTCTGAAGGGCTGCGTTAGGCTCCAAAAAGAGAGCGTACAGGCATATTTACCGCCACTTCAACTCTCAATACCAGCGTTGCTTACGGTAGCAGCTAGCTGGAAAAACGTGCTCGTGCACGATATCCCCATAGGAAACAATGGGGCAGTTTGGGCTGAAAGAAAACCTAACGCAGCCCCATTGTTTCCTATGGGGAAACACTTTCTAAGTCTGCACCTAACACCCTAACATGAACCCCGAGTCTAAACACCCCTAACCTTACACTTATTAACCCCTAATCTGCTGCCCCCGATATCGCTGACACCTGTATTATATTATTAACCCCTAATCTGCCGCTCCGTACACCGCCGCAACCTACATTATTCCTATGTACCCCTAATCTGCTGCCCCTAACATCGCCGACCTCTATATTATATTTACTAACCCCTAATCTGCCGCCCCCAACTTCGCTGCTACCTACCTACACTTATTAACCCCTAATCTGCCGACCGGACCTCGCCGCCACTATAATAAATGTATTAACCCCTAAAGCTAAGACTAACCCTAACCCTAACACCCCCCTAAGTTAAATATAATTGTAATCTAACAAAATAAATTAAATATTATTAACTAAAGTATTCCTATTTAAAACTAAATACTTATCTGTAAAATAAACCCTAATATAGCTACAATGTAACGAATAATTATATAGTAGCTATTTTAGGATTTATATTTATTTTACAGTCAACTTTGTATTTATTTTAACTAGGGACAATAGCTATTAAATAGTTATTTACTATTTAATAGCTACCTAGTTAAAATAATTACAAAATTACCTGTAAAATAAATCCTAACCTAAGTTACAATTAAACCTAACACTACACTATCAATAAATAAATTAAATCAATTAAGTACAAGTACCTAACCTTAAATAAACTAAACTAAATTACAAAAAAAAACAAACACTAAATTACAAAAATAAAAAAAGATTACAAGAATTTTAAGCTAATTACACCTACTCTAAGCCCCCTAATAAAATAACAAAGCCCCCCAAAATAAAAAAATTCCCTACCCTATTCTAAATTAAAATAGTTAACAGTTCTATTACCTTACCAGCCCTTAAAAGGGCTTTTTGCGGGGCATGCCCCAAAGAAATCAGCTCTTTTGCCTGTAAAAAAAACACAATACCGCCCCCTTAAATAAACCTAACACTACCCCCCTGAAGATCTCCCTACCTTGAGTCGTCTTCACTCAGCCGAGCACCGATGGACCAAAAGAAGACATCCGGAACGGCAGAAGTCTTCATCCTATCCGGGCAGAAAAGGACATCCGGACCGGCAGACATCTTCATCCAAGCGGAATCTTCTATCTTCATCCATCCGACGAGGAGCGGCTCCATCTTCAAGACCTCTGGTGTGGAATATCCTCTTCCTACCGACGACTACCGACGAATGAAGGTTCCTTTAAGTGACGTCATCCAAGATGGCGTCCCTTGAATTCCGATTGGCTGATAGGATTCTAATCCGATCAGCCAATAGAATGCAAGCTCAATCTGATTGGCTGATTGGATCAGCCAAATCCGATTGAACTTGAATCTGATTGGCTGATTCAATCAGCCAATCAGATTTTTCCTACCTTAATTCTGATTGGCTGATAGAATCCTATCAGCCAATTGGAATTCGAGGGACGCCATCTTGGATGGCATCACTTAAAGGAACCTTCATTCGTCGGGAGTCGCCGGAAGAACAGGATGGATCCACGTCGGCTGCTTCAAAATGGTCCCGCTCCACGCCGGATGGAAGAAGATAGACGATGCCGCCTGGATGAAGATGTCTACCGGTCCAGATGCCCTCTTCTTGCTCATCTTGGATGACGTCACTTAAAGGAACCTTCATTCATTGGTAGTCGTCGGTACGAAGAGGATGTTCCACGCCGGAGGTCTTGAAGATGGAGCCACTCCTCGTCGGATGGATGAAGAAAGAAGATTCCGCTTGGATGAAGATGTCTGCCGGTCCGGATGTCCTCTTCTGCCGGGATAGGATGAAGACTTCTGCCGCTCCGGATGTCTTCTTTTGGTCCATCGGTGCTCGGCTGAGTGAAGACGACTCAAGGTAGGGAGATCTTCAGGGGGGTAGTGTTAGGTTTATTTAAGGGGGCTTTGGGTTAGAGTAGGGGTATGTGGGTGGTGGGTTGTAATGTTGGGGGGTGGTATTGTGTTTTTTTTTACAGGCAAAAGAGCTGATTTCTTTGGGGCATGCCCCGCAAAAAGCCCTTTTAAGGGCTGGTAAGGTAATAGATCTGTTAACTATTTTAATTTAGATTAGGGTAGGGAATTTTTTTATTTTGGGTGGCTTTGTTATTTTATTAGGGGGCTTAGAGTAGGTGTAATTAGCTTAAAATTCTTGTAATCTTTTTTTTTTTTTGTAATTTAGTTTAGTTTATTTAATTGTAGGTACTTGTAGTTAATTATTTTAATTTATTTCTTTATAGTGTAGTGTTAGGTTTAATTGTAACTTAGGTTTTTATTAGAGTGGTGGCAATGTGGGGGGGCCTCGGTTTAGGGGTACATAGGTAGTTTATGGGTGTTAGTGTACTTTAGAGCACAGTAGTTAAGAGCTTTATAAACCGGCGTTAGCCCAGAAAGCTCTTAATTACTGACTTTTTTCTGCGGATGGAGTCTTGTCGGTAGAGGCTCTACCGCTCACTTCAGCCAAGACTCTAAATACCAGCGTTAGGAAGATCCCATTGAAAAGATAGGCTACGCAATTGGTGTAAGGGGATCTGTGGTATTGAAAAGTCACGGCTTGGAAGTGAGCGTTAGACCCTTTCCTAGCTAACTCTAAATACCAGCGGGCGGTAAAAAGCAGCGTTAGGAGCCCTTAACGCTGCTTTTGACGGCTAACGCAGAACTCTAAATGTTTGCGATACTGTTAATTCCATATATTTAAAAGGTAGACCAACATTCCAATAAGACATTCCAAGGCAAAAAAAGCATCTTCAGAATAGTTAAAGGGACATTGAACACTTTGAGATGGTAATATAAAATGATAAATTGTATATATAAAACAGCTCTGCAATATATTTTCATTATTTATTTTTTCCTCTTTGCCTGTAATTCCATTCTGAAATTGTGAGCTTTTCAGTTCCTGTTAGAAATGGAAGTACAGAACACTGTTAAATCCAGCACAACCATTGGCTGCACACTCTAGTGACCTATGTATAACTGTCCCTAATTGGCCACAGCAGAGAAGGTAACACAAGTTACAACATGGCAGCTCCCAGTGTTTTATAGACACTAAAACTTTATACTTATTTTGTCACTTTTTAAACAACTAATGAAACTTTAAAAAATACATCTACATGTTAGTCATGGACTAATCTTTTCTTTTAATGTATCATTCTATCTAGCATGTATTTAGTGTTTAATGTCCCTTTAAACATATCATTTTTTGCCCTACTGACAATAGCTAACTGTGGCCTAAATTACAAGTGGAGCACAATTAGTAAAAAAAAGGTTAATCAGGTCATCTTAAAGGGACATAAAACAGCTGGATACATCTACGGTAGCAGGGTTACTACTGACCATGCTCTTGTTTTTCTTTATGTGCCTGCAGCTCTCTTCTTATTTTAACTCATTACAGAAACCAGTTGGTAAAGCTCTGTATTTTTACTGGGCAGTGGGCAGCACCATCTTGTAGCACTCGCATTGTTGCATCATGTGACAGAAGCAGTGCACTTTCACAGATCTGTAATGTTACTGGCTTTTTGACAGTTGTACCTTTCACTTCAGTTTAGCTCACATAATAGAGAGCAGAAGTGTTACATTTTTATGGGTTTTTTTGCACAGTTTAAAAGTGAAATAACAAACAGTAGCATGGTGAGTAGAAACCATTACATTGTATATGTACTCAGAAATTTAATGTCCCTTTAACTTAACGGTTATTTTTTTTAAGCATGCCCTATTGTCTTAATTGAGAGTGCGCTTGAGCACAATACAAAATACAGCTGAAAAAAATTTTGTACTTTTGGAGACAGTGGGCTCCATGTACTAAGCTCTCTGCGAGGTCTTCGTCACTATTTCCGTCTAAATTTCTGCATGCGGATCAATAACCGTATGTACTATCCCACGAATCCATTGAAAACCTTATATTAACAAACGTCGAGCGAACTTGCCCGCAAATCTTGAATTCTCGTCTTTTTTGTAGCTAGAAAATACTCGCTCGACATAAATCTCGCACAAAACAGTAATTACTAAACTATCTATTTATACGCTCGTAAATTTATCCGCACCTACCTCGTTAAAAATCCCTCGTCAGCTAATAAGTGGCGAGCACCATAATAAACAATAGGGTCTATCAGATCAACGCCTACAATTGATTTAAAAGAGGTGTACAATTGAATGGTTACTCACTTTTGATCCTGTCAAAAGTGAGTAACAAAAATCTAGCAGTAATCTGCATTGATTTAACGTAATCAAAATTGACGCACCAAAAAATTGATTTGACAAAATATCTTTACAAGATAGATATTTGGATAAACCAACTCTAATGGATAATTACAATATGATCAACATTCAATTTAAATAATAGTAATTCGATAAATGTTTTACCTCTTAGGTCGCTATCACAATCATCTGTGATTCCGACGATTACTTCTGGGGATAGACGCTGCACCAGTCTCTGCTCGTAATCATTAAGATCAGCGACATAAGCTGTTCCACCTCCGGTAGCACGAGTTGAATTTTTTTCTTTTGCCAATTTGGCTTTTGCAAATCGTTTGATGTCGTTGTACCGTTTTTTGATTTGGTCAACGTCCTTTTTCCCAGGTCCCTGAGCACTGACAGCATCACTTATCCGGGTCCATATACTTTTTTTACGGATACTAGAAGTTTGCTTTGCACGACAACCAAATAAATAGTCATACGAGTCTAGCACCATATCGACAAGAACCAGGTTCTGCTGATGTGAAAAGTGGGGATTCTTCGATTTGGACTGTGAATCAGATCGAGATGTAGCCATACTTAATTTATCGATAAGAATAACAGTCAGTAAAGCTTCAAGTTCTTGAAATATGCAGTCTGAAAAACTTTATTAAATCGAGTTTATATAGTGCTACAATATGTTCCCGCGACAAAGCTGACGTTTCAAACACCTTGCAGTCACGTGGGACAAACATGACTGACAGGTTGTAAGCGATTAATAGTACATTCGCAAATAGCGAGGCGTCATATGTATGAATCATTCGCCAGTGCTCGATGCGGATTAGACGCGCCTTTTTTTTGGATAGTTTTTAGTACATATGGCGGGCGGGCAACATCTTGCTAGCTCCGAGTTCAAGCGAGTCGAGAAGACACGTTGTCGGTGAAAAAATTGATGCTTTAGTACATGGAGCCCAGTGTGGCCAATTTATAAAGCTGTCAACCATCTTATTCCCTGCGACCCTTAAGGCTCGCCGAAATCAGGAATTAAGAAGCAGCGGACATAAGACTGCTGCTCCTTAACTCGTCCGCCACCTCTGAGGTGGCTGACAGCAATCAGCCCGATCGGATATGATTGGGTTGATTGACACCCCCCCTGCTAGCAGCCGATTTGCTGTGAATGTGCAGGGGGCGGCATTGCACAAGAATTTCACTAGAAATGCTTGTGCAATGATAAATGCCGACATCGTATGCTGTTAACATTTATCGATGTCCTCCTGCATATTGATAAATCTACCCCCTTAAAGGGACACAAAACCCAATTTTTCTTTTCCAAATTTTTTTTCTTGATTCAGATAGAACATTCAATTTTAAACAGCTTTCCAATTTACTTCTATTATTTAATTTGTGCTATTCTCTTGGTATCCTTTGGTGAAAATGCAGCAATGCCTTACTGAGAGCTAGCTGAATGCATTGGGTGAGCCAATAACATGATGCATATATGTACAGCCACCAATCAGCAGCTCCTGAGTCTACCTAGGTATCCTTTTTAACAAAGGATATCAAGAGGACAAAACAAATAGATAATAGAAGTAAATTGAAAAGTTGTTTAAAATCACATACAAAATCACAAAAGAAAACATTTCTGCTTCATGTACCTTTAAGTAAATTATTATCGCTTGATAGTTTGCATAACAAAACACATGAAAATTATATGAAAATAAAGTATTTGTTTATATTTATTGCATTAAAAATTATTATTGAAAGAATGTTCTTAAAATAAAATTGAAGGAATACGGTATATGACAAGGTGCAGAATTGGGACCAGTTCATGTATATATGTGCATGTGTGTTATGTAAGTTTGAAGTGTTTTATATTTAAACTAGTCCTTGTACATGGGCCAATTTTTTAAGTTCCGCGGTTCAAACCCTTGCTCCCTCTCTCTCCCCCTCACTTTTGCGCTCTCTCTCTCTCTCTTTCCTCCTCTCTTTTGAGCTCTATTTTGCACTCTCTCTCCCCCTCTTTTGCTCTCTCTCTCCCCCCTCTTTTACTCTCGCTCCCCTCTTTTGCTCACTTCCTCTCTCTCCCCCCCTCTTCTGTTCTCTTACCCCTCTTTTGCTCTCTCTCCCTCTTTTGCTCTCTCCCCCTATTTTGCTCTCTCTCTCCCCCTCTTTTACTCTCTCCCCCCTCTTTTGCTCTCTCCCCCCTCTTTTGCTCTCTCTCTCCCCTCTTTTGCTCTCTCTCTCCCCTCTTTTGCTCTCTCTCTCCCCTCTTTTGCTCTCTCTCCCCCCTCTTTTGTTCTCCCCCTCTTTTGCTCTCTCTCTCCCCCTCTTTTGCGCTCTCTCTCTCTCCCCCTCTTTTGCTCTCTCTCCCCTTCTCTTTTGCTCTCTCCCCCTCTCTTTTGCGCTCTCTCCCCCTCTCTTTTGCGCTCTCTCCCCCTCTCTTTTGTGCTCTCTCCCTCCCTCTTTTGCCCTCTCTCTCCCCCTTCTCTTTTGCACTCTCCCCCTTCTCTTTTCCGCTCTCTCTCTCCCTTCTCTTTTGCACTCTCTCTCTCCCCCCTCTCTTTTGAGCTCTCTCTCTCCCCCTCTCTTTAAAGCTCTCTCTCTCTTTTGCACTCTCTCTCTCCCCCCTCTCTTTTGCACTCTCTCTCTCTCCCCCCTCTCTTTTGAGCTCTCTCTCTCTCTTTTGTGCTCTCTCTCTCTCCCCCCTCTCTTTTGAGCTCTCTCTCTCCCCCTCTTTTGTGCTCTCTCTCCCCCTCTTTTGTGCTCTCTCTCCCCCTCTTTTGAGCTATCTCTCCTCCTTCTCTTTTGAGCTCTCTCTCCCTCTCTTTTGAGCTCTCTCTCTCCCTCTCTTTTGTGCTCTTTCTCTCCCCCCTCTCTTTTGAGCTCTCTCTCCCCCCTCTCTTTTGAGCTCTTTCTCCCTCTGTTTTGCGCTCTCTCTCTACCCCCCTATCTTTTGAGCGCTCTCTCTCCCTCTCTTTTGCACTCTCTTTCTCCCCCACTGACAAACTTCCCTACTTTACGGAAGGTTTAAAGCACTAGCAGCTTAGTACTCAACCAATGTCTTACAAGAGCTTTTTAGTGTGTCCCCATAGAAGACTGAATGAATGATTTAGCACACGCTTGCTATGCAACAGCCAGATGTTAGTGTGCCCTAAACTATCACTTGAGCACTAAAATATTAATTTTGACTTGTAATATAAGCGCCAGAAGTCGTACTGCTATTTATTTATCTTGAGCATGTTAAAGGGACAGTCTACTACAGAACTGTTATTGTTTAAAAAGATAGATAATCCCTTTATTACCCATTCCTCATTTTTGCATAACCTATACTGTTATATGAATGCACCTTTTACCTCTGTGATTACCTTGTATCTAAAACTTTGCAGACTGCCCCCTTTTTTCAGTTCTTTTGACAGACTTGCATTTTAGCCAATCAGTGCTGACTCCTAGGTAACTCCATGGGAGTGAGCACAGTGTTATCTATATGACACACATGTACTATCTCTCTGTCTAACCTTTATCTGTCTGTCTGTCTATCTATCTATCATCTATCTATCTATCTATCTATCTATCATCTCTCTCTCTCTCTCTCTCTCTCTCTCTCTATATATATATATATATATATATATATATATATATATATATATATATATATATATATATATTTATATAGTCAAACGAAGCATTTAACCAAAAAACCTCACCGCCCGCACGAAATATTAACAAAAAAAACCTAACCGCCGAAAATGAAGTATTAACCAAAAACAAAAAACGCCTGCACAAAGTATTAACAAAAATACACCTAACCACCCACACAAAGTATTAACAAAAAAAACTAGCCGCCCACACAAAGTATTAACAAAAAAACCTAACCGCCCACAAGAAATAATAACAAAAAACCTAACCGCCCGCAAGAAGTATTAACAAAAAACAAATTAACCGCCCTAATTACACTATTAACCCCTAAACCGCAAAAACTTCCACAATGCCAACTACCTAATTACAATATTAACCCCTAAACCGCCAAAACCCCATAACGCAAAAAAAAATATTTAATCACTAAGCCCCTAACGTAAAACCCCATAAATCAACCCCAATTATTTTACAAGATTTAAGATTAAATTTAAAAAAAAAAAATTTTTAAACCTAAACTAATACCCCTATAAAAAAAAATTTTTAAACCTAAACTAATACCCCTATAAAAAAACCTAAACTAATACCCCTATAAAAAAGGACCCCAAAAAAAAAAAAAAATAATCCCTAATCTAAAAAACCCCCCACTAACACTAAACTACCAATAGCCCTTAAAGGGCCTTTTGTAGGGCATTGTCCTAAAGCATTCAACTCCTTTAACCTAAATAAAGTACTAATTACCCCCTAAAAGTAAACCCCGCACCCACACAACCCCCAAAAATAAAAAACCTAAGTCTAAAAAATCTAAGCTACCCAGGTCTTCTTTCAGGCCCCAAGATCTTCATCCAGTGCGGGGACATCTTCTATCTTCATCAGGAGGGAAGGCAGCGCAGAGCGGAGGTGACGCCGGAGTAGGACCAGTAATCGCGGAGCAGGACTGGCGGCCGCTGAGCAGGACCGGCGTGGAGGTTCCTCTTCATGCGGTCCCTGCCGCACACTGAAGATTGAATGCAAGGTACCCCATTTATATTGGGGTACCGTGCATTCCTATTGGCTGAATTTTTTAAATCAGTCAATAGGATGAGAGCTACTGAAATCCTATTGGCTGATTTGAACAGCCAATAGGATTTCAGTAAAGTCACACACAAACAAAAGTCTTAGCACCAGAAAGGTTCATGTATAATATGAAACATGTAATAAAAACCTGGGTATTTGGATAATCTGTTACATCCATAAACTGGCAAAAAACAAAACAAATGTAACATCTCCATTCATTAGCACATTAGCAGACACCAAGTTGCAAACTTTCATATTTAGAATAATAAAATAAATGTGAAATAAAATTTTAACTCAATAGTGGAAGGATATATCCATTCCTTGAGCGTTCTTTAGAGGCAGTGATCTTCAACGTGTCCCTCAAAAAAAGAAGAAGATATAGTGTAACTCTGTCAAACAGCTGTGAACACTTGTAAATAAGGCCAAATGGTTACTCACATTTGATGCAGCTTATGCAAGCTCTATGGTATGCGCACACCTACTTTTATACTGGTAGGCAAACAGTATATCACAATGGCAATAATGTTAAAAAAATAATTTAATTAAAAATATAAACTCCGTCACAAATGCTTAATGAACACCAATATTTATTAAAGACAAGACAAGACTTAATGAACATATTTATAATATTATGAAAGGTTTCCCCAATCATACAGTTTCTGCCCACTTTGATAAAAAACATAATAGAAAAGTATCAGATTTACAGTTTTTAGGCATTAGGAAAGTGATACCCAATTGGAGGGGGAGCAATACCCAAAATGCATTGGGCCGTATGGAGATGAAATGGATCCACATTATGGATACCATTTTCTAGGATAGTATCAATGTTAATAGATAAACATCCATCTCATCATTGAAAATTTGTGATATGTTGGGTAAAATGTATATGATGTTTTTCTATGTCTACATCCTATATTGATAAGTGTTGTTGGTTACATCTAATAACCAAATACATACTTTGTTTATCATATATATTGATACATGTTGTCTAAATGAAATGTCACATTGTTAAAAACTTGACCTTAACTATTATTTTCATATATAACTGTCAAAGCTGGTTAAAAGCAATCCAGTTGTCAATACGATACTATGATCTTGCCCTTTTTCATTATGGTGGATAATGCAGTAGCAACTTCCGGTTTTTCAACATATAGGACACTTTTGGACATGCACACTTTATTCCTTGACAAAGCTGCAAGTAGTACAGCGAAACGTACGTCAGAACTTTTATCTCTTATACGTCAAAACGAGCCAGTGACGACAGAGGTGGATCGATACCTTACCGGTACAGGGTTGCGTTTGGTGAGCGGTTTGGTTTCTGCTTTCCATCCGTATCCATCCGGATTCACGGTTAACTCCGGACTATATTAACTTGTTTATTGGTCTATATAGCCCTTAAATATTGGTGTTCATGAAGCATTTGTGACGGTTTTTAAATTTTTAAATAAATTAATTTTAACATTATTGCCATTGTGAGATACTGTTTGCCTACCATTATTATTATTATTATTATTATCATCAGGTATTTGTAGAGCGCCAACAGATTCCGCAGCGCTGTAAACATAGTTGGTGTACAGGATAGCTTTTGTAGGGGTCAAGTGGGTAGAGGGCCCTGCCGAGAGTTTCACTGTTGTAGTCAGCTCTTATGAAGCGATCTGTAAACATCTGGGCCCGTTAGGCTTACATTCTAAGGCGTTCAAGGGGAAAGCAATGGAGTTAGGAAAGTTTAGTGTTGGTTGTATGCATCCCTTAATAGTAGAGTTTTTAGGGAGTGCTTGAAGCTGTTAAAACTACAGGAGAGTCTTATGGAGCGAGGCAGGGAATTCCACAAGGTGGGGGCCAGTTTGGAGTAGTCCTATAAATGGGAATGTGAGGAAGTAACAAGAGAGGAGGAGATCCTGAGCTGACCGAAGGGGACAGGAGGGAGAGTATCTAGAGACAAGTTCTAAGATGTAGGGGGGAGCAGTGCAGTTGAGAGATTTGTATGTCAGAGTGAGGATTTTATGTTTAATCCTAGAGGCAAGAGGAAGCCAGTGAAGGTGTTGGCAGAGAGGTGCAGCAGATGAAGAGCGACGAGTAAGGAAGATGAGCCTGGCAGAGGCATTCATAATGGATTGTAAAGGAGCTATGTGGCAGCTAGGTAGACCAGAGAGGACGGAGTTGCAGTAGTAGAGGCGGGAAAGGATGAGAGAGTGGATTAAAATCTTGGTTGTATCTTGTGTAAGGAAATGTCTAATGTTAGCGATGTTTTTAAGGTGGAAGCGGCAGGCTTTAGCCAAGGACTGAATGTGAGGAGTGAAGGAAAGATCTGAGTCAAGTGTGACTCCAAGACATCGGGCGTGCGGGGTAGGGGTAATACAAATGGTATTGAAACCCATGGGACTTTATTAAGGAACCTAGTGATGACGTGTAGATTGAAAAGAGAAGGGGACCAAGGACAGAGCCTTGAGGTACCCCAACAGAAAGTAGTAACGGGGCAGAGGATGCTCCGGAGAAGGCTACACTAAATGTATGGTTAGTCAGATAGGAAGAGAACCATGAGAGAGCTGTGTCACAGAATGCCAAAGGATTGGAGGGTTTGGAACAGAAGAGGGTGGTCAACAGTGTCAAAGAATGAAGACAGGTCAAGGAGGATAAGCAGAGAGAAGTGGCCTTTGGATTTTGCTGTAAGTAGGTCGTTGGTAACCTTTGACAACTGCTGTCTCTGTAGAGTGATGGGAACTAAATTCAGATTGCAGTGGGTCAAGAAGAGAGTTTAGTGTAAGGAGATGGGATATACGTGTGTAAACTAGCTTTTCGAGGAGCTTTGAGGCAAGAGGGAGTAGGGAAATAGGGCGGTAGTTGGATGGGGAGGTTGGATCGAGGGAAGGTTTTTTGAATATAGGTGTGACCAGTGCATGTTTTAGAGATGAGGGAAATAAACCAGTGCTGAGGGAGAGGTTGAAAATGTGTGTGAGTATGGGGTGAGGGTAAAAGAGAGGGAGGGGAGTAGCTGTGAGGGGATGGGGTCGAGGTGACAGGTAGTGAGGTGGGAGGACAGTATAAGGGCAGAAACTTCATCCTCGTTAACAGGGGCAAAAGAGCTGCATTTTTGGATATTTGGGTTTTGGGTGATTGTGAGCTTTTGAGGGGGTGGGAGATTGGAAGTATGTTGAGATGTAGACATAGAGCTTGCATTAGCTCCATCAAATGTGAGTAACCATTTGGCCTTATTTACAAGTGTTCACAGCTGTTTGACACAGTTAAACTATATCTTCTCTTTTTTTTTCGAGGGACACATTGAAGATCACTGCCTCTAAAAAACCCTCAAGCAACGGATATATCCTTCCACTATTGAAAGAACTTTGAGTTCAAATTTTATTTCACATTTATTTTATTGTCATTTTCACTTTGTGAATATTTGTACATGTACCTTATTTTCATATTTAGAATGCTGTGCGTACGCACTGCATTGTATGTCTTACCAGCCAACTGCGGAAGAAAGCACTGGAATATCCTCTCGGGTGCCGTGTCAGTCCACAGGAGCCTTGTCTCTTACAGTTTATCTGTCCTCTTTTGGACCACTTGCGGTAACTGTTACTTCTGACTCTGCTCCCTCCTCAACCACGGCAATACAGTATCCAGTGACATCACCAGTGCCTCCGTCTTTTCGTGCCGCTTGTGCTGTCAAATAGCGATATATCCATAAAACTTTCCCAGGGTCTGATAGGGATCTTTGTTGTAACCTGTGCTCTCTCTTTCTCCCCCAAATCCAGGAACAGGTATATGAAGCACACACATGAGAGGAGCTCCAGGTGGATCCACCATTAAAAACAACTTTTATTTCAGCTTTCTGCAGCTTCAATTTAAAATACTTCACACATATTCTACAACATCATCATACACAGAGCAGCATTTCTTGCTTACACATTTCAGCGATAGCTGTAATTATAGCATGAAGAAAATACACACCTTCTATTTAAAATACCTACCCTGCTCTAATAGGATAATTAAAATCATTCTGCTGACTATCTGATTGGGTCTGACGTGTCTTATATGTACGTTCCAAGTGAAAGTGCTGTACAGCTGATGTTGTATCAATAATGTCCTTTAAACTAAGACACTGCTGTCCAAACAAACAGCGCTCAACCAGTTCTTTGCACACAAAGGAACAACCCAATGGCCAAACAGTAAGCCCACAAACTGTGTAGATTCAGCTCACCTGACGTTCCATTCATGCGGACACCACTTCAAATACATGCGGAACCCGGTAACATCCGAGCCCACTCTGAGACACGCTTTCATCAATCCTGCGTGATCCGGTAGAAGCGTCCCGTCCACTGTGCTGCGCTGCAGCTTCCGGCTTTCAGCGTCCTCCGGCAACGTGTCTTATATGTAAACAGAGTGCCATTCTTTAAATTAGTAATATGTTCCCTAATTTATTCTCGGACCTCCCTTTCCGTGAGCCCAACATATTGAAGATCACACTGGGTGCAAGTCAGTAAATAGACTGCATTTGTCTCCCTGCAGTTTAAGCACATTTTATGGCAATACATTTCTCCTGTTGCTGAACATCTAAATGAATCTCCTTCTTGTAAAAATTCACACACTTTGCTTGTGAAATTGTTACAGTGAAATGTTCCCTTAAATGTAAGCCATGATCTTTGTGTGGACACTGTCTTTCTCAATTCCGTGGGTGCAATCTGATTCCCTATAGACATGTCTCTTTTAAAAGAGAACCTACAACCCTGGCGTGCAACCTTAATCAATTTCTCATCCGCTTGCAATAGGGGTAAATGTTTCTGTATTATATTACATATTTGGCGATACTGCTTACTGCACTGTGTAAAAAATGTTACTCTATCATCCACTTTCATAAATTATTTTTTCTCCTTTAGAAAATCTTTCCTATTTGCCTTTGAGACTGCTGTCTTTGCAGTTTCAATTAATTTCTATGAATAGCCCCTGTCGTTTAATCTGGTAGACAAAATCTTAGCATGTTTATCAAATAAACCATCTGAATTACAATTTCTTTTTAGCTTTGTAAACTGCCCATTTGCCACAGAGCCAAAGACTCGTTTAGGATGATTACTCTTAGCATGCAGCAAAGTATTCCCTGCTATTGGTTTTGTGCAAATTTCCGTTAATATAAGCCCTTCCGGGGTTCCTCTCATCTTTACATCTAAATAGTGAATCTCTTTGCTGTTAAATTCAAACATGAATTTTATGCCTACCTCATTTCTATTTAGCAGTGTTGCAAATTCCTGGACACTTTCCAAATTGCCATCCCATATACAAATCAAATCATCTATATACTTATACCTAGAATCCGGCTGAATAGTATTTCATTAGCTCTCATCCTATTGGCTGATTTCCAAATTTCAGCCAATAGGAATGCAAGGTACCTAAATGAGGTACCTTGCATTCAATATTCAGTATGTGGTGGCAACATCATAAAGAGGATCCTCCATGCCAGTCCTGCTCCACGATCACCGGTCCTGCTCTGTGGTCACCTCCACTCTGCGCCGCCTTCCCTCAGGATGAAGATAGATGTCCCCGTGCTGAATGAAGATGTCGCCACCTGGAAGAAGACCTTCACCGCCGGACTTCAAGAACTATTTCAGGGTTAGACTTATGATTTTATTTATTTTTGGGGTGTTTTTTTTTTTAGATTAGGGATTTTTTTATTTTTTAATGGGCAGCAAAAGAGCTGATGGCCCTTTTAAGGGCAATGCCCATACAAACGCCCCTTTAGGTGCCAGAGGGTAGCTTAAGCTTTTTTTATTTTGGGGGGTTGTGTGGGTGGAGGGTTTAAATTCTTAATTTAGGTAAAAAAGCTGTTTAACTTAGGGCAATGCCTGAGAAAAGAACCTTTTGCCTGGGTGCACTCTATGGAAGATAGGTAGAAATGTTTCATGTAGAGAAGAGGCACACACAGGTCTTAATAAGCATACATTTTATTGATTCATAAATTCAGTCAACGTTTCGGTCCTCACAGGGACGCGTTTGGCCTTTCCCAGGCTTTTCTCAAGAAACGACTAGTCTTGAGAAAGGCCTGGGAAAGGCCAAAACCCTTCGACATACTATTGAACAGTCTTGACAAAGGTCCCTGTGAGGACCGAAACGTTGACTGAATTTATGAATCAATAAAATTTATGCTTATTAAGACCTGTGTGTGCCTCTTCTCTACATGAAAAGTTTCTCTCTCTCTCTCTCCCGCATTCTGTCTCTCTCTCTATCTATCTATCTATCTATCTATCTATCTATCTATCTATATATATATATATATATATATTACTTGTAAAAAGTAAAATCAGAACAAGCCAGCCTCATCAGGTTTGAAATATTAGATCAAAACCGCCAGATAAAATACTTTAAACACGCAATCTTGTTTTTTTGTTTGCTCCTGGGATAGAGATTACTTTACCCTTGTATCACAAATATGTAAATATTTTACAATTAAAAACATTTACAAAATCTGTTTTGCAAGTGTGTTTCCTACGTGTTATTTTTGGAATTATTGCTTTTCCGTGTTACTAGCAGTCTTAGGGTAGGGAGGCTTATCAGGACTCACTACCTCTTTAGATATTTTGGATTTAAGTTATTTAGCATGGAAGCTTTGCGCTCACGAAAGCTCACTTCAGTGGCGTCACTAGGGTTGGTGTCACCCGGTGCGGTGACTCATGGTGTCACCCGGTGCGGTGACTCATGGTGTCACCGCCCCAGTAATGTTTTCAGTGACTCTCAACACCTGTTTGGAATAAAAATCACCACACAAGATACTTTCCCAATTTTACAAAATTTTCGAATTTACTTATATTATCAAATTTGCTTAATTCTCTTGGTATCCTTTGTTTAAGGAGCAGCAATGCACTACTGCAAGCTAATTAAACACATAGGGTGAGCCAATGACAAGAGGCATATAGCTGCAGCCACCAATCAACATATAGTTCCTAGTAGTGCACTGCTGCTTCTAAGCCTACCTAGATACGATTTTCAAAGGATATGAAGATAATTAAGCAAATTAGATAACAATAGTAAATGAGAAGGTTGTTTAAAGGGACACTGAACCCAATTTTTTTATTTCATGATTCAGATAGAGCATGCAATTTTAAGCAACTTTCTAATTTACACCTATTATCAATTTTTCTTCGTTCTCTTGCTTTCTTTATTTGAAAAGGAAGGCATCTAAGCTATTTTTTTGGTTCAGAACCATGGAAAGCACCTTTTTATTGGTGGGTGAATTTATCCACCAATCAGCAACAACAACCCAGTTTGTTCACCATAAATGGGCCGGCATCTAAACTTACATTCTTGCATTTCAAATAAAGATACCAAGAGAATGAAGACAATTTGATAATAGGAGTCAATTAGAAAGTTGCTTAAAATTGCATGTTCTATCTGAATCACAAAAGAAAAAAATTGGGTTCAGTGTCCCTTTAAAATTGAAAGTTCAATCTGAATAATTTAAGTTTAATTTTGACTTGAGTGTCCCTTTAACACTAGTTATATTTATATTTTAGGAACATGTAATATTATTAGTATGGTTGTCATAATATATGTTACATTAGGGTGTGCACCCTGGGTAAATCTACTAAACTGATATATAGCAAAGACACACTGTTGCAAAACTGTATATAAGCCATAAGGAATGTAATCACTTAACCTTTTAGCTGTGTGCAACTCAAACAGTCTGTTGTTTTACAAATGGGTTTATAATCTCACATGTATTGTTGCCACAACCTGGTTATTTGCAGGAATTAAATTGTTACAAAGTTCTTACTTATAACACTCTTGTTTCCAGGTACACATAGAGTGTTAACTGTATATATATTCAGCTGGGTGAGTTTTACATGTGCACTATAAAGTATTATGTTTCTCCTTTGTAGGTATATACATGTTCAGATAACCTCCAAATTCTCCAGTATTCCAGTATAGTATATTGTATCACAAGTAGATAACATGAAGATATATTGGTGGTATCGAACTAACTTTGTTTATTTGTAAAAACATCAACCCAGGTTACTCACGGTTATCCCGCCCCACTATGCGGGATGTTGGAAAGTATTCAGGCACTCCTCCTCCTCACCAGATAGCCGTTATCCAGTACAGAACCTGTAGCTTAGAAATCTCTGCGGTGTATCTCACACACCAAAAGGAATCCAGCAATACCACAATGGCGACAAATAAGCAATCATAGACCGAGCTGAATCATCACTGTATATTTATTATCACATCAAGGAAAACAAAAGGTTCCACCACTCCACACACATCAGCTACATCCTGTAGCTGATGTGTGTGTAGATGATGTGTGTGGAGTGGTGGAACCTTTTGTTTTCCTTGATGTGATAATAAATATACAGTGATGATTCAGCTCGGTCTATGATTGCTTATTTGTCGCCATTGTGGTATTGCTAAACTGATATATAGATTGATAGATATACATATATGTATTAATGAATCGAAGCACTCACCCTATATCACATACACATCAGTAGGCACACACAAACACCCAATGTCATAGACACACGCTATGTCATATATACCCCTAACACACAGATTCTATGTAACCCTATTTATGTTTTATGCACACTTTCTTTTATCTTACACTCTCACATACATGCCCCATTTTACACACACATATACTATGCCACACACATCCTATGACTCGCACACATCCAATATCTCAAAGTAACCCAAGTGTGTTATAAAATCAACATAGTGTTTGATGGATCTAATTAAAAGAACACTGCATTTATATATATATTTATATACAGTATATACATACACACACACACACACACACATATATATATATATAATCATAGGTATACAACTAAGGAAGGGAAACCAAGCAACTTTCCTTATATTGCTACATGCATTTAATTATCCCTTTTAAGGGAAATGGTGCAGACCCTTAATAAAATCATAGGGCTGCATAGCAGTATGCATTATGAGAAAGCATTTGCATACATTCTATGTCATATGTGTGTACATTCTGTGTCACACATATTGCACACACACATTCTGTATAATATATAACACACACATTCTGTATAATATATAACACACACATTCTGTATAATATATAACACACACATTCTGTATAATATATAACACACACATTCTGTATAATATATAACACACACATTCTGTATAATATATAACACACACATTCTGTATAATATATAACACACACATTCTGTATAATATATAACACACACATTCTGTATAATATATAACACACACATTCTGTATAATATATAACACACACATTCTGTATAATATATAACACACACATTCTGTATAATATATAACACACACATTCTGTATAATATATAACACACACATTCTGTATAATATATAACACACACATTCTGTATAATATATAACACACACATTCTGTATAATATATAACACACACATTCTGTATAATATATAACACACACATTCCAGGTCATAAACATTGCCATTTTTTTTCTTAGCATATTGTTTCACAGATTTAAGAGCTGATTTATGATAACTTTTGGACATTTGCATCAGTTTCATTAATTGAGTATTTCCAGCAACAAATAAAAAGCACTTAACATCACTATGGAAAACTAGTAATCGTGGTATCAAATACATTTGTGTATTATTATGAAAGAAAAATCAATTTTAACATTTCTGAGAACACAATTAGGTTTTTCCCCCAAAGCTTGAAACTTAGCTTAATAAAATACCCTGGGGGGTGGCGGAGCCTACAGTTGAAGTGGCAGGACATATTTTTGAAGAGCTCCTGACTACATATTCTATTTTCAGAGATATATTACTATCTTGTACAACATAGAAGGCTTGAAAGATTCGGGAAAGCATTCCTAAACTCTATACCTGACCTATGCTCTTCAATTAAACTTTTCCCCCGTGATAAGATCTATATAACGAGACCAGTGAGGCCTACTCTGCAGTCGATACACGGAGGAGTTGGGGCTACCGCATACTACCCCCCCCCCCCCAGATTTCTGGGTTACAAGCTCAAATTGAAGCATATGAACATTTTTCCTACCTTCTTTAATTATTAAAGCTATTTTATATAACTTTCCTTTTTATTCACCATGGAGGATATCGCCCTTGCGATACAAACCCTCTTTAAAGAGTTTGAAGAGGCAACAATTCGAGAATTTGACCGCTTAATAAGGAGTACTAACTCTGAGGAGATATTACATCTTGACTGCCCGCAATTACCCTTAGGTATGCCGACACACACTGAACAACCAGGACAAGCTATCAAGTGTACAGAGTTGATTTGATTTGGGGCGGCCTGACCTCGTGGGATGCGGCCGATCCCGGGGATCGGGTCACAGACCATTTAACTCCTTCTATTGAAAAGTCGCTGGATGTCCATGGCGACCTGCAACAGGTCAGTCTAACGCAGTAAAATTGGGAGTGAGGGTCCTTATCATAGATCAATGCTCACTTGCCTGGAAGGTTGATGCGAAGGTAATCCCTGAACGCTTCACTGGAGCGATAAGATTTGTCACATTGCCCTCACTGATGGAGCCCTATTTTGGAGACGCTGGGGAGACCGATGCAGGAACCATATCAAAATCTTCTGTAACCTCGTTGGGACAAGCGCTCTGGACTATCGAAGAGGTGTCACTTATACTAACTTTACATGCAAGTTCATTCACTGGTTATACTTGCCAGCAGCAATGTCTTGGTCCCAGATGGTTGAAACGGAGTCTGCAGGCGACTGAGATATCACCTTCATACCGCTCCGGAATCGGCTAAAGCCCGCTGTGGGTTACTAATGGTCGCTGCCAATACTAAGTCACATCACAATTTGTTTAGACGTATTTATTTTTATTTCTGTTGTAATGCTTTATTTGTTGTTTGTACATATGGTCAGTAATTGGGGGTGAGTAGTGAACTCTTAAAAATGCTTTATTGCCCACAAACTATTGCACGAGTTTGCAGAGAACACCTTGTATCATGGCACCCCTGATTATTTATCATGCTGGTAATACTTGCTCCGGAAGGTTCCCTAATCTTCAGTTCTTAATGTTTGTTATATTCAATTATCTAGAGTTGTTAGGTGAAGTGTAGATTCATATATACGGTTGTATGATCAACAATATACCATGGGTAAATTGAGAATTTAGAAATGGTACAAAAGATATGTGCCCTTGACACAATGATTGTGAGAAATATGGGTAATATATAAATAGATAGACTAATGCCCTTTAGACCACTTACATCTCAGCTGGAATATTATGTACTTCTATATTTTAACCCATGTTTGAAACATGTTGGCTAGATGTTTGGTTAATTGCTGGTTAAATTTCTATAGTTTTAAACTTATTCAAGAAGGTTACAATCCTCATAAAGTACTTGTATAACTGTATTTAGCCTGATCTAGAGGTAATTACGATCATGCTCATTTAGTCCCATGTGCTGATAAACATATTTAATGATTTAGAGTTGATTGCTATCCATGCCTATTCCCACTGCTCAGAGGGGTTTCTCATGCCTCTATAGCTTATATTCCCTCCGCTGCTGATAATAGCCTTACATATTTGATATTTATATATATATATATTCATTAAGGGTCCAAGAGTGACCGTCTATGTATACTACCTACTGAGGAGCCCCTAACTTGTCCCCCGACAGACGCGTATTATAGTTTAAGGTGCAAGAGAGGCCTTTGTTTACTTTATGGGGATATAGTTTTAGCTAGTAGTAGTTATATGTATACTTGGGGGTTACCTCTAATCTCAGTATTAATGTTACTCCCCAAATAAAAAACTAAATTGAGGATTTTTTGATTGTGGAGTGCCTAATAGAGTTCATGTCTTGATATACTACATTTAGTTTAATTCAATGCATTTTATGTGATGTATCCCTAAACCTGCATTTAGCTTTTTGAGTGTTATGCCTTCTATTTACTCATGTGCAGTCATACCTAAACAATTTGTTTTCTATATGGTGATGTAAGGGATATCTAATCAATTTGTACTCTACTTTTAGAATTTTGTAAGTTGCTTTATTCCCTCGATAAAAAAATTAAAAAAAAAGATGAATATTTCACATTCCAATGTTTTTCGCATAGCAAAAAAATAAAATATCCTAAACACAGAGAAGTTTTAAAATTAATCTTAGTGAGCTGCAGCATAATTGAGAGACAAATATCTAAAGTCTAGATTACGAGTTTTGCGTTATGAGTGAAAATGCCTCATAACGCTGCTTTTTCACTACCGCTGATATTACGAGTCTTACAGGTACAGCTGTACCGCACACCTTTTTGGCCGTAACGCAACGTAACTACCGCACCTTTCAAAAAGTCCTTTTTCAATGGGACTCCCATAGCGTCAGTATTAAGAGTTTTGCCTGGGAGGCCAAAAAGTGAGTGGTACAGCCTATACCAACAAGATCCGTACCTCCATCTAAATCAGTAGTTACAAATCTGTAGCATAAAACTTATAACTAAAGTGCTACAAAGTACACTAACACCCATAAACTACCTATTAACCCCTAAACTGAGGCCCTCCCGCATCGCAAACACTAAAATAAAATTATTAACCCCTAATCTGCTGCTCCGGACATCGCCGTCACTATAATAAACATATTAACCCCTAAACCGCCGCACTCCCGCATCGTAAACACTAGTTAAATATTATTAACCCCCAATCTGCCACCCCCAATGTCACAGCCTCCACTATACTAAAGTTATTAACCCCTAAACCTAACCCTAACCCTAAGTCTAACCCTAACCCTAACACCCCTAACTTAAATATAATTAAAATAAAACTAAATAAAAATCTCAGTATTAAGTAGCATGCCAGATTACAAGGGAACTACCTGACCAGCTGTATATAGTCTGTTCTGTATATAGTAATCCAGGGTAATTTATAACTTATAACTGTAATGTGCAACTGACAGCTGATGCTCTACCCAGCTGCACTGAATTAACTAAATAATTCCTATTTAAAACTAAATACTTACCTGTGAAATAAAACCTAAGCTAGCTACTATATAACTAATAGTTACATTGTAGCTAGCTTAGGTTTTATTTTTTTTTCACAGGTAAGTTTGTATTTATTTTAACTAGGTAGACTAGTTAGTAAATAGTTAGTAAATAGTTATTAACTATTTACTAACTACCTAGTTAAAATAAATACAAACTTACCTGTAAAATAAAACCTAACCTGTCTTACACTAACACCTAACATTACACTATAATTAAATCAATTACATTAATTAAATACAATTACCTAAATTACAAAAAAACAAACACTAAATTACACAAAATAAAAAAGAAATGATCAAATATTTAAACTAATTACACCTAATCTAATAGCCCTATCAAAATAAAAAAGCCCCCCCCCCAAAAAAAAAACCCTCTAGCCTAAACTTAACTGCCAATAGCCCTTAAAAGGGCCTTTTGCAGAACATTGCCTTAAATAAATCAGCTCTTTTACCTGAAAAAAAAATACAAACAACACCCCAACAGTAAAACCCACCACCCACACAACCAAACCCCCCCAAATAAAATCCTATCTAAAAAACCTAAGCTCCCCATTGCCCTGAAAAGGGCATTTGGATGGACATTGCCCTTAAAAGGGCATTTTGCTCTTTTCCATTGCCCAAACCCTAAGCTAAAAATAAAACCCACTCAATAAACCCTTAAAAAAACCTAACACTAACCCCCGAAGATCCACTTACAGTTTTTGAAGACCGGACAGCCATCCTCATCAAGCCGGGAGAAGTCTTCATCCAAGCGGGCAGAAGTCCTCAACGAAGCCGGGAGAAGTCTTCATCCAAGCGGCAAGAAGTGTTCCTCCAGGCGGGTAGAAGTCTTCATCCAGACGGCATCTTCTATCTTTATCCTTCCGATGTGGAGCGGCTCCATCTTCAAGACATCTGGTACGGAGCATCCTCTTCTGTCAACGGCTACTGAAGAATGAAGGTTCCTTTAAGGGACGTCATCCAAGATGGCGTCCCTTGAATTCTGATTGGCTGATAGAATTCTATTAGCCAATCGGAATTAAAGTTGAAAAAAATCCTATTGGCTGATGCAATCAGCCAATAGGATTGAGCTTCAATCCTATTGGCTGATCCAATCAACCAATAGGATTGAGCTCGCATTCTATAGGCTGTTCCAATCAATTTATTTTCAGTGACTTTTTTTTTTTTTTAAACCCCACTCCTACCAACTTTACCCCCAAAATACTGCCTAGTGCAGTTAATTTATTACTGCCTAGTGCAGTTAATTTATTAAAAAATAACCAGAGATCTGATCTTGGGTTAATGTTATAAGTTCTAATTGCTACCGCGAGCTCACGTAGCAATAACCAGTCATTTGTAATGGCTGTTTAATTATCACGCGCCCGCAAATGTGCAAATTTGCCTGTTTGAGGGTGTGCAATAATTTTGTGTCAACTTCGAAATGTAGACTGGCACTTTATTTACTAAGATTTCATTACAAGGTGGCTCCTGTAGATTTGACACACACATATGTATGAATACACATATATAGGGGCCTATATACCAAATGGCGGGCGGACATGATTTGCTGTAGCGAATCATGTCTGCCCAACATCGCTGAATGCCGACAGCATATGCTGTTGGCATTTATAATTGCACAAGCAGTTCTGTGCAATTCGGCTGCTAGCAGGGGGTGCCAATCAGCCCGATCGTATCTGATCGGGTTGATTGCTGTCCTCCGAGGCTGAAGGCTTGCGTGGAAACAGGGGCATCAGGGGCCATTCGGCCCTTGATACATCGGCCCCATAGTCTTTTATAATGAATGGCTGCTACACTCCTTATATCAGCAGTCCTGTACACTGTGTGTGCAGCACTATAGTAATCTCAGTATTAAGTAGCATGCAAGATGACAAGGGAACTACCTGACCAGCTGTATATAGTCTGTTCTGTATATAGTAATCCAGGGTAATTTATAACTTATAACTGTAATGTGTAACTGACAGCTGATGCTCTACCCAGCTGCACTGATCTGTAGCTAACATTAGAGACTTCTTAGCTGCACTTGCCTGATCCTGAGTTGCAGCTCTTATCACTTCCACTCTATAACTGCATCACTCCGACTGTCTTAAGATGGCTCCTGTACTGCTCTGATTCTTAGCACAGCTCAGCCCACTTGATGACATCATGTGTATATGGAAGCCTCAATGTGCGGTTCAACCAAATCAGAAAGTAACCACAACACTACACTGTCCTCTTTATTTGGGGGCAATTAGGGTATATTTTTTTAATTAACCAGAGGTCTGACCTCTGGTTAATTTCACTGAGTGCAAAGTGCTACTGCGAGCTCGCAGTAGCATTAACCAGCCACTTATAATGGCTGGTTATTTAACTTGTGCCCGCAAATGGGCAAATTTGCCTATTTACGAGTGCACGTTAAATTAGCGCTTCACTGGTAATCTAGCCCAGAATTGTTTATATCAGCTCTTAGTAGAATTTGAAAAATATAAAAATCTTTGACAAACAGATAAAAAATAAAAGTGTTTTCTAAATTACTGGAAAACCGGTATCAAATTGTCCCCAGGTAAAGTGTTTTTGGGAGCCTAATGAATTTGATAAGCAGTAAATAAACATGCCTTCATTTTGTAATATGTTTGAACTTGAGAACTCAGTGGAAAAACAATGTGATGCACTTTTCAAGGAAAATCAAATTGACTGGTTCACGTGCATGGGTATGACTAATATTTTCATGTAGTGGGCATACAGTATGTTCCAGGGGTGTTTGTCTGTTTCCCCAGGGCCAATATATGCAATCTGACAGACAAACCAGACCAGTTTGAGATACATCTTTCATGTTGCACATTGCCCCCTTCCCCTGTCTTGGGCTCATTAGGTACCTGCTTTCTCCAGCATGTGTTTATATTTGTTTATGGATTACTAGCATAATGATTCCTGGAAAGATTTATAGAGATATTTAATTTTGCTGGCTATGTAGTTATTGTTCAATGACACCAGAGGCTGGCGTTGCATAGAGACCAAAGTAAACCTTTTGAAGCAGCTAAATGGCTAGATGATATAGCTCATCAAAACATTTTTTTACTGCTGTAGATGCAAGTTCCTTCATTAACCCCTTGGAAACTGATAGGAGATATTCACTTTGTATGACAAATGGAATGTGGCCCATTTGTTGTGAGTATCTGCTACATCCCATCTTGCTGGAACCATATTATTTATTGTATACTCCTTAAAGGGACAGTAAAAACTAAATTAAACCTTCATGATTCAGATAGAGCATTACATTTCAATTTACTTTTTATTTAATTTGCTGCATTTGGTATCCTTTGTTGAAAAACATACCTAGGTAGGCTCAGGAGCAGGGATGCACTACTTGGAGCTAGCTGCTGATTGGTGGCTCCACATATACGCCTCTTGTCATTAGCTAGCTCCCTATAGTTCATTACTGCTCCTCCAACAAATGATATCAAGAGAATAAAGCAAATTTGATAGCAGAAGTAAATTACAAAGTTATTTAAAAGTGTATCTATACATAAGTAAAATATGCTTTTGACAGTCACAGAGATAATTTGTGACAGAATGTTGAGTTAAACAAATGTTGTAACATTGGCAGTAAAAATGTTAATGACCTCTAAAGCTTTACTGAAAATGTAAACATACATTTAGTTTTATGCTTTAGTTTTATAGGGCACACATCCCCGATATAAATGTAACTAGGAAATATATTGTCCCATCTATTAACTCTCAAAGGTGGATTTGCATTTGCAGCTTATACAAACAATTGTTAAAGCATTTTAAGGAGCTGAGAAAATGCCAGCCTCATGAAACTAATCCTGTCCCAGAGTTCGAAGACCTTAGTAAAAAGATAAAGTCCAATGTTTCAAAGAAAAACAACCTATGTTTGGGACTTAAGTGCTCATCCAGGCAAAAGGGATTGCAGTGATAATTAATACAGGTATAATATAGATACGACCTGTATAATTACAATGCGTGGGAGTGTGTGCGGCTTATTGACCTTTTAGGAAGTGTTTGTGGTAGACTTAAGGAACATAAAAACTTAAATAGTATCAAAAAGAAATGTTAAGGTTCAAAGTTAATTATATAGAAGGTAATATTATACTATTCTCCCCATACCACAATCTATACAGTGCCATGTTACAGGAATGGAGGAGACTATAGCATATAGGGCATGGCAGTAGGTGACATTGGGGAAAGGAAGAAATAGTGAAACAAATGCTAATATAGCCCAAAACTTCAATTTACACAGGTACAACTTAATATATATATATATATATATATATATATATATATATATATATATATATATATATATTATTTGTTTTAAACTGCACATCTGTTTGCAATTTGATTAACAGTGTTTTCTGCTAGGTTGAAATCAGGGAATCTCCCTCAATTTACAGTTTGCTTTTATTTCATTTGACTATAAAATTGGATCACTCAATAAAATTCTAGCTGACTGCTGGTGAGTTATTTGGAGCTGGTTATGATTTTTGAAGAAATTCCCCAACAAGTCACTCACTGTGCCTCAGCTTTTTCTTGTTGACCTTTCAGAACCAAAAATGAATATATTAATTTATTTTCTATTTATTTTTTTGCCCCTACTACCCCGAAACCAGCATCAAAACATTTCACTAAAAAATAGTATCTTCCAACCAGTATTAGACCTATTCAACAGAGGGCTCTGGTGCAAAACCTTTTTTTTTGCCCCCCCCCCAGATAACTCAGTAGTAAACAATAGTAATAATAAACATGCTGCTCTGTATAATGATTGTGAGGATCAGATAGATAGAAAGAAAGACCTGCAACTTGCACTAAGAAAAGGCTCCCCTGCATTAGTATTGTATTAATATTATTATTTTTATCAGTTATTTGTAAAATAATAATAATAATAATAATCACACATAATCACTTGTAAAAATCTTGTTTCTCTCTGCCCTTCAATTCAGCATCAGATAACATAAGAGCCTAGGGATAGCAGGGCTCAAGAGAGACACAGCGACCTGTTGTATGTTGCCCCTCCCATTAGCTCGACCTTTGCTCATACAGGCTCTGGACAAAAATTATGGTCCCTGACACCACATGCTAGGATTAAAAACAAACTCCAACCCAGGTAGAATCCAAGTAGAGCTAGCTGTTTCACATGCAGCCACTTGAAGGAGAAAAATATTAAAGCCATGGACTTACAATAGAAGAGCTAGAACTATTGCACATGCTCCAGCTATTAGCAACTATGACAACCCTAAGGAGGCCGGTCAGCTCAACACCGCCACACCCTACAACACACAGAGAATAAACACAAGGAAAATCAGGTAGGGAAGGGAGGGAAAGTTAGGAAAGACCAGCAGGAAAAGTCTAAGAAGAACTTAGAGACTTGGAATATATAGGTAAGACAAAAACCCTCCCCTAACTAGAAACAATGTAACAAACTAACAGATAGATTACGAGTTGTGTTTTAATGCTGAAAATTTTTTAATTTCAGCGTTAAAACAGCACTGCAGCCATTACGAGTCTTGTCGGTATAGCTGTACCGCAAGCCTTTTAGCCTGTAATGCAACGTCAGTCCCACACGTTTACGTTTTTTCATGGGACTTCCATAGCGCAGCCATTACGAGTTTTGCAGTGAGGATAAAAAGCTTGCGTTACACCCTATACCAACAAGATCCGTACGGCCATCTGAGAGCAGTAGTTATGAGTTTTACTCTACAAAACTGTAACATAAAACTCATAACTAAAGTGTTATAAAGTACACTAAACACCCATAAACTACCTATTAACCCCTAAACCGAGGCACTCCAGCATCGCAAATACTATATTAAACGTATTCACCCCTAATCTGCTGCTCCCAACATCGTCACCACTATAATAAAGTTATTGACCCCTAAACTGCCGCCCTCCCGCATCGCAAACACTATTTAAATATTATTAAGCCCTAATCTGCTGTCCGCCCACATTGCCCCCACTGTACTTAATTAAAGTTAACCCCTAAACCGAAAGCCCCCACATCGCAATAAACTAAATAAAACTAGTAACTCCTAAACCTAACCCTAACATAACCCTAACCCTAAACCTAACTCTTATACTCCCTATCTTTAACCTAATTAAAATAAAGCTACATTAAAGTTACAGTTATAAACTAAATAATTCCTATTTAAAACTAAATATATACTTACCTGTGAAATAAAACCTAACGCCTAGATTTAGAGTTCTGCGTTAGCTGTCAAAACCAACGTTAGGGGGTCCTAACGCTGGTTTTGGCCGCCCGCTGGTATTTAGAGTCAGTTAGGAAAGGGTCTAACGCTCACTTTCCAGCCGCAACTTTTCCATACCGCAGATCACCTTACGCCATTTGCGTATCCTATCTTTTCAATGGGATCTTTCTAACACCGGTATTTAGAGTCTTGGCTGAAGTGAGCGTTAGAAATCTAACAACAAGACTCCAGCCACAGAAAAAAGCCAGGAGTTAAGAGCTTTCTGGGCTAACGCCGGTTCATAAAGCTCTTAACTACTGTGCTCTAAAGTACACTAACACCCATAAACTACCTATGTACCCCTAAACCGAGGCCCCCCCACATCACCGCCACTCTATTAAAAAATTTTAACCCCTAATCTGCCGACCGCACACCGCCGCAACCTACATTATCCCTATGTACCCCTAACATCGCCGACCCCTAAATAATATTTATTACCCCCTAATCTGCCCCCCCCAACGTCGCCGCTACCTACCTACAATTAAGAACCCCTAATCTGCCGACCGGACCTCACCGCTACTCTAATAAATGTATTAACCTTTAAAGCTAAGTCTAACCCTAACCCTAACACCCCCTAAGTTAAATATAATTTAAATTTAACGAAATAAAATAAATCTTATTAAATAAATTATTCCTATTTAAATCTAAATACTTACCTGTAAAATAAACCCTAATATAGCTACAATATAAATAATAATTATATTGTAGCTATTTTAGGATTAATATTTATTTTACAGGCAACTTTGTATTTATTTTAACCAGGTACAATAGCTATTAAATAGTTAATAACTATTTAATAGCTACCTAGTTAAAATAAGTACAAAATTACCTGTAAAATAAATCCTAACCTAAGTTACAATTAAACCTAACACTACACTATCAATAAATTAATTAAATAAACTATCTACAATTATCTACAATTAAATCAACTAATCTAAATTACAAAAACAAACAAACACTAAATTACAAAAAATAACAAACAATAAATTACAAAAAATAAAAAAAGATTACAAGAATTTTAAACTAATTACACCTACTCTAAGCCCCCTAAAAAAATAACAAAGCCCCCCAAAATAAAAAAATGCCCTACCCTATTCTAAAATAAAAATTGTAAAGCTCTTTTACCTTACCAGCCCTTAAAAGGGCCTTTTGTGGGGCATGCCCCAAAGAAAACAGCTCTTTTGCATTTAAATAAACATACAATACCCCCCCCCAACATTACAACCCACCACCCACATACCCCTAATCTAACCCAAACCCCCCTTAAAAAACCTAACACTAAACCCCTGAAGATCTTCCTACCTTGTCTTCACCACACCGGGTATCACCGATCCGTCCAGAAGAGGGTCCGAACCAGAAGAGGCTCCGAAGTCTTCATCCTATTCGGCAAGAAGAGGAGATCCGGACCGGCAAACATCTTCATCCAAGTGGCATCTTCTATCTTCTTCCATCCGGCGCGGAGCGGGACCATCTTGAAGCAGCCGACGCGGATCCATCCTCTTCCAACGACGTCCTAAGTCCGAATGAAGGTTCCTTTAAATGACGTCATGCAAGATGGCGTCCCTCAAATTCCGATTGGCTGATAGGATTCTATCAGCCAATCGGAATTAAGGTAGGAAAAATCTGATTGGCTGATTGAATCAGCCAATCAGATTCAAGTTCAATCCGATTGGCTGATCCAATCAGCCAATCAGATTGCGCTTGCATTCTATTGGCTGATAACGTAGGTTGCGGCGGTGTACGGAGCGGCAGATTAGGGGTTAAAAATAATATGCAGGGGTCAGCGATAGCGGGGGCAGCAAATTAGGGGTTAATAAGTGTAAGGTTAGGGGTGTTTAGACTCGGGGTACATGTTAGGGTGTTAGGTGCAGACTTAGGAAGGGTTTTCCCCATAGGAAACAATGGGGCTGCTCTAGGAGCTGAACGCTGCTTTTTTGCAGGTGTTAGTTTTTTTTTCCAGCCCAAACTGCCCCATTGTTTCCTATGGGGGAATCGTGCACGAGTACGTTTTTGAAGCTGGCCGCGTCCATAAGCACCGCTGGTATTGAGAGTTGCAGTGGCGGTAAATATGCCTGTACGCTCCCTTTTTGGAGCCTAACGCAGCCCTTCTGAGAACTCTCAATACTAGCGTTGTTTAAAAGGTGCAGGGGAAAAAAAGCACGCGTAGCTAACGCACCCCTTTGGCTGCAGAACTCTAAATCTAGGCGTAAGCTAGCTACAATATAACTAATAGTTATATTGTAGCTAGCTTAGGTTTTATTTTTATTTCACAGGTAAGTTTGTATTTATTTTAACTAGGTAGACTAGTTAGTAAATAGTTATTAACTATTTACTAACTACCTAGTTAAAATAAATACAAACTTACCTGTCAAATAAAACCTAAGCTGCCTTACACTAAAACCTAACTTTACAAAAAATAAAAAACCCTAAAATTACAAAAAATAACAAAAGAAATTATATAAAACAATAAAAATGATTCCTATTCTAATACCCTTTAAAAAAAACAAACCCTAATCTATAATAAACTACCAAGGGCCCTTAAAAGGGCCTATTTTTGGCCCTTAAAATGGCCTTTTGTGGAGCATTGTCCTAAAGTTAACAGCTCTTTAGCTACAAAACAAAACAAACACCCCCTAACAGTATACAAACCCCCGCCACCCAAAACCACAAAATAAAAATAAAGTAAAACCTAATCTACCCATTGCCCTGAAAAGGGCATTTGTATGGGCATTGCCTTTAAAAGGGCATTTAGCTTTTTGCTGCCCAAGCCCTAATCTAAAAATAAAAACCCACCCCAAAACGAAAAAAATACATTACACAAAATAACAAACAAATTATCAAAAATAATAAAAATGATTCCTATTCTAATACCCATTTAAAAAAACAAAACACCCCAAAATAAAAAACCTAATCTAGAATAAACTACCAATAGCCCTAAAAGGGGCCTTTTGTAGGGCATTGCCCTAAGTTAAACAGCTCTTTTAACTGATATAAAAATTACAAAGACCTACTAACATTACAAACCCCCAGCCCCCCAAACCCACAAAATAAAAAAACTATCTAAAAAACCTAATCTACCCATTGCCCTAAAAAGGGCATTTGTATGGGCATTGCCCTTAAAAGGGCATTTAGCTCTTTTGCTGCCCAAACTCTCTAATCTAAAAAAAAAAAACACCCAAAAAACCCTTAAAAAAACCCTTACCCCAGATGATCCACTTACAGTTTTTGAAGTCCTGCTTAAATGATCTTCATCCATCTGATTTGAACAGCCAATAGGATTTTAGCATCCCTAATTCCTATTGGCTGATTCAAATTTTTCAGCCAATAGGAATGCAATGGTACCCCCAGTATAGAATGGGTACCTTGCATTTCAATCCTCAGTGTGTGGCAGACGATCACATAAAGAGGGCCTCCACATTGGATCATTGGACCTCCGCCTGGACCTCTGCCTTTGACCTCTGCCTGGACCTCTGCCTGGACCTCTGCCTGGACCTCCGCCTGGACCTCAGCCTTGGACCTCTGCCTGGACCTCTGCCTTGGACCTCCACCTGGACCTCCGCCTGGACCTCTGCCTTGGACCTCTGCCTGGACCTCCGCCTTGGACCTTCGCCTGGACCTCCACCTCCGCGCATCAACTGCTCCGCCTCCACAGGGATGAAGAAGATGCCAGTCCCGCGATGGATGAAGATGGAGACGTCTGGATAAAGATGCCGCCTGGATGAAGATGGAGCCGCCGGGATGAAGATTTTTAAGATGGACTTCAACAACTGTGAGTACCTAAGGAGGGGTTAGTGTTAAGTTTTTTAAAGGTTTTTTTGGGTGGGAATTTTTTTTAGATTATGGTGGGCACTCTTAAAAAGAGCTAAATGCCCTTTTCATGGCAATGCCCATACAAATACCCTTTTCAGGGCAATGGGTAGATTAGGTTTTTTAGATAGTTTTTTTATTTTGTGGGTTTGGGGGGCTGGGGGTTTGTAAAGTTAGTGAGTCTTTGTATTTTTTTTTTTAGAAAAAGAGCTGATATCTTTAGGGACCTGCTCTACAAAAGGCCCTTTTAAGGGCTATTGGTAGTTTATTCTAGATTAGGTTTCTTTTATTTTGGGGTGTTTTTTAAAAAATGGGTATTATAATAGGAATAATTTTTATTATTTTGGATAATTTGTTATTTTGTGTAATGTTTTTTTTTCGTTTTGGGGTGGGTTTTAATTTTTAGATTAGTGGTTGGGCATTTCATAAAAGAGCTGAATGCCCTTTTAAGGGCAGGGGAAAGAGCTGAATGGCCTTTTAAGGGCAATGTCTATTAGTTATATAGTAGCTAGCTTAGGTTTTATTTCACAGGTATGTATTTAGTTTTAAATAGGTATTATTTAGATAATAATTGTAACTTTAATTTAGCTATGGATTAGTTACTTTTACTTTTTTTCCCCCAAAGACATCAATGGGGATGCGTGACAGAGCTTTTCATTCCGTAATCGCAGGCGTTAATTTTTTTTTCTAATCCACTCTCCCCATTGATGTCTATGGGTAAAGCATGCACGAGCACGTCAAAACAGCGCTTGTTTTTTGTATGGTATGGAGCTCAACACAACCATATTGCACGCACAAGCTGGCTGTTTCAAAACTTGTAATGGCAGCGATATGGAGGGTGAAATAACGCAACTTTTGTTGCATTCGTTAAAAAACCCTCTAACTTGCATAACTCGTAATCTACCTGTAAGTTAGGCCATTACTTACAGGGTGTTTTAACCCTTAAGGCATTTCAGTTAAAGACCTTATACTTTTATAAGGGGTAAACCCACCAAAAAAAGATGAAAGAAAAAAAACAAAAACACAACAACGGATTTGGAGAGAAGACCAAACATGGTCACATTTATTAACATAATAATTTAACGGCATGAACTTAAATCAAGTTTTTCTATGGAAAAGTTTCAAAGGGTGGGTGGCACAAGAGCAACAAATCTAAACTCTATGTGCCAGCAGGTCAGGGCCTCATTCCGCCTTAAATTTCAGCACCAGCTACAATCAGGAGCCTAGGGCCAGCAGATACCTGTTGTATCTTGCCCCTCCCAGTAGCTCAACCCTCGCTCCAACAGGCTCTGGACAAAAATAATGAACCCTGACACCGACACAAAAACAAGCTCCTAACTTACAAGCTGGGATTACTCTTACCGCCACCAGGGCCACCATCAGGGGGTGACATGGGTGACTACAGTCAGGGGCCCGGTGAGCCTGAGGGGCCCATGGCCCGCCTGGGCCCTGTTGCTCGCTGTAAGTGTGAGCAGGTGAGTAGTTACATTACACTGACTGACTGCCTGTCAGTGCCTTCAAACTTTCCATTTTAAACTATTGTGAATGCGATTTGCTAGGAAATAGACAGGGGGGAGCGATCAGGCCTGTGCCTGACTGCCGATGACATCATACATGCCCACCTAACCTCCACTGTCCTGCAGACTCTGTCATGAAAACTGGCAGCAGCATAGAGAGGGATGTCATAAGTAATATTACAGGTTATTTGGCTTTTATTTTTGATGTTATACTATATATTTCTTCTATAGAAAATTTTGCAGAGGAGTAATTTTTTTAGTTATCCTAACTTTATTTTTACCTTATGCAACTAGACATTTATACTTAACTCCTGCTATTGGCTCTATTCTTTAATGCGTTACCATGTATTAACATATATTTCCCAGCCCAGTCTTAATATAATGTTCTATACATTATATATGTTTTTTTTTGTAATTGGTTATCCCTTTAAGATGATTTAAAGGGACACTGTAACCAAATTTTTTCTTTCGTGATTCAGATAGAGCATGAAATTTTAAGCAACTTTCTAATTTACTCCTATTATCAAGTTTTCTTCATTCTCTTGGTATCTTTATTTGAAATGCACAAATGTAAGTTTAGATGCCGGCCCATTTTTGTTGAACAACCTGGGTTGTCCTTGCTGATTGGTGGATAAATTCATCCACCAATAAAAAAAAGTGCTGTCCAGAGTACTGAAACCAAAAAAAGCTTAGATGCCTTCTTTTTAAAATAAAGATAACAAGAGATTGAAGAAAAATTGATAATAGGAGCAAACTAGAAAGTTGCTTAAAATTGCATGCTCTTTCTGAATTACAAAAGAAAAAAATTGGGTTCAGTGTCCCTTTAAGCTAAGTACTTATTATAATTTCAGAAGGTGGTGTTCTAGCTAAAGTTCTTTGCCCTATTACCAGATTATTTGCACTTGGCTTTTAAGCATGTACCATGTACTCAATTCCTTTGATATATATATATATATATATATATATATATATATATATATATATATATATATATATATATATATATATGTTTGCAATAGGGTATGCACACATTTGTTTATTACTAGGAAGCCAAATCTCTTTCTCTCTCTATCTCATTGTCTCTCTCTTTCTCTCTCTCTTTATCTCTCTCTTTCTCTCTCTCTCTCTCTCTCTCTCTCTCTCTTTCTCTCTATTATCAAATTTGCTTCATTATCTTGTTATGTACAACTAGTTAGCCAATCACTAAAAACAAATGTGTGCAGCTAGCTCCCACTAGTGTAGGATCTGTGCATATTCTTTTTCAACAGGAGATACCAAGAGAACAAAGCATATTTAAAAATAGAAGTGAATTTAAAAGTGTCTTAAAATACATATTCTTGCAAGTTTAATTTTTATTTTGCTATCCCTTTAAGAGATCTGGTTTCTGGTACAAGTTGATGGCACTAGGCATTTTATTGGTAAAACCTTACAATTTACAGCTGTTTTTCAGTGGTATTTATTTTCTTTGGTGCAAATGGAAGGATAGACAGGGCACTTTTGACTTTTGGGAATGTGTATCATGTAATCTGACATAATTTGTTTCCCCTCTTGCTATCCCAGTTAGTACGGGCAGCTTGGAAATGCTAGGAAAGTGTAGGGTCCTGCTCAAAGAGTCTACCTTGATGTAATGTTGAGCAAAATATAAGTAAGCATAGAGGGGGCCTGTCACTAGAAATTGTAAGGCTTAGTCAGGGGCCCTAAAATTTCTAGTGATAGACCTAACCACCACCCTGACAAGCCAAGCAATGAGACAAGGCTGGTTATAAATTGCTTAAAAATAAATCTACCCAAGATCAGTCAGATCATCTCCCATCTGCCCAATACAAATGTCTGGAATACCCAATGATATTCTCATGCCGGATAACAAAACTGTGGCGGATTTGTTCCTGTAGGACTGGTATAGGGTAAAACTGTCCTCACTGGTGTGACTCGACTTTGAGTACCTTAGCTTCATAACTTTTAATGACGGCTTTATAGCTTGAACTAATCGCTTTATGACTTATAAGACTTACACTGTGATGACAAGTTACTAGTTAATAACGTACATACTTATCTGCGCGACATATGCTATGTGTGCCACACAAGTTAATATGTTTACCTGGAGCTCATGGGTATTTTGAGAATCACTTGGCTAGATTACGAGTTTTGTCGGTAAGGCCGTGCGTTGGTAACGCTCAGTTCCAGCTCACTGCTCACCTACAAACAACGCTGGTATTACAGGTTTTTACAAACCCCGGCGTTAGCCTCTAAAAAGTGAGCGTTGAGCAAAATTTAGCTCCACATCTCACCTCAATACCAGCGCTGCTTACGGTAGCGGTGAGCTGGAAAAACGTGCTCGTGCACGATTTCCCCATAGGAAACAATGGGGCTGAGCCCGCTGAAAAAAAACCTAACACCTGCAAAAAAGCAGCGTTCAGCTCCTAACGCAGCCCCATTGTTTCCTATGGGGAAAGTAAATTTATGTCTACACCTAACACCCTAACATGAACCCTGAGTCTAAACACCCCTAATCTTACACTTATTAACCCCTAATCTGCAGCCCCTGACATCGCCGACACCTGCATTATATTATTAACCCCTAATCTGTCGCTCCGGACACGGCCGCCACCTACATTATACTAAGGAACCCCTAATCTGCTGCCCCCAACGTCGCAGAAACCTACATTATAGTTATTAACCCCTAATCTGCCGCCCCCAATGTCGTTGCAACCTACCTACAATTATTAACCCCTAATCTGCCTCCCCCAACGTCGCCACCACTATAATAAAGTTCTTAACCCCTAAACCTCAGTCTAGCCCTAACCCCCCCTAATTTAAATACAATTTAAAATAATCTAAATAAAATTACTACAATTAAATAAATAAATTAATCCTATTTAAAACTAAATACTTACCTATAAAATAAACCCTAAGCTAGCTATAATATAACTAATAGTTACATTGTATCTATCTCAGGGTTTATTTTTATTTTACAGGCAACTTTGTATTTATTTTAACTAGGTACAATAGTTATTAAATAGTTATTAACTATTTAATAACTACCTAGCTAAAATAAGTACAAATTTACCTGTAAAATAAACCCTAGCCTAAGTTACAATTACACCTAACACTATACTATAATTAAATGAATTACCTAAACTAAATACAATTAAATACAATTAAATTAAATAAACTAAATTACGAGAAAAAAAAAACACTAAATTACAGAAAATAATACAATAATTACTAAATTACAAATAGCCCTTAAAAGGGCCTTTTGCGGGGCATTGCCCCAAAGTAATCAGCTCTTTTACCTATAAAAAAAATTACAATACCCCTCCAACATTACAAACCACCACCCACACACCCAACCCTACTCTAAAACCCACCCAATCCCCCCTTAATAAAACTTAACACTAACCCCTTGAAGATCACCCTACCTTGAGACATTTTCACCCAGCCGGGCACAAGTGGTCCTCCAGATGGTCCGAAGTCTTCATCCTATCCGGGCAGAAGAGGACCTCCAGATGGGCAGAAGTCTTCATCCAGGAGGCATCTTCTATCTTCATCCATCCAGAGCATAGCGGGGCCATCTTCAAGCCAGCCGACGTGGCGCATCCATCCAGATCAACGACTACCTGACAAATGATGGTTCCTTTAAATTACATCATCCAAGATGGCGTCCCTTGAATTCCGATTGGCTGATAGGATTCTATCAGCCCATCGGAATTAAGGTAGGAAAAATCATATTGGCTGATGCAATCAGCCAATAGAATTGAAGTTCAATCCTATTGGTTGATCCAATCAGCCAATCGGATTGAGCTCGGATGGATGCTCCGCATCGACTGGCTTCAAGATGGACCCGCTCCGCTCCGGATGGATGAAGATAGCTGATTACTTTGGGGAAATGCCCAGCAAAAGGCCCTTTAAGGGCTATTTGTAATTTAGTATAGGGTAGGGAATTTTTTTATTTTGGGGGGCTTTTTTATTTTATTAGGGGGATTAGATTAGGTGTAATTAGTTTAAAAATTTGTAATTATTTTTTTATTTTCTGTAATTTAGAGTTTGTTTTTTTTCGTAATTTAGTTTATTTAATTTAATTGCATTTAATTATAGTTAGTTTAGGTAATTAATTTAATTATAGTGTAGTGTTAGGTGTAATTGTAACTTAGGTTAGGGTTTATTTTACAGGTAAATAGTTAATACCTTTTTAATAACTATTCTACCTAGTTAAAATAAATACAAAGTTGCCTGTACAATAAAAATAAACCCTAAGATGGCTACAATGTAATTATTAGTTATATTGTAGCTATCATAGGGTTTATTTTATAGGTAAGTATTTAGTTTTAAATAGGATTAATTTATTTTATTGTAGTAATTTTATTTCATTTTATTTAAATTATATTTAAGTTAGGGGGTGTTAGGGTTAGGGTTAGACTTAGGTTTGGGGTTAATACATTTAGTATAGTGGCGACGAAGTTGGGGGCGGCAGATTAGGGGTTAATAAATGTAGGTAGGTGTCGACGATGTTAGGGACGGCAGATTAGGGGTTAATAACATTTAACTAGTGTTTGCGAGGAGGGAGTGTGGCGGTTTAGGGGTTAATACATTTATTTAAGTGTTTGTTAAAAACTGTTTGCGATGTGGGGGGGGGGGCTCGGTTTAGGGGTTAATAGGTTATTTATGGGTGTTAGTGAACTTTTTAGCACTTTAGTTAAGAGTTTTATGTTACGGCGTTAGCCCATAAAACTCTTAACTACTGACTTTTAAATGCGGTAGGAGTCTTGACAGGAGAGGCTGTACCGCTCACTTTTTCCAAGACTTGTAATACCGGCGTTAGGAAAATCCCATTGAAAAGATAGGATACGCAATTGACGTAAGGGTATTTGCGGTATGCTCGAATTGCGGAAAAAAAGTGAGCGGTACACCTGTACCTGCCAGACTCGTAATACCAGCGGCCATTAAAAAGCAGCATTGGGACACCTCAATGATGCTTTTTAAGGCTAACGCAAGACTCGTAATCTAGCCGATTGTTTGTCAATATCTTTGTTTTTGAATTAGCATGTCGATTGATATGGGGAATGTTTATATCTTGCTACCATTGTTGGGAACCGTATATATCTTGCTAATTTTGCTACTTATCCAGAGACCTATGTGTTGGCTTAACACAAATCCCTAGTGTAAGTTAGTAGATGCCATAAATCTCCAGCTTAACTATAGCAATTTAGCGGCCACTATATGATACTAAGGTATTGTCTATAAAGTATTTACACATTATTTATGGCTGACAGAGAAATATATCTAGGATCTAGATTCTAATATAAGATTTACATACTGTACAGTACAGTGTGCAATACAGCTCCAAAATAGGCATGTGTAACCAAAAAAAATCCTCTGATTAGAACAGATAGATAACTGAGGTCCAAAAGCGGCCTATAATGTAGATGATGGTGTAACAAAGGTTAGTCCATTGGTTTGTTATCCAAATGTTTAGGACTAGTGATATCGCGAATAGTTCACCGGCGAATATTTCACGGCGAACATAGCTTGTTCCCGTTCGCCGCAGACGGCGAACATATGCGATGTTCAGTCCGCCCCCTATTCGTCATCATTGAGTAAACTTTGACCCTGTACCTCACAGTCAGCAGAGACATTCCAGCCAATCAGCGGCAGACCCTCCCTCCCAGACCCTCCCACCTCCTGGACATCATCCATTTTAGATTCATTCGGAAGCTGTATTCATAGTGAGAGGAGGGACAGTGTAGCTGCTGCTGATTTAATAGGGAAATCGATAGCTAGGCTAGTGTATTCTGTGTCCACTACAGTCCTGAAGGACTCATCTGATCTCTGCTGTAAGGACTGCACCCAAAAAAAACCTTTTAGGGCTGGAACATCAGTCTGATTTTTTTTTTTTCCCTGTGTAATCTAATTGCAGTTGCCTGCCTGCCAGCGTGTGTGTCAGGCTCACAGCGTATACTGTGCCCACTTGCCCAGCGCCACCACTCATATCTGGTGTAACAGTAGTGTACATTTAAAAAAAACAACACTTTTTTGACTGTGAAATAGTAGCAGACAGCTGCCAGTACCCAAGATGTCCGCCAATAAGGCAGATGGGGAGGGTTAGAGAGCTATTTTGGGAGGGATCAGGGAGGTTGGGGGCTAAGGGGAGATGCTACACCACAGCATATGTAAATATGCTAAAAAAATAAATAATTTTTTTTTAAAAACCTTTTATTTTAATACTGGCAGACTTTCTTCCAGTACTTAAGATGGCGGGGACAATTGTGGTGTGGGGGAGGGAAGGGAGCTGTTTGGGAGGGATCAGGGGGTCTGATGTGTCAGGTGGGAGGCTGATCTCTACACTAAAGCTAAAATTAACCCTGCAAGCTCCCTACAAACTACCTAATTAACCCCTTCACTGCTAGCCATAATACACGTGTGATGCGCAGCAGCATTTAGCGGCCTTCTAATTACCAGAAAGCAACACCAAAGTCATATATGCCTGCTATTTCTGAACAAAGGGGATCCCAGAGAAGCATTTACAACCATTTGTGCCATAATTGCACAAGCTGTTTGTAAATAATTTCAGTGAGAAATCTAAAATTGTGAAAAAATTTAAGTTTTTTTTAAATTTGATCACATTTGGCTGTGAAATGGTGGCATTAAATATACCAAAATGGGCCTAGATCAATACTTTGGGTTGTCTACTACACTACACTTAAGCTAAAATTAACTCTACAAGCTGCCTACATGCTCCCTAATTAACCCCTTCACTGCTGGGCATAAAACACGTGTGGTGTGCAGTGGCATTTAGCAGCCTTCTAATTACCAAAAAGCAACGCCAAAGCCATATGTCTGCTATTTCTGAACAAAGGGGTTCCCAGAAAAGCATTTACAACCATTTATGCCATAATTGCATAATTTGTTTGTAAATAATTTCTGTGAGAAACCTAGGGCGCGATCCGATATAGATCGTAGTTTGCGGCGCAAGCGAGGGAACCCGCGTCGCCCGCAGTTTCAGCTCACAACTCGAGCTATCCCATATACGGCGCCGTCAGATGCTAAAGTGCTGTAAGTCTGACAAACCAGCGATGTCCAGAAATCTGCGCAAGTACAAATTTCTGGCGTCGCCAGTGACTTACGGCACGTTAGAATCTCCCGGCGCCTACAAAACCTGACTAAAGTCTAAATCACCCGCACTGTCTAACACGCCTCCCTAACATAGCCCGACACGTCTAACCCTCTATCCACTACCCCCCCTCACTATCCTAACAATAAAATATGTATTAACCCCTAAACCGCCGCTCCCAAACCCCGCCGCAACCTAATAAAGTTATTAACCCCTAAACCGCCGCCAGCTATATTAAATCTATAACCCCCTAAAGTGAGTCCCTACCCCGCCGCTATCTATTTTAAAATTATTAACCCCTAATCTAATCCCCCTACACAGCCGCCAGCTATATTAACTATATTAACCCTAATTATATTAGGGTTAATATAGTTAATATAATTATTATATTATATATATTAACTATATTAACCCTAATTATATTAGGGTTAATATAGTTAATATCGTTATTATAATATATATATATATATATATATATATATATATATATATATTAAGTATAACAACCCTATCTAACTCTAACGCCCCTAACTAAACTCTTATTAAAATAAATCTAATATTAATATTATTATTTAAAATATTCCTATTTAAATCTAAATACTTACCTATAAAATAAAAAGATAGCTAAAATATAATTAATAATTACATTATAGCTATGTTAGGGTTTATATTTATTTTACAGGGGGGTTTGGGTTAGATTAGGGGTATGTGGGTGGTGGGTTGTAATGTGGTATTGTGTTTTTTTTTGCAGGCAAAAGAGCAGTTTTCTTTGGGGCATGCCCCCACAAAAGGCCCTTTTAAGGGCTGGTAAGGTAAAAGAGCTTTGAACTTTTTTTAATTTAGAATAGGGTAGGGAATTTTTTTATTTTGGGGGGCTTTATTATTTTATTAGGGGGCTTAGAATAGGTGTAATTAGCTTAAAAATCTTGTAATCTTTTTTTTATTTTTTGTAATTTAGTGTTTGTTTGTTTTTTGTAATTTAGTTTAGTTTATTTAATTGTATTTTTAGATAGATATTTGTAGTTTCTTTAATTTATTGATAGTGTAGGTGTATTTGTAACTTAGGTTAGACTTTATTTTACAGGTAATTGGGTAATTATTTTAACTAGGTAGCTATTAAATAGTTAATAACTATTTAATAGCTATTATACCTAGTTAAAATAATTAACAATTTACCTGTAAAATAAATATAAACCCTAACATAGCTATAATGTAATTATTAATTACATTTTAGCAATCTTAGAGTTTATTTTATAGGTAAGTATTTAGATTTAAATAGGAATATTTTAGTTTATAATATGAATTAGATTTATTTAATAAGAATTTAGTTAGGGGTGTTAGGGTTAGATAGAGTTAATATAGTTAATATAAATACTATAGTAACTATATTAACTATATTAACCCTAATATAATTAGGGTTAATATAGTTAATATATATAATGTAATAACTATATTAACTATAATATACTTAGGGTTAATATAGAAAATATAGCTGGCGGCGGGGTAGGTAGATTAAATTAGGGGTTAATAATTTTAATATAGATGGCGGCGGTGTAAGGGGTTCACATTAGGGGATAGATCAGTTAGATGGTGGCGGTTTTAGGGGTTCACATTAGGGGATAGATCAGTTAGATGGTGGCGGTTTTAGGGGCTCACAGTAGGGGGTTAGCTTATGTAGATGGCGGAGGTTTAGGGGTTAAATACTTTATTAGGGATTGCGGCGGGGGATCGCGGTTGACAGGGAGATAGACATTCTGCATGCGTTAGGTGTTAGGTTTTATTTAGCAGATCGCGGTTGACAGGGAGATAGACAGGTTTATTTAGCAGCCAGTTTAGGGAGTTACGGGGCTCCAATAGTCAGCGTAAGGCTTCTTACGGCTGCTTTTTGTGGCAAGGTGAAAATGGAGTAAGATTTCTCCATTTTCGCCACGTAAGTCCTTACGCTGTATATTGGATACCAAATTGCGCGGGTTTGGTATACCTGCCTATGGCCCAAAAAACTACGGGCGACGGCAGAAATAAACGCACGTAACTTCTAGGTTACGCCGTATATAGGATACCAAACCTGCGCAAATATTGGCATCGCCGACTTTTGCGGGCGACGATTTTTATCGGATCGACCCCCTAAAGTTTGTGAAAAAGTGAACAATTTTTTTTATTTGATCGCATTTGGCGGTGAAATGGTGGCATTAAATATACCAAAATGGGCCTAGATCAATACTTTGGGTTGTCTACTACACTACACTTAAGCTAAAATTAACTCTACAAGCTGCCTACATGCTCCCTAATTAACCCCTTCACTGCTGGGCATAAAGCACATGTGGTGCGCAGTGGCATTTAACAGCCTTCTAATTACCAAAAAGCAACACCAAAGCCATATAAGTCTGCTATTTCTGAAAAAAGGGGATCCCAGAGAAGCATTTACAACCATTTATGCCATAATTGCATACGTTGTTTGTAAATAATTTCTGTGAGAAACCTAAAGTTTGTGAAAAAGTGAACAATTTTTTTTTATTTGATCGCATTTGGCGGTGAAATGGTGGCATTAAATATACCAAAATGCGCCTAGATCCGCACTGCCGGGATGAAGATAGAAGAAGCCGCCTGGATGAGGATAGAAGACGCCGCCTGGATGAGGATAGAAGACCTCGCTGCCTGGATAAAGAATTCTCACCGCCTGGATGAGGATGGATGTCCAGACTTCAAAAACTGATCGTCGGGGGTTAGTGTAAGGTTTTTTTAAACTTTTTTTTTTTTTTTCTGATACTCTATTAAAATATGTTAGAAATGGTATACACAGTGTTCTGCGTAATCTTGCTTCTGTCTTTAAAACATCTGTCATTATTGTCATGCTACGGATGTATTCAATACCCTCATTACAAATACCAACCTGTTTAAACAGATTGAAAACCCTGCATATGGTCCTATTACCAAACAATATATCTGTGGTATAATACAAAATACACAGTACAAGTAAAAGTATGTACAATAAGAAAATTTAGAACTTATTCTTCAGCAGTAACATAAAGAACTTCCTGATAAAGTAACATATATCATCGTAACCCACATGCATAAGTTTGCAAAGTAACATATATTATCGCAACCAACATGCATAAGTTTGCAACATGTAACAGAGTATAGTTTAAGGCTTCAAATGAAAAATGTATCCCCATTGGATGCCTAAACATGATTGACATGCAATCCTATCAATCAGAATCAAGATAATTCCTCATGATCATCCATTCCCACACACAAGGTGGGACTTATGAACCAGTAAATAGATTTACCAAACAGCTGGCGTGTACCCCTCTGAGAAAGCGTGAGCCAAACATGTGTCAGGGGTCTGGCTTCAGAGAATTCATACTCTCATTTAACCGCTCACTCCCTATGATAACTGTTGATTGCCAATAGCTTGTAAATGTGTGTTATATTCTGAGATCAGACTTTGTGCTATGTTAGTGAAACAAGTCAGTTAAATGTTAATCTAGCCCCCACTATAGAAGGGGCTTAAGCAGACAGAATTTATTACACTGAATAGCTGTGCTAAAGTTAACTGTGCAAGCAAGGACTTTATAATTACAGATATGGTATTAGCTAGATAGCTTTAATCTCGCAATCTGACATCCAACATATTAACAGGTCCTCTTGTTACAGAATTATTTCTGAATTTATTAATAGCCGGCTGCAAAAAATATTGTTTGCTTCTAACTGCTTGATATTATACAAACCAAGTACAATGTTTCATATCTAGATACATGACTCTCAGAGGTATTATTCACATACCTATGCTATATATTGATATCGAGAGAGTTCAAGCAGACAGAATCTATTACATTGAGCAGCTGTGCTAAAGTTAGCTGTGCAAGCAAGGACTTTATAATTACAGATAGAGTATTAGCTAGATAACTTTAATCTTATAACCTGACATTCCACATATTAAAAGGTCCTCTTGTTACAGAATTATTTTTGAATTTATTAATAGCCAGCTATAAAATATATTGTTTATATCTGATTGCTTGATATTACATAAACCAAGTACAATGTTTCATATCTAGAAACATGATTCTCAGAGGTGTTATTCACACACCTATATTAAATATTAATATCTAGGGATTTTAAGCAGGCAGAATCTATTACACTGAACAGCTGTGCTAAAGTTGACTGTGCAAGCAAGGACTTTATAATTACAGATAGAGTATTAGCTAGATAGCTTTAATCTCACAATCTGACATCCCACATATTAACAGGTCCTCTTGTTCTAGCTGGCTACAAAAGATAATGTTTGTATCTGAATGCTTGATATTATACAAACCAAGTACAATGTTTCACATATAGATACATGATTTTCAGAGGTATTATTCATACATCTATGCTATATTGATATCTAGAAAGTGTAAGTGTTTTTAAATGTGTATGATTGAATAGTTAAAGGGACAGTCTACACCAGAATTTTTATTGTTTTAAAAGATAGATAATCCCTTTATTACCCATTCCTCAGTTTTGCATTACCAACACAGTTATATTAATATACTTTTAACCTCTGTGATTATCTTGTATCTAAGCCTCTGCAAACTGCCCCTTTATTTCAGTTCATTTGACAGACTTGCAGTTTAGCCAATCAGTGCCTGCTCCCAGATAACTTCACGTGCATGAGCACAGTGTTATCTATATGAAATACATGAACTAACGCCCTCTAGTGGTGAAAAACTGTTAAAATGCATTCTGAAAAGAGGTGGCCTTCAAGGTCTAAGAAATTAGCATATGAACCTCCTAGGTTAAGCTTTCAACTAAGAATACCAAGAGAACAAAGCAAAATTGGTGATAAAAGTAAATTGGAAAATTGTTTAAAATGACATGTTCTATCTGAATCATGAAAGTTTTTTGGGCCTAGACTGTCCCTTTAAACCAATAAAGATAAAGTATGAATGGCTAAAAATTGTTCCTGTATCATTCAGTAAGAATTTTTCCTAAATAATTGTGGGGGGTAAAGCACTCTTTTTTTTTTACAGACTTTGTAACTCATTTATTTATGAGTCTCCTTAAGTGCTATATTGCCCCCCTAACAGGTGCTTGTTGATTACAAAAATATTTGGCACCTATAGGTACTTACCATTAGTACTACTTTACCTACTATCTTGTTACTAAAGTTTAAAATAGTGTTTGCGATGTGGGAAGGCCTCAGTTTAGGGGTTAATAGGCAGTTTATGGGTGTTAGTGTACTTTGTAACACTTTAGTTATGAGTTTTGTGTAACGGTTTTGTTGCGTAAAACTCATAACTACTGCTCTCAGATTGCGAAACGGATTGTGTAGGTATAGGCTATAACGCTAGATTTTTAGCCTCACCGCAAAACTTGTAATAGCAGCGCTATGGAAATCCCACACAAAAACGTAATTTTTTTTTGACGTTGCGTTACAGGCTAAAAGGCTTGCGGTACAGCTATACCAACAAGACTCGCAATGGCTGCGTTGCTGTTTTAACACTGAAATGGCCTTTTTTCAGTGTTAAAACACGAATGCAGAACTCGTAATCTAGGTGTAAATGTTTTGTAATTTCTTATCCCTCAATAAAAAATTATAAAACAAAAAAAGAAGTCTATGTAAATAATTCCAGATGTTGAACATAATAATTAAAGCCCATTGTGACAATTGTTACAAATATCCATATTTTTTTTTTTTACTTTCAAGTATACTTGTCAAATCCTCATACTAACTGTTATTGACCTTTATGTAGCTTTCTTTTTTCAAATGCTCTAATACAGGGTTCTTCAAATAAAATGTTACCATGAGTGCAATGGTACCATATACCTTTATGACCCTATTTTTGTGCTTGGTCTGAAAATTTCTGAAGTCATATACAACAAGATAACTGCAATTTTGGGCAAATTGACTGATTGAAGTCAAACTTAAAAGTGTTATAAAATATAATAAAACACACCCTCCTACCACACACACACACACACCACACACACTCTCTTACAACACACACACACACACACCACACACACTCTCTTACAACACACACACACACACACCACACACACTCTCTTACAACACACACACACACACCACACACACTCTCTTACAACACACACACACACACCACACACACTCTCTTACAACACACACACACACACCACACACACTCTCTTACAACACACACACACACACCACACACACTCTCTTACAACACACACACACCACACACACTCTCTTACAACACACACACACACACACCACACACACTCTCTTACAACACACACACACACACACCACACACACTCTCTTACAACACACACACATACACACACCACACACACTCTCTTACAACACACACACACACACCACACACACTCTCTTACAACACACACACACACACCACACACACTCTCTTACAACACACACACACACACCACACACACTCTCTTACAACACACACACACACACCACACACACTCTCTTACAACACACACACACACACCACACACACTCTCTTACAACACACACACACACCACACACACTCTCTTACAACACAAACACACACACACCACACACACTCTCTTACAACACACACACACACACCACACACACTCTCTTACAACACACATACAAGTTGCGACCCAGTAAACATGGTGTTGTTACCCAGTATTGGGTCCCAACCCTTGGTTTGAAGAACATAATCTGCAGGCCCTAGTTGTTCCCTGTTCCTTCATCTTAACTTTTCGGCATGGAAATAAATCACACTAAGGCCCTGATGATCAAAAGAGCCACAAGGCAGTGAGATATTCAAAAGTGATCCGCCACCATGTAGAGAAAGCCGGCAAAATATTTAAAAGGGCTGTTTGAAGGCAGCATCGCTGTGAGGCACCTTACCATATATTTCAGTGGGTGACGATGCTGCTCTGATACCGGCAATATATTCAAAAGAAATGTGCGATTCATTTCGGATCGATTCGGAAATTCGGCCGAATTCAGTAAATTCGGGATTCGGATCGATTCGAATTTCCGAATTAAAATATTGCTGAATCTACCGAATAAATCTGAATTCGTTCGGATTTATTCGGATGTATTCGGTAGATTCGGATGGCCATGGATTACACTAGTATTGTACAGTATATTAGGTTATATCACTCTGCTATGGGTTACACCTAATATACAGTACATAATACTAGTCTAATACACAGCGCATCCCACCTAATACTTACCGAAATTCCGAATTTCCGAACCGAATCCAGCTGAATTGATTTGAATCCAAATAAATCCGAAACGAATCCGAACCGAGTTGATTCAAATTTTTCCGAATTTGAATGGATCCGAACCGAAATTCGAAAAAATCAGAATCGATCCGAACCAATCCAAATTTTTTCGCTATGCACATGTCTAATATTCAAAGCAGCATCACCACCTACATCAAGGGTGCAATGTAAATGATCCCTTAAAACAGTACTGTTTGACTATACGATTTACATGTGTCAACAGAAACTTAACCTCTGTTCTTACAATACAATAGTGAATTAAACATATAAATCATACACGTATAGGAGCTGGGGGATTGTGGGTATATGATATATATACAGTATATATATTGTTTAATGTATATGTATTGTATAGCATAATGTTAGAATATGTATGTAAACTATAAATTTGTACTAATCTTCAATTGTGTCCTTATTTTAAGAATATGATTGCGTGTTTTTAATATTCATATTTTCATTATATTGAGAAGGCCCATTCGTGATCACAATATTCATATTTTTATTTTTGTTTTTGCTTTTTCATATTTCACAATACTGGGATCAAACGTGTTCTATATTAATATTGATAATATAGATATCTATAGAAAATATGATTGCAATATTGTGACATATGAATATTGCGATCAGACAAACACAATCTTAAAATAAGTAAAACTTAATTTATGCTTACCTGATAAAGGGCCAGATTATGAGTGGAGCGGTATTTAATGCGCCCGTTCGCACACTAACTCCACTAGAAGTAAACTTTTTGCACATTGGGAGTGCTTGTATAACAAGTTAAAAGTAAAACGTTTTCGCTCGCACGCTAACCAAATGCACGCAAAAAGGCAAAGTTCCCCAATCAAAGTCAATAGAGGAAAATAACTTAACATCCTTCTCGCGCGCAAACCTGATAGCATATTCTCAAGTGCACTCACCTGACATGAAAATATGAGTATTTCACATTCCAGTATTCTTCACATAGCTGAATATTTTCTATTTATTAAAAATTACATATTTCTACATATATCTGATGGTATTTTGGTACAATATATATATGATGATCACATGAGTATATATAGTTATAGATATATACAGATATATATATATATATATATATATATATATATATATATATATATATATATATATATATATATAGGAATATCTATGTAAAATACATAGAACATATTCTGCTATGTGCAGAGCATTGGAATGTGAAATATTTACAGTAAATACACAGAATAAAACTTTATCAAATATGAATATTGCATAAATATGCTTTTGCATGTTTTCATCTACTTGACTGCAAAGGGCTCCAGTGCACTTACATATATGTCTATATATGTATACATTTGTATGTATGTGTTTATAAGTGTATATATGTTGGTAAATACATAATATATATATATAAACAGAACAGTATATGTGCACTCCTACAAACAACAGTTCAAAAAACCAGGGTGCCATAGTAATAATAATATTATGAGCAATGAATATACACTCACTAGATTTAAATGTGAAAATATTTCTCATTAATTTCAAAGTAATTTTCACATTTAAATCCAGTGAGTGCAGATTAATTGCTCATAATATATATATGTTAAGGGTATAGTCCGAAATTGGGTAATCCGTGCATTACCCGGGCAAAACTGACATTACCCAAGCGGCTGTGGGTAAAGCCAGATGCAACATGATAAATCTCCTAGAGTGCATCGAGTCACCCCATTAAACATATATACGATGCACTGTAATTCACAAATCTTCCCTACTTTTTTTGCCTCCACCTGGGGGGGTTCACGGGGGCATCACCCCCCTTGTATACCCCATTCCCTAAGGTTCACTTGGGGTGGATGCCAGAGGTTCGTCAGGGTGCCTTACTTCAACTCCCTAGGCAGAGGCAAATTTTTTTTAGTGTAGATGGGGGAATTACATTACTTCAGACTTTACCCAGAGCCGCTTGGGTAATGTCAGCTTTAGCCGGGTAATCCTAGGATTACCCGTATTTCGGCCTTTCCCGTAACATATACATAATATACATATTTAGACATGTATTTATGTATCTCTATGTTAAAACCCTTTGCAGCCCTTTTTTTTCCTAACACATCAGACCTCATATCTTTGAGCCCTTATAAAGTTTTTATGCAATATTTTTTTAATGTTTTTTATTAGACAGTTCTATTATGAGTGTAACTGTACTGTATAATGTCTTTTTGATGTGTTTTGTGCAAATTTTGTCAAAGCTAAATCAAAGGAAAGTGCTCTAAAACAGCAACCACACCAAACAGTATGTATAAACAGTATGCTCCATAACCTGTCCACCTGCTCTGAGGAGGCAGACAGACATCGCCGCAATTCAACCTGATCGAATACGATCAGGTTGATTGACACCCCCCTGCTAGCGGCCGATTGGCCACAAATCTGCCGGGGGCGGCGTTGAACCATCAGTTCACAAGAGCTGCTGGTGCAATGCTGAATGCGGAGAGCGTATTGCTCTCTGCATTCAGCGAGGTCTGTCGGACATGATCCGCAATGTCGGATCATGTCCGACACGCCTTTCATAAATAGGCCCCTTAGTCAGCAGTTTTCAAACTGTAATGCGTTAACTGAAATAAGAGATTCAACTCCAAAATTTGGCAGTGGAAATTTAGCTGGTCACTAAACAAGCCAAAGGGAGATATCCAAGAGGATTAAAGCATAAACAGTAAGATCAGTGCTCAAGTGGTATATAACGTACCTCAGGGAAATGTGGCATCTTACTGCACCAAGGCGATACACTCTGTACCCAGCCGTTGTCCTTAGGTGACTTCAGATGCTGCCACTTTTGTATAAGGTGTTTGCACTCCGCGTGCGCCAGGAGACTTCTGTGTCTGCGATCACATGACCAACCTGTGGCCAATCAGGAACCTCTTTCTCCATAGTGATGTTCGTGCTGTCTTTCTAAAATTGACAGAGCACTTTGTATTTTGTATTAGGGATTGTTGAAGACAGAAATATCAGCTTATCTACTCGTTTCAGCCTGGTAGCGGCCTTTATCAAGATTAAATTAACATCACAAACTCCCAATTTATAGTGACTTTGGAGTGAGTGAGTGTGGTTATAAATTTCAGCCTAACTTGTTAAAAAGACAAACCTTTTGGAAAGCATTAATTCATTTTAAAAATTTGTAACATGGCTATTACATTTGTATATTGTCACACTATTAATAGAAATCAAAGCAATATAATAAAGATGTTGATGATGATGTATAGGAATCCTTAGATCTAGAAATTTGTAGAGAATAGAGTATTAGTAGAGGGACAAAAATGGAGATCAAGAGTGAGTGCACATAGGTGAATCTAGAAATACATATCAATATATAAGAAAAGTATATAAGTAAAATATTACGGTAGAGGGATAAAGGACCTATTGTCCTCTGAACCTATGACGTGAAAAGGGCCAGGGTAAAAGTGTCACATAAAGGATATAAGTCACGAATAAAAAGTAGGTAAGAAGAAATGCTTGTATCAGCTGATATAAGCCCTTAAAAAATGAATATATACAAATATGTATAAAAAATATAAAAAATGGGAAAAATGTAAATGTGTACAACCAAGTTTGATACATAATTAGTGGATAAAAGGATTTAAATCCATTTCTGCATTCAATCCCTCATCATCATTAACACCTTTATTATATTGGTTTGCTTTTTAAGACCACAGGTGGTTCAATCTTTTTTATTATATACATACGATTTAGGCTATATTTGTTTTATTATTTTATTACTTGAATTATTTAGTACATTTATTTATACATACTGTTTGGTGTGGTTGCTGTTTTAGAGCACTTTCCTTGGATTTTACTTAGATTCCTGTGACTGACTGTAGAGGACAATTCTACTGTTTAGTTGCTCTCACTACACCGTTGAGTGTCTGTAGATATTTTACTCTTTGCTTATATTTGTGCAAATGTTTTGTTTTGCGTAACATTTAACCAGAGCTCTGGAGTTGCGTTAAGCTGACGAGCGGTAAATTCAATTGCACTCATGCGAAACGCGTTTACTTTCAACTCATATATGCAAACTACTTATAACACGCGCAAAGAGGCACGTTATACCCTTTATTGCTTGTGCCCAACAGTTAGCGCACCACTTGTAATCTAGCCATTAGTAAGCTTTACATTTAATCTATATTGTGAATATGATGCTTCAACATGCTCCACTTTTGTTTCTCCATTGACTTCTATGGGGAATGCGAAAATGCTATGGCGATCTCTATAAGGGAACACATGCATGCGCAAGCGAAATCGCGACTTGGTTTATGCTTGGTATGTGGGTTAACTCGGGTTAACGTGCGTGTTAAATACGTTTTTTAACAACTTGTAATGACTGCGCTATGAGAAATGTGAAAAAGTCTAATGCGCGAAAAAAGCATCAATAGTTAAATCCCACAAAAAAAGCTCTTGAGGAAAAGGATAAAGATATAGATATATTTTCCAATTCCAATTTTCTTGGGTGTTTTTTTATCTTTTGTTGAAAAGCAGGGAGTTAAGTTTAGGAGTGTGCACGTGTTTGCATCACTATATGGCAGCAGTTTTGCAACATTGTTATAGATTAGCGAGAGCACTGGATGGCAGCACTATTTCATGTCATGTAGTGCCCGAGACAAGTGCACGCTACCTATCTAGTTATCTCTTCAACAAAGAATAACATAAGAATGAAGCAAATTTGATCATAGTAGTAAATAAGAGACCTTTTAAAAGTGTATTTATCTGATTCCTGAAAGAAAATGTTTGAGTTTCATGCCCCTTTAAACTCATAGTAAGAGTCAGCTCTAGAGCAGCAATGCACTACTAGGAGCTAGCTGGACACATCATTGGAGCCAATGACAAGAGACAAATGTATGTAAGCCACCAATCACCAGCTAGCTCCTAGAAATGCATTGCTGTTACTGAGCATACGTACATATTCTTTTCAACATAGGATATCAAGACAACAAAGCAAAATTGATAATAGAAGTGATTTTAAAAGTGTCTTAAAATTACATGCTGTATCTGAATGATGAAAGTTTAATTTTTGCTTTCCTATCTATATTTGCTATCAAGTTTGCAAATTACAGATTGGAAATTTTAACTTGTAATGTGATTATATTTACCCATAAAATATGTATAGTTGTAGTATTCATTCTTCATATTATTCCTCTCAGTTTCATATTTGAGTGTATTAACATATAATTATACGTCAACAATGTATAGTGGTTAAAAAGTCCCTGTCTTTTCAGTCAGTTATCACTGCTTTGTGTGTGTGTGGGTGGAAGGGGGGGCATTGTGTCCCAGATATGTTACCATAGGTAAACAAATTTGCAATAAATTCTGTTGGAAATCTCCACTCCTTTGATGCTGGATTAGATAATGATTTGCTGCCCTCTGTAGGAAGCATTTGTATGCTAGGAGATTTCTTCCATTCCCTGTGAAGGACTTGATGCTGGCTCACTGGCATAAAGGCTCATTAGGATTCCTCAGTCAGGACAACACCATCTTTTGCTATACTCATTTTGTTGCATTTGGAGTATAATTTGGTGATTTGTTAAATAAACTGTACTGGGTTTCAGGAATTTGATTTTTCTGTCTGTCTGCCAGAAATCAGTGTTTCTAGAAATTAACAGCATTAAAAATATTTATTTATATTACTAGCAGATTATACAAATATGTGCTCAGAGAAAAACAACTGACACTGTTTTGCATCTCCCTAAAGACGCAATAAATCTGTTTGTAAAAGCTCAATATATATATATGACTATTTTATAGTCTAGATCTACACGACTAGACCATGGTAAATTACCAACTCACGTTCTTCTAACATCCATGATACCATCTGTCTTATTTGCATCTTTACCTAAAAGCTGTAAGCAGTTTAGCAAAAAGAAATTCTCTTGTAAAATGTTGTATTGTTGAGGATGATGCATGCGTTATTGTATTGTTATGATTACATAGTGGTAAGAAGTCTTTTAGATTGAAGAAATCTTTTTTCCAGTGCACTTTGCAAATATTCGGCAAAATTACAAGCTGTGCGCTAAACTGGGTGCGTAAATAAGGCAAAAAAATTAGCGGTATCGCACTTTCCATAGCGCGGCCATTACAAGTTACTGAAAAAACCTTCTTTTGTTGTACGGTATGGTGTGTTAAGCTCCATACCGCACAAAACCCAAGGCCTGACTTGACGTGCTCGTGTATGTTTTCCCTCATAGACATCAATGGAGAGAAAACTAACACCTGCGATTGTGGAATGGCGATCGCAGTAACACATTCCCCATTGATGTCTATGGCAAAAGAAAGTTATGTATAAATCTAACACCCTAACATAAACCCCTAGGCCCCTATTTAAGAAAATCTGGCGGGCCTGATCCGACAGTGCAGATCAGGTCCGCCAGACCTCTCTGAATACGGCGAGCAATACGCTCACCGTATTCAGCATTGCACCAGCAGCTCACAAGAGCTGCTGGTGCAACGCCGCCCCCTTCAGACTCGCAGCCAATGGGCCGCCAGCAGGGGGTGTCAATCAACCCGATCGTACTCGATCGGGTTGATTTCCGGCGATGTCTGTCCGCCTGCTCAGAGCAGGCGGACAGGTTATGGAACAGCAGTCTTTGTGGAGCCCATAATTTCCATTAGTGTATCCTCAGGTTAACTTTATTTATTTCACTTTACTTCAATAAGTTTACTATATGATCCATACCACTTTGTCCAGAAGACTATGCTATGTCACTACCATGTTTTTAGTGAAAATAATACTTCTTTCTACTGTAGCCATCCAATGTCAGTTTCTTAACCTATATTATGGTATTTTTCTTATTGTGGAAAACACAGACATCCTGAACTTCATATTTAGTGAAGTGTTTTTTAAGGACTGGAGATTTCTTTTCATCAGAAGTGACTGAAATCAAATACAGTAATTGTCTTGTGACCTGCTATAAAAGGCAAAAATCATCACTTCCTCTACAGTAGGCATCAGACTGCTCCATGTTGTCAGAGTACTTTGGCACTTTATGCCAGCAGCTGATGATTCACAATTGAACAACCTGTCACCTGTCTGTGTATGATAGTTGGTTTTATATTTTATTTCCCTATGATATAAAATATCTGCTCTTTTGCTAAGTAGTCAAATAAAAAAATAACATATGTACCAGTTCTTCACACTACAGCATCTGCTCAAACCCTTATAGTTTTAATAATATACGGCTAGATTACGAGTCTTGCGTTAGGGTTAAAAAGCAGCGATGAGAGGTCCCAACGCTGCTTTTTAACGCCCGCTGGTATTACGAGTCTGGCAGGTACAGGTGTACTGCTAATTTTTTTTCTGCGACTCGAGCATACCGCAAATCCACTTACGTCAATTGCGTAACCTATCTTTTCCATGGGAATTTCCTAACGCCGGTATTACGAGTCTTGGAAAAAGTGAGCGGCACAGCCTCTCCTGTCAAGACTCCTACCGCATTTTAAAGTCAGTAGTTAAGAGTTTTATGGGCTAACGCAGTAACATAAAACTCTTAACTAAAGTGCTAAAAAGTACACTAACACCCATAAACTACCTATTAACCCCTAAACCGAGGCCCCTCCGCACATTGCAAACAGTTAAATAAAAATTTTAACCCCTAATCTGCCGACCAGACATCGCCGCCACTGTAATAAATATATTAACCCCTAAACTGCCGCACTCCCGCCTCGCAAACATTAGTTAAATTTTATTAACCCCTAATCTGCCATCCCTAACATCGCCAACACCTACCTACATTTATTAACCCCTAATCTGCCGCCCACAACATCGCCACCACTATATTAAATGTATTAACCCCTAAACCTAAGTCTAACCCTAAGTCTAACCCCCCTAACTTAAATATAATTTAAAATAATCAAAAAAAAATTACTACAATTAAATAAATTATTCCTATTTAAAATTAAATACTTACCTATAAAATAAACCCTAAGCTAGCTACAATATAACTAATAGTTACATTGTAGCTATATCAGGGTTTATTTTTATTTTACAGGTAACTTTGTATTTATTTTAACTAGGTACAATAGTTATTAAATAGTTAGTAACTATTTAATAACTTCCTAGTTAAAATAAGTACAAATTTACCTGTAAAATAAACCCTAACCTAAGTTACAATTACACCTAACACTACACTATAATTAAATTAATTACCTAAACTAACTACAATTAATTACAATTAAATTAAATAAACTAAAGTACGAACCCCCCCCCCCCCACTAAATTACAGAAAAGTCTAAATTACAGAAAGTCTTCATCCAGGCGGCATCTTCTATCTTCATCCATCCGGAGCGGAGCGGGTCCATCTTCAAGCCATCCTACGCGGAGCATCCTCTTCCATCTGATGACTAACACTAAATAACAGTACCTTTAAGTGACGTCATCCAAGATGGCGTCCCTTCAATTCCGATTGGCTGATAGAATTCTATCAGCCAATCAGAAGTAAGGTAGAAAAAATCATATTGTCTGATGCAATCAGCCAATAGGATTGAAGTTCAATCCTATTGGCTGATCCAATCAGCCAATAGGATTGAGCTTGCATTCTATTGGCTGACTGGAACAGTCAATAGAATGCGGGGATGACTCCCAGGGGTTGGCTTTGCCGCTGGGGAGAGAGACCGACTGTCTCCTCTCCCGGCTCCTGGCTCTGCCACTGGGGAGAGAGACCAACTGTCTCCTCTCCCAGGAAGGGGTTCTGTTTACTCCCAGGGAATGGCTCTGCCGCTGGGGAGAGAGACCGACTGTCTTCTCACCCGGCTCCTGGCTCTGCCGCTGGGGAGGGAGACCAACTGTCTCCTCTCCTGGGAAGGGGTTCTGCTGCTGGGGAGAGTTATTAACATCCATCTCTCCCTGCAAGGGGTTCTCTGTAAGGGGAGGGAGGACGACTTCCTCCTCTCCCTGGTTTCCTGGAGCTGTTACAGGTGCTGGCAGAGGCCGGCAGCTCTCTGCCCTGTGGCCAGCGCTTCTGCTGGGGTGGCTCCCTTGTCCAAGTCTATAAGCTCGGGGCCAGGCTGCTGATCTGTATCTAGCAGCTCGTCATCTCTTATGCTCTGTTGCCACTCATCTGAGGCCAACCTCCATGATTCCCAGAGTGCTGCACCACAGCTCCAGGCAGACTCCGTGGCATGCTGCAGAACTCGGTCTAGCAGCCTCTTGTATGCCTTTTCCAGTTCCCATTCTTGGACAATAAGCGATACCATATCGGATACCAGCCAGGGTACCCCCGAGAGATCCAACATCTGCTCTCGGGAGAGGTAAATGTTCGTTGCTCTCAGCTTCGCCCCGCTCCCAAATTCTGGGTCTTCTGTCAACTTTTCCAATAGTAACCCAGGGCCGCCAAAGCCAAAGCCCTCTGTGGGGGAGCAATACTCCAGCCATGGCTGTGCTTGCATAGCGAGCCATCGGAGGTCCCGTTAGCCATCCTCCACCCACATCTCTACCAGGACCAGTCGATTTAGATCCGATAGCCATTCCTCTATGGGCTGCTCTCCCAGGAAAAGCACTCGCAGGTCCCACCGGACCCAGTACCTCTCATCATCTGTTGGGAGGACCTTTACATCACAATCCTTTTCTTGTTGAAGCCTCTCCCTCCATAGTTGCCGGCGGACAATGCTCCTGCAGCTCAGCTGGTCCAGTTCAGAACCAGGATCATCCAGCTGGGTCAGTGCCTCCTTTACTCTCCTTAGGTACTCGGCTTCCATAGTTACCAGCTACTGTGGCCCTTCTCTGTCAGCAGGAATCGTGTGGAAGAAGCAGATCCCACCGCTGCCAGCCAATGTGACGGATTCCCTGGCTACCCCGACTGGGTAGCTCCACTAAAAGGGGTCCTGCTTCCTCCCTGCCAACTGCAGGTATGTAGCTGGCAAGTGACCACAGCCTGTAGCCACCCCTGATGCCCAACAGCACCAGTACTCAGGGTCCCACCCTGTGGCAGACTCCAGCTAACCCGACTGAGTAGCTCTGACAGAGGGTCCTTCCTTTGCCTGGAACAGGCTGCTATGTAGCTCAGGAAAGGGATTTCTATGTAGCCCAGGAAAGTGATTTTAGCTGGAGCTCACCCAAATAACTAGACAGACTAGCCTTCAGGTAAAACAAGAACTGATTTTATTGTAAAACATACACTCCTTTTATACACACAGCTCATCTTGATAACACAAAGGACAATCCCACTATTTTCCACCATTCCCGTTCCTCCAGACTGACCGGCGTCTCCATAGGAGCCACAGTCCCACATAATCTCAATACATAGGGGTGGCAGTTTCGGGGTGATCCCAGTAAAGCGGCAGCACTTCCAGGGTGTCATTTTTAAGGTCTCGGTCCCCAGATTTAACAGTCCAAAAGTCAGCATGATTCGTTACTGGGGACCGGAGTTACAGTCCGTTGAAGTTATGGGGTTAAGGGTGTCCAAAAACCCTGGATCCCAAAGGAGCTCCCCTCCGGTAATTCCCCCACCTCTTGTCCTCCCTAGGGGCTACTAATCCCCAAAAGAGCGGAGCTCTGGGTCACATGGTTGATGGAGCGACGAGGGGTAAAGTTAGCGGGTGTCCTGCTGTCCTGTGGCCGACCGGGAGTTCCAGGAGCCTGGCCAGCCTGAGAGGGGTTAGCCGAATGTCCGTTGTGAGGCGGCCGACCGGGAGTTCCAGGAGCCCGGCCAGCCTAGGAGGGTTTTCCTGGTCATAAACCAACTCTTCTCTGAACACAAAAACAATCCAACACAAAGCAAACAAACAGTCTCCAGAGATGGTGGTTGCTCTGAGGAGCCCAAAACCACTGAGAGACAACAGGGGTGAGGTTGTAGGGGGGTGGGGGGTAGCCTTAGCCGCCTGATATATGTGACAGTAGGCTTTTTTATTTTTTGTAATTTTACGTTTAAGTGTAAGGTAGTTTAGGATTTATTTTAACTAGGTAGTTAGTAAATAGTTAATAACTATTTACTAACTAATCTACCTAGTTAAAATAAATGCAAACTTACCTGTGAAATAAAAATAAAACCTAAGCTAGCTAAAATATAACTATTAGTTATATTGTAGCTAGCTTAGGTTTTATTTCACAGGTAAGTTTGTATTTAGTTTTAAATAGGTATTATTTAGTAAATAATTGTAACTTTAGTTTAGCTCTATTGTAATTATGTTAAAGTTAGTTTTAGGGGTAGATTTAGGGTTAGGGTTAGGTTTAGGGGTAGTACTAGTTGTAGCGGTTAATAGTTTAATTTAGATTTTTGCGATGTGGGGGGCTGGTGGTTTAGGGGTAAACAGATTTATTTAGTGGTAGTGATGTGGGAGGCCAGAGGTTTAGGGGTTAATAGCTTTATTTAGTTGCAGCGATGTCGGGGAGCGGCAGAATAGGGGTTAAATAGATTTATTATAGTGTGGGTGATGTTGGGGTGCATAGGAATAGGGGTTAATAACTTTAGTATAGTGAGGCCAATATCGGTAGCGTCAGATTAGGGGTCAATAGTTTTAGTTCGGTGGCAGCGATATCGGGAACGGCAGATTAGGGGAGTTTAGACGTGGGGTTTATGTTAGGGCGTTAGGTTTATACGTTAGTTTTTTTCCCCATAGACTTCAATGGGGCTGCATTACGGAGCTTTTTATTCCACGATCGCAGGTGTTAGACTTTTTTCAGACCTGCTCTCCCCATTGATGTCTATGTGGAAAGCGTGCACAAGCACGTCAAAACAGCACTTGTTTTTGGTGCGGTATGGGGCTTAAAAGCACCATATCACACACACAAGCCGGGTTTTGAAAAACTTGTAATGGCTGCGCTATAGGGGATTAAATAACACAACTTTTGTTGCATTCGTAAATTTTCCTATAGCTCGCATAACTCATAATCAATCTGAATGTAAGGCAGGATGTAGGGGTTAAATATCATTGCGATTTGTAGAAATATTAAGTATACTAGGCTCCTTCAATCCGGGAGCACAAATTATTATTAACATTAACGGAGTTAATTACGCTAAGGGAATAAACCACCCCTTCCCATTCCATTCCCCTCACAGGATATTAATAGTATTTAAGGCACAAAAAAAATGAAAGCTCGGTTGGCCAATGCTCTTGTGCTGATCCCCTGGTTGAATATTTTTCATTTCACTCTTGTGTGTGTGCCCATATGAATGTTAACTCATTATATTTAATAAACTTTGAAATGCATGTAGATTTGAAAGTTTGATTCTAAAATATATCTTCTTCTTATTTTTGCTTTAATAAGGTGGTGATATTGAAATTGCATATACAGAGTTCAGCACTCTTTTTTGTATGTCTATATACAATTATCTTGTCATTTTCATTGCATGTGCATACACCCTGGCAGGGAAGATTTTGGAAAAATGTGCTTTATATTATTTCCCCTGGAGATTATTTCACCCCTTTTCCTCCATCCCTTCTCCTTCCTTTTTTTAATATGCCTAGGTAGGTATCAGGAAATGGTGCTGCCATCTAGTGGTCTTGCAAATGGATAACATTCTTGCAAAACTGCTGTCATATAGTGCGCCAAGCACATGCATGCTCCTGAGCTTCAATCCCTGTTTTTCAAAAAACAAAAGATACCAAGAGAGCAAAAAAAAAAAAACAGAAATAAATTAGAAAGTTACTTAATATTGCAAACTCTATTTAATCATGAAAGAAAAAGTCTGGGTTTCATGCCCCTTTAAGTCATGTATTAACTATGCATTACTGTACTATAGTTAATGAAAAGTGTGGTAGTTCTAGGGGATTATAAGCACCCTCAATCATTTTTGTAGCACATTTTAATTTGTCATTTTTCTGAAAAACTTGGCTTTAAATATGTGTTTAACACCATTGCAAGTACAGGTTAAACACATAGTTATATTCAAATAACAATGCAAAAAATACAATTTTCTATCATACAGCAATTTTATTTGTACCTTTAGGTCTCTTTAAAGCATAATAAACCGTGTATGTCCCTTTAACCATATAGCAGTACCTTTAACTCCATAACAATCATTTTAATTTGCCTATACTGTTTCCTGTATTATATATTTATATGCAACATAAATAATAGTAATTCTTGCAATATACAAAGTGCATTCTCATAGTTTCCTGTACCAATCCTGAAGAATCTTGAACAAACCAGATACCTTAGACTGACTGCAGAGTCAGTGACACCAGGGCAGCTAGTGCAGACATTTATAGCTTTGAGAAGATCAGAGATCATTGCACTCACACAAGATAAGCATCTTGTAAAACCAAGTGTACATTTGTCTACTTCTTCATTTGCTGCTACTGGCCTCTAATGGTAACTAACAGTCCACATTTCCTAAAGGTTTTGTATAAAAAGGTAAATTGCATTATGCAATAAAACTCTACTAGAGCTTGCAGTATTTACCACAGATATCTTCATGTGTTTACCCTGATAAAAGCAATTACATTCCATTCATGACAAGGTTTAACAAATGGCTGCTACTGTATGCTATAATCACATGCTACTGTAATTCCTTTTAACTTAGCATTAAAGAGACACTAAACCCCACATTTGTCTTTCATGATTCAGGTAGAGAACACAATTTAGATTTTCTTCTATTATCTAATTTTCTTCATTGTTTAATTATCCTTTGTTGGAGAACTAACAATGCACATGGATGAGCTAATCACACGTGTCATCTATGTGCAGCCACCAATCAGCAGCAACTGAGCCTATCTAGATATGCTCTTTAGCAAAGTATATCAAGAGAATGAAGCAAATTAGATAATAGAAGAAACGTTGTTTAAAATGGCATGCTCTTTCTAAATCATGAAAGAAAAAAAGTGGGTTTCATGTCCCTTTAACTCCCAGTCTGAGACCATACAACCAAATTATTCAATATAAAACTATAACAGTGAACCTTCACTGAGCAGCCAACACTTATTTAAATGGACATTAAACATATGTGTTTCCTTTATGTGTGTGTTAACACACACAAACAAACGTTGAAAAATGTGCCCAAGTGCTACAAGTCCAATTACTAACCCACTTTTTCAACCCCATATTTTTGTGGTGATATTCGTAAAAATTGTAATATGCTAATATATGGTTGTATTATACATTTCTTTTAAAGGGACGTGATGCCCAAATGTCGAAGCACATAAAATAATGCAGCAGAGCTGTGAAAAGCTGACTAGAAAATATCACCTGAACACATCTATGTAAAAAAGGAAAATATGTTACCTCAAAATTAGTATTCACACCCCACTGTAAAGAGACTTTAGGCTGCCAGTCAGGACATTTGTCCCAGGACAAGCTAGGCAGTGTGCATCTGGCATGTGCAGGGACAGTCATGTTATTTTCCTATTCAGCTTAAAGGACCACTCAATACAGAATAATTACATCATTAACAAGTACACAATTAAAAGACAATGCAATAGCACTTACTCTGTCAGAAAAAAAATCTACTGCTTATTTGAAATTCAAATTTATTTTTTCTACCATTATCCGGTCCCCTAAATCATGTGACAGACATCAGCCAATCACAGACTAGTATATGTATACCCCGTTAGCTTGTGCACATGCTCAGTAGGATCTTGTTCCTCAGAAAGTGTGAATATAAAAAGACTGAACAAAATTTGATAATGGAAGTAACATGGAAAGCGTCTTAAAACTGCATGCTCTGGGGCCTAACTATCAACTCCGTATGGAGCTTGATGCATCGTGTTTCTGGCGAGCCTGCAGATTTGCCAGAAACAGCAGTTATGAAGCAGCGGTCACAAAGACCGCTGCTCCATAACCTGTCCGCCTGCTCTGAGCAGGCGGACAGACATCGCCGGAATTCAACCCGATCAAGTACGATCGGGTTGATTGACACCTCCCTGCTGGCAGCCGATTGGCTGCGAGTCTGCAGGGGGCGGCGTTGCACCAGCAGCTCTTGTGAGCTGCTGGGGCAATGCTGAATACGGAGAGCGTATTGCTCTCCGTATTCAGCGAGGTCTGGTGGACCTGATCTGCACTGTCGGATCAGATCTGCCAGACTTTGTTAGATCCGCCAGACTTTGTTAAATAGAGGCCTCTATCTGAATCATAAAAGTTTATTTTGACTTGAGTGTCCCTTTAAGTAAGTTCTATGAAATCTCATGAGATATCAGTGAAATCTCATAAGATCACAGCAAAGGCAAATCATTACCTCAGCACTGTTAAAGCTGATTGGCTATTATTTATTTATATATTTTTTCAACTTGCAACTTTACAGCAGCTGGAGTATAACTGTTTACATAGCACTTACTCTGGTAAGCTGAAGAAATGTTTATTATGTCCCTTTAAGAATAAAACACTATTTGTTAATACTTATAAACAATATTAACGTATTCTCTTACCTAAAAAGAAAAGTTTATTTTTCATAACGCAAAAAACTGAGGCAGGGATTAATAGAATCGCAGACACACTCTCTCATACACACATGCACTCTCTCACTCTCATACACTGGGGCTGAATTATCATAGCAGCCGTGAATGTGCAGGGGGCGGCAATGCACAAGCATTTCATGAGAAATCTTTGTGCAATGATAAATGCAGACAGAGTATGCGGTCGGCATTTATTGATGTACAGCGGACATGAAGGCTGAAGGCTCACACGGAAACTGCAGTATTGACGGGTTGATAAATCGAACCCACTCTCTCACAAACACATGCACTCTAAATCTCTCTATTTTTTTTAAAGTCCTCTGAACAACTATCAATGTCTCATACCCTACATAGGCCTAGATTATGAATGGAGTGCAAAATTGCGATTTCACAAGTGTGATATTTGTGCTCAACTCAGTGATACCAGCACACGTAAATGTGCGATTGTATTACAAGTTAGGCGCAATGCAAACACGACCTCGTTCTCATGCCGTAAGACACGGTAAAGCACCTAGTGCAACGCAGGGAGTAATTTTTGCAGCATTGGGCAGAAAACTAAAAATATGTATGTAAATAGACATATTAACACATAAATATATACCTGTATGTATATAAGCATATACATATATATTTACTAGGGATGCACCGAAATGTTTGGCCAAAAATGGGCCAATTCCATTTCTGCCGAAAGAGGGGCAAACCGGTCAAAAATAACCCCCCCTCCCGCTCCTCTCTGATACACTATAAAACGGGCACAATGCTTTATTAAGGACAGTCGTGAGCAGGGGACATACAAGTCTTGCATACAGCAGCCGTGAGACTGAGCATCCGCTGTATGTAGAAGAGACAGATGCTGCAGCTTCTATGATTAATCTGGGTTGAGAGGAAAAGGGGCCTCACATCATCTCTCTGTTATACTGGGTCACTGACTGTAAAACGGCTGCGCGGCACCACCTTTTATAAGGACAGCACAGCGAGGCCGTGAGTGAGCAGGGAACATACTTGCATACAGCGGCCGTGACTGAGCATCCACTTACTCACGGTCGCTGCATATAGGAGAGACAGGTTGGGTGCTGCAGCTGGATGCTATGATGTTTGATCTGGCCCGGGATGGGGGGTTTGGGGGATCAACAAGAACACTGTGAAGTTGTGAACTCCCTGACCCTCATCACTTCCTTCCAGGCAGCATCCTATTAGCCGCGCGCTGGGAAAGTGCGAGGGAAGCAGCGAGGCAAACAGTGAGGCTACTGGATAGGCTGGTCATAGAGGTGCATCTGGTGAGCTAAAACAAAAACATCACCAGAGTGATTTAAATGGATGGTGCCCAGTTGGCTATCACATGTGTGCTATTGCTGGATAAATGTTCTAATCTAGAATGTGAGAGAAATAATCACCTAGATTCCGAGTTTTGCGTTAACAGGGGTGCGGTGCTAACAAGCAGTTTTCCCTCACCGCTCACTTGCAGACAGCGCTGGTATTACGGGTTTTTACAAACCCGGCGGAGAGCAAAAATTTGCTCCACATCTCACCTCAATACCAGCGCTGCTTACGGTAGCGGTGAGCAGGCAAAACGTGCTTGTGCACGATTTCCCCATAGGAATCAATGGGGGAGAGCCAGCTGGAAAAAAACCTAACAACTGCAAAAAAGCAGCATTCAGCTCTTAATGCAGCCCCATTGATACCTAGGGGGAAAACATTTTATGTTTACACCTAACACACTAACATGAACCCCGAGGCTAAACACCCCTAATATTACACTTATTAACCCCTAATCTGCCGCCCCCGACATCGCCGACACCTGCATTATATTATTAACCACTAATCTGCCGCACCGGACACTGCCGCCACCTACGTTATACTTATTAACCCCTAATCTGCTTCTCCCAACATCGCTGACACCTACATTATATTTATTAACCCCTAATCTGCCGTCCCCAATGTCGCCGCCACCTACCTACACTTATTAACCACTAATCTGCCGCCCCCAATGTCGCCGCCACTATATTAAAGTTCTTAACCCCTAGTTACAATTACACCTAACACTACACCTAACACTACACTATAATTAAATAAATTCCCTAAACTAAATACAATTAAATACAATTAAATACAATTATCTAAAGTACGGAAAAACCCCCCACTAAATTAAAGAAAATAATAAAATAATTACAAGTTTTTTAAACTAATTACATCTAATCTAATCTCCCTAATAAAATAAAAAAGCCCCCCAAAATAATAAAAAGCCCTACCCTATACTCAATTACAAATAGCCCTTAAAAGGGCCTTTTGCGGGGCATTGCCCCAAAGTAATCAGCTCTTTTACCTGTAAAAAAAGTACAATACCCCCCCAACATTAAAACCCACCCACCCACCACCCACACACCCAACCCTACTCTAAAACCCACCCAATACCCCCTTAATTAAAACCTAACACTAACCCCTTGAAGATCACCCTACCTTGAGAAGTCTTTACCCAACCGGGCCAAACTCCTCAAAAAAGCCAGGTGAAGTGGTCCTCCAAACGGGCAGAAGTCTTCATCCAAGCCGGGAAGAAGAGGTCCTTCAGACGGGCAGAAGTCTTCATCCAGGCGCATCTTCTATCTTCATCCATCCGGCGCAGAGCGGCTCCATCTTCAAGACATCTGACGTGGAGCATCCTCTTCAAACGACGTCCAACTGAAGAATGAAGGTTCCTTTAAATGACGTCATCCAAGATGGCGTCCCTTCAGTTCCGATTGGCTGATAGAATTCTACAGGCAATCGGAATTAAGGTGGAAAAAACCCTATTGGCTGATGCAATCAGCCAATAGGATTGAGCTCGCATTCTATTGGCTGATAGAATAGGATTTTTTCTACTTTAATTCCGATTGACTGATAGAATTCTATCAGCCAATCGGAATTGAAGGGATGCCATCTTGTATGACGTCATTTAAAGGAACCTTCATTCTTCAGTTGGACGTCGTTTGAAGAGGATGCTCCGCGTCGGATGTCTTGAAGATGGAGCCGCTCCGCGCCAGATGGATGAAGATAGAAGATGCCGCCTGGATGAAGACTTCTGCCCTTCTGGAGGACCTCTTCTTCCCGGCTTGGATGAAGACTTCTGCCCGTCTGGAGGACCACTTCGCCCGGCTTCGTTGAGGACTTCGGCCCAGTTGGGTGAAGACTTCTCAAGGTAGGGTGATCTTCAAGGGGTTAGTGTTAGGTTTTATTAAGGGGTATTGGGTGGGTTTTAGAGTAGGGTTGGGTGTGTGGGTGGTGGGATTTAATGTTGGGGGGGTATTGTACTATTTTTTACAGGTAAAAGAGCTGATTACTTTGAGGCAATGCCCCACAAAAGGCCCATTTAAGGGCTATTTGTAATTTAGTATAGAGTAGGGCTTTTTTTTGGGGGGGGGCTTTTTTATTTTATTAGGGGGATTAGATTAGGTGTAATTAGTTTAAAAAACTTGTAATTATTTTATTATTTTCTGTAATTTAGTGTTTTTTTTCCATACTTTAGATAATTGTATTTAATTGTATTTAGTTTAGGGAATTTATTTAATTATAGTGTAGTGTTAGGTGTAATTGTAACTTAGGTTAGGTTTTATTTTAGAGGTAAATTTGTCTTTATTTTAACTAGGTAGCTATTAAATAGTTAATAACTATTTAATAACTATTCTACCTAGTTAAAATAAATACAATGTTGCCTGTAAAATAAAAATAAACCCTAAGCTAGCTACAATGTAACTATTAGTTATATTGTAGCTATCTTAGGGCTTATTTTATAGGTAAGTATTTAGTTTTAAATAGGAACAATTTAGTTAATTGTAGGTATTTTATTTAGATTTATTTAAATTATATTTAAGTTGGGGGGTTAGAGTTAGATTTAGGGGTTAATACATTTAATATAGTTGCGGTGACATTGGGGACGGCAGATTATGGGTTAATAAATGTAGGTAGGTGTCGGCGATGTTAGGGATGGCAGATTAGGGGTTAATAATATTTAACTAGTGTTTGTGATGCGGGAGTGTGGCGGTTTAGGGATTAATATATTTTTATAGTGGCGGTGATGTCCGGTTCGGTAGATTAGGGGTTAAAAAATTTATTTTAGTGTTTGCAATGTGGGGGGGGGGGGCTCGGTTTAGGGGTTAATAGGTAGTTTATGGGTGTTAGTGTACTTTTTAGCACTTTAGTTAAGAGTTTTATACTACGGCGTTAGCCCATAAAACTCTTAACTACTGACTTTTAAATGCGGTATCAGGCTTGACAGGAGAGGATCTACTGCTCACTTTTTGGAAGACTCGTAATACCGGCGTTATGCAAGTCCCATTGAAAAAAGAGGATAAGCAATTGACGTATTTTCGAGTATGGCCAAAAAAGTGAGCGGTACACCTGTACCTTCAAGACTCGTAATACTAGCGGGCGTTAAAAAGCAGCGTTGGGACCTTTCAACGCTGCTTTTTAAGGCTAACGCAAGACTCGTAATCTAGCCGAATGTGTGTTATGCAGAAGTCCTCCTGTAGTCATGCTATATGTGACAGTGGGAAACACAAAAAGGAAACCACCTACTAGGGCAATATGTTATGCACATAAAGGTATTAAAGGACCAGTAAATAAACTAGATTTGCATAATCAACAAATGCATGATAAAAAGACAATGCAATAGCACTTAGTTTGAACTTCAAATGGGTAGTAGATTTTTTTCTGACAAATTTCAGTTATGTCTATTTCCACTCGCCCTGTATCATGTGACAGCCATCAGCCAATCACAAATGCATATACATATATTCTGTGAATTCTTGCACATGCTCAGTAGGAGTTGGTGTCTGAAAAAGTGTAAATATTAAAAGACTGTGCACATTTTGTTAATGGAAGTAAATTTAAATGTTGTTTAAAATTGTATGCTCTATCTGAATCATGAAAGTTTAATTTTGACTTGAGTGTCCTTTTAAAAGAGTATTTCTCCTTAAAGGGACAGTATACACTCATTTTCATATAACTGCATGTAATAGACACTACTATAAAGAATAAGATGCACAGATACTGATATAAAAATCCAGTATAAAACTGTTTAAAAACTTACTTAGAAGCTGTCAGTTTGGCTCTGTTGAAAAGGTAGCTAGAAAGCCCACAGCAAGTGGCAAATAAGACACTCCCCCCTCCCCCTTCTTTTGCATATGAAAAGACCTTTTACACAAACAGGAGCAAGCTGGAGAAGGTAGCTGACAGTATTCACATAAAACTTTGGGGCTTGGTTAGGAGTCTGAAAATCAGAGCAATGTTATTTAAAAATAAACAAAACTATACATTTATCTAAAAAAAAAACTTTATGGGCTATATAAATAGATCATCTACAAAACATTTATGCAAAGAAAAAATGAGTGTATAATGGCCCTTTAACAGAGATTGTTCTATTCACATTATTTTTATTTTATTTTTTTTCCAAGATTTTATTGAAGGTTTCAAAAATTGTACAAGTTCAAAACATACAGTCAAAGCGAAATATACATTTCCTTTACAATGTTTTGTATTCAAACATAATATATATCCTGTACAGATAGGTACTATTTGTTTAGTGTTCTAGGTTACTTTGTTGGCCTAAACATCATATTAAACAAGAAGGTTGCGTATGAACCATTTTATAAGAGAGTATGAGAAGGTATCACTGTGTTTAAATAGTTTAGGTAGATGTAGGGATATATCCTGCTGGGTGGTAAAGCGTTATTGTAATCCCCCCAAAGGAAGGTTATGTCATAGTATTCCTGTAAACATTTGGTTGTGGCATAATGTAGTTTTTCAAGGTGTAGTGTAGAGAACACCAGTGTTTTCTTTTCTGTGTGTGTAGGGGGTTCTAGTTTCTTCCATTTTCTTGGGATAAGTTGTTTGGCACAATTTGTCATAATGAATAATAACTGGGATCTGAGCTTACATTTAACAGTAGGGAATTTGTTAAATAGGAATATAAGTGGATTTAGGTTCAGCGCAATGTCCACAATTTTTTCTATGGAGTCTATGATGGTTTGCCAATAAAGGGTGATGCAGGGACATTTCCACCATACATGAAAAAAGTTGTCTGTGCTTCCACATGCCCTCCAGCATTCAGGGGATATGGTTTTATATATTGTTGCTAGACTAGAAAGGGAAGGTACCACTTACATAACAACTTCATATTCATTTCAATTATATTAACAGATGAGGAAGATTTACTCATATTTCAAAAGATTACAGACCATTCTTTATCTGCCAAATGTGTTTGGAGTTCTACCATCAATTTTGCAGTGTATGAGGGGAGTTTCTTAGAGTGATGGTCTGTTAGAATTGTATATACAAGAGATAAGGTTCCTTTTACTGTGATATCTGTTTCACATAGGGTTTTGAATGGTGTGAGAGTTTGATTGGTTTGGGCAGAGTGTTTATGGGTCAAAATATAATGGCTGAGTTGAAGGTACTTATACCAATGGTTAAAAGTGTCTCCACATATGTTGGTTAAATCGGACTTTGTTCTACGTTTTCCGTTTATTAATATAGAGTGGTAAGGGATCATGTTAAGTAAGGTTGTGGGGGTTGATTCCACTCTACAGGGGTTGAGTGGTATGTCTGAATTACCCATTTTTGTGGTCAGGAGTGAGGGAATCGTGGATACTGTAGGTAGTTTGAGTAAATGTTTGTCCCATAATCTTTGGGTTTTCAGTGTAAGGGTAGAGGTAAGAGGGCTCATTTTTTTTTTGTATTTTGAAGCCAGCAGTCCCCCCACCCTAGCTGTTCTCTGTCTGCTAAGGTATGCTCGATATGTACCCATTCTTTTTGTTTGATGGTCTTAACCCTTTGAGTGCTAAGCACTTTCCCACCTGGGTGCTAAGCTGATCTAAGGTTTTTTTTATTATTTATTTTTTTTATTTTATTTTTTTTTTTACATATCCTCAAGACTTATACAGTTGGAAAGGTTAGGCGATTACCTTTCCAATGGTGGGTCTTGGGAGTCTGTAGCTGTTTACAGGCTCCTAAGCAGCATGCCCCCTTTCCCTGTTCTCGTCTTTGTCTATTTTAAATAAAGTTGCACGGTGACGTCCTCAAGTCATTGCGCGTGACATCACCACACAAAACGTGAAGTCCCGGTGATGCCTGTCACTATACAGGCCTGATCACCGGGGTTGGAACTGGTGGGAGCCCCCAGATCTCCCTTAAGGTGGGAGAGTGCTAGCGACGGCTCTGAGCCGTCCTTAGCACCTGAGTGATGGCTCAAAGCCATCGTTAGCACTGAAAGGGTTAAACCAGTCTATCATTCTGACCTGTGCCACCGCTAAGTGATAATATTTTAGGTTGGGGACTCCCAGACCTCCTTTTGTTATAGTGCGGTACAAGGTAGCTTTTGCTATGCGGAGATGTTTTTCTTGCTAGATAAAATTATTTAGAATGTTTTGTATATTTATAATATATGAGTCTGAAATGGGTATGGGAGTTGGTTGGAAAATATAGAGGATCTTAGGGAGTATGGTAATTTTTACGGCATTAATCCTGCCTGCCCATGATAAAGTCTTATGTCGCCATTCCTGGAGATCTTGTTGAATATTTGTTTTAATCTTATCATAATTTAAAGTGTACATAACTTGGATTTTGGGGCCCATTTATCAATCTCTGAATGGAGCTTGTGGGCCTGTGTTTCTGGTGAGTCTTCAGACTCGCCAGAAACACCAGTTATGAATCAGCGGTCTAAAGACCGCTGCTCCATAACCCTGTCCGCCTGCTCTGATGAGGTGACACCCCCTGCTGGTGGCCTATTGGCCTCGAGTCTGCAGGGGGCGGCGTTGCACCAGTAGCTCTTGTGAGCTGCTGGTGCAATGCTGAAAACGGAGAGCGTATTGCTCTCCGCATTCAGCGAGGTCTTGCGGACCTGATCCGCACTGTTGGATCAGGTCCACAAGACCTTTGATAAATAGGACCCTTTGTCTGATATATGGATACCTAGGTACTTTATGGAATTTGGCCAATGCTTGTATGCGTAATTATGTATAATTTGTTGGGTCTCTGTGTTGGTTAGGGCAATGTTCATAAATTCTGATTTTGTGGCATTCACCTTAAAGTTAGAATAGTGGCCAAATAAGTATAGTTCTCTTTGTAGCTCTGCCAATGAAAAAAGGGGAGAGGTGAGTGTAAGGAAAACATTGTCCGCATACAGGGAAATTTTATATTCAATGGAATTTAATTTAATACCTGAGATATTCTCATTTTGTCTGATTCTGGTGGCTAGGATTTTCATCGCCAGGATAAACAACAGTGGGGAGAGGGGGCATCCCTGTCGGGTTCCGTTATGTATGGTGAATGGGGCTGATAGTGAATAATTTAATTTTATTTTGGCGCTAGGGGAGGAATATAAAGCGAATATACTCTAAATGAAGGCGTTAGGGAAGCCAAATTTAAATAATGTCTGTTTTAAAAATTCCCAATCTAGTCTAGCGAATGCTTTTTCTGCATCCATAGACATACAAATTGCAGAAGTATTGGATTTAGTGGCATATTCCATGAGAGAATAGATTTTAAGGGTGTTATCCTTTGCCTCCCTATATGGTGTTAAACCCACTTGATTGGTATGTATAAGAGGGGAAAGTAGTTTATTCACTATGTTCGCTAGTATTTTGGCATATATTTTAATATCGACGTTCAGAAGTAATATTGGTCAAAAATTTGATGCAGTATTGGGTGCTTTCCCTGGTTTAGGTAACACCACTACGTGTGTAGATAGCATGGAAGCTGGAAAAGGGTTAGTGGGTGATATGCTATTGAATAGGTGATGCATGTGGGGTATTAATAAGGGGACAAATAGCTGATAGTATTTACCGTAAAGCCTTCAGGGCCCGGGCTCTTTCCTGGGTTAAGGTTTTTGAAATCCAAAGCTATTTCAGTCGGTGAAATGGGAGAGTTTAGCTAATCTTGCTGTTCAGGTGATAATGAAGGGACTGAACACTGGTCTAGGTACGCATCTAGTTTTTGGTGTGGAGATGTCTGCTGAGAATTAAGGTGGCCAGTGTTATGGTATAGTGAAGAATAATAGGTATGAAATTGTTGTAGAATACCTGGAGTGGTGTTAATTTGGACATTGCTGGGACTTTTAATTTTATGGATATGGATTTCAGTTTTTCCCTCTTTAGTGTTCTGACTAATAATTTACCTGCTCTATTACTTTCATAGTAGAACTTTGCTAGGTTAGCATGGTGCGTGATAGACTGTTGATGCAGAGCTCTGGATTTACATGCCATCTAGGCTGCTGCCAAACTCTGCCCTCCCCTACACATTATTTTTACCTCTAAAAGAATATGCTTGCTTAATATTTCATTTTTACATTGAACGCAGACAATGCGTACATGATTACTGTATCCTATTCACATCTAATAATGCATATCTACCCAGCAAAAATAAATGTATCATACAGTAATTAAATTCCATTATCACTGCTATAGAAGGGACATATATAGTAGGGATACATATCAGTTGTCTAACAGACATATGAAAATCAAGCATTATAATGTAAGTAATGTGTAGAAATAATTATTATTTCCACTCAAATTTAATATCAAGCACATAGTGTTCTGTTTGAACTTCATGATCATAATCACAAAAGATCAGCAATCCTGATGGACTTTTTTTTAACAATACACAAGAAAGAGCTAAATATTTTCTGCTCATTGAAGCCATAAGGTATCAAGATATTAAGTTGAAAAATCCAATGACTCTCCACTTTTAAGAGGTCCAGAAAAAAGGAACAATGAGGTCACCCCTTTCGATTCAAATACATTTTTGTAAATCCATAAGCTCAATATGTAGCTCCTGCAGATCTTATTTCGGCAAAATCCAACATTTCAGGTCCGCTTTTTCTAGATGAACCTGTAAAAAATGTCTTGCCACTGTTAGTTTTTCGCCCCTCTCTAAATCTTTATGTGCATTTTTAATATTGCTCAGGTGTTCACCTAAACGAACCCAGAGTTCCCTTGAGGACATACCCATATACCTCTCCCTACATTGGCATTCAATGCAATATGTCACATTATTCGTTCTACAATTAACATACATTTGTATATACACATATTCATATAATATACTATATATTCAAAAATGCTGCCCATCTTTGCGCTACTTACCCCCTTCACTGCACGAGGTTCCAATGACGTCTGTGACGGCAGAAGAAGGCTCCCATAGGATCCTGTGCTTCCTAGCAATGTGAACGCGAGCTTGCATTCTCATTACGATTTACTTGTAATACCAGCGCACATTATCGTGCAATGGTATTACAAAGTGGAGCGCTGATATCTCTTGCTCGCAAGTGATATTTAGTGCTTCACTTGTAATCTGGCCCATTGTGAACATTTTCTTTTAGCACTTTTGCATCCAAAAAACCCCTTCCAATTCATATCATAATATTTATAAAACGTAATGCGTCATTAATGTTACCAATTTTCATATGTGTGAACAAAATGACTCTTTTTCAATCACAAGTTTTGTATTTATGTCAACATGTAGTTTTGTTATTACTTGCAATTGTTATTTTACTTGTACATCTCACATATTTATCATTAAGTGGTGCATTCACACTTTTTACTTTCGCTAGTTTGTAGGTGGCGAGTAAGGGGACAAGGTAGAGAGCTATATAGTTTTTATGTGGAAAGTTATGAAAAGTGTTCTTTATTTTTGGCTGTTATGGCGGTATTGCGTGGGATAAATGGCCCACAAGAAGTCACTGAACATGAAGGGGCAGAATAAAATTATCTTTAATAATATATAAGAAATAACATTCTTACAATAAAATCATATGATTGATATTTTTAATTATAATAGGATAAAAAATAAAACCATTTCCGGTGGCTAACTAATGCAAATGGGCTAGGATTGATAAATAAAGTGAAGAGGATATTTTTGCATGACAAGTAAAATAAGCCATTCGATTGACATCGCAGAAAACCTTTGCCCGTAAAATGTCACGAAAATAATCGCAACTTTTCAGGCACATTTTTTCACGTCTTAATAAATCTTGCCCATAGTATATGCATAGTTGCAAACATTTAAAAAAAATATTCCAGGGGCACTTCGCAGCAGAGCCAAGCTCATTTATGATTTGCATAGCTCCACTCACTTCAATCTACCCCAAAAACAATAACATAAAATACTAGTATAATTAAAGGGACACTGAACCCAAATTTTTTTCTTTTGTGATTCAGATAGAGCATGAAATTTTAAACAACTTTCTAATTTACTCCTATTAGCAAATGTTCTTCATTCTCTTGGTATCTTTATTTGAAAAGCAAGAATGTAAGTTTAGATGCAGGCCCATTTTTGGTGAACAACCTGGGTTGTTCTTGCTAATTGGTGGGTAAATTCATCCACCAATAAACAAGCGCTGTCCAGGGTCTGAACGTTCTATTAATAAAGATAGCAAGATAACGAAGAAAAATTGATAATAGGAGTAAATTAGAAAGTTGCTTAAAATTGCATGCTCTATCTGAATCACAAAAGAAAATATTTGGGTTCAGTATCACTTTAAGACATAATGATTGCACAAAATAAATCTCCTTACTGCAGCACTTAAAATGAAAAAGAAATATCGGAACTTTATCAATCTTTGTACAAACAGTTGAAGTCTAATACGCTTATTGCATGTGATCCGTCTTATAGATATTACTGACACTAAACTTCTAATATATATTAACTCTTTATATACAGATTAATGAAATTGTTTTATTTTGGGCTTTCACTTTCATTAAACAATAGACTAGCCAGAAGAATTTATCCCACTTCATTCATTTGAGAGAAACTAAAAACATTGAAGTTGCTTGTAAAGACACACTGACATGATTTAATGCAAGTCAATCTATAAATGCAAATATAATTCATTCATAACTCTAAAAAAGTCCCAGATTTCAGCACACATAAAATTAAAAATTCATTATTGTGTCTATATTGAATGATTCAGATCATGATCATATAAATTATCATCCATGATTTATAGGTTCTCAGGTATTTCATCAACTCCAGTTTTACTACTGCCATATGTGTGCAAAGTTGATGAATCAGGTCATGATTTAAATACTGGATCTCAACCAAGATTATTGAACTTTGTTATATCTAGTGAATCAGCTATATTATAACTGCCAAGCAATTGTAATGTGGCAATTAATTAAACACCCCATCTTTATTGCATTCCAATAGTTAACAGCTCCAACATTTAATTTGCAGAACAAACGTTTCAGTATAATTAGCTAGTTATAAATTGCTGTTTGTCCTGCGGTCACTTGTATAATTTAAAGGAACATAAAACACCTTGTAGTGATAAGGCTTTTCACTATTTTACAATAAACTGACCAAGATAAGGGTGAAAACATTCAGAATATGCTGATACTTTTTGCTGCAGTAAATAAAGTAAATGAACATAAAACACCTTGGGGTTAGTCTCATTGGGCTTGATTTATCAAGCCTTCTCCTCCCCTACGACTGTAGGTTCTCACGCATGAATAACTATTCGCGTGCTTGAGCGAAATCACTAATAGTGCAACCACTAAATTTAAAAGGACTTGAAACCCACATTTTTTCTTTCATGGTTCAGATAGAGCAGCGGTCGCCAACCAGTGGTCCATAGACCACTGGTGGTCCACAAGAAGATGTTGGTGGTCCTTGACACCATCAAGCAGGATTTAATCTCCTCTGATGGTGTCACCTCCATCGCGCCACAACTCCCTACAGTGCCTGGCTGGACATCAGTGAAAACCAACGGAGAAGTTAAATTTCAATATCCCTACGCACGTTGCGTAGTACTGCGCAACTTGAGTAGCTAGATTGTAGTTTTAACTCCTCCTGCACAGTGCGCTAAGATGTTTCCATTCTAAAGCCAGCAGAGGTTGGTATAGTCTTGGCTTGAAATAGTGAAATTAAAGTATATAAAAAAAGAAAATCTTAAAAAAAATATTCTCTTTTATATTTCATTTATTTTCTTCCCTTTACCTGTCTCTTTGAGGTAGTTTTCCTAATTCCTTCAGATGGACTTACATCACCGTTTGTCTTCCTCCCCTCTATCTTCTTTTTTTTTTAAATTAAATATTAATTTTTCATTCTAATAATTTTCCTGCGCACAAAGTCATTCCACCTGAATTCCAGTAATTGCCAACCAGCAGATCAGCCGTATCCCACCAGTATTATAGTAATTGCCAGTAACATCAGTCGTGGTTAGCTCACATCCATATTGAGAGCTTTCTGATATAAACTTAATTTATGACTCCAATGTCTGTCCATGATCATAAGTAGTTTTGAATAATTCCTAACTAGGGAGGTAACTTGGAAGTCTTGTGGTCCTTTAAAACATAAGTCTTTTTTTCCCACTTTCTGCCTCTCTGTTTCCAGCTCAAAAGTTGTCTCTCACCTTTCATATGTCATTTGAAAGTATTTTCTCAGTTCTGTCACTCAGTTAGTTAATTCCAAAAAATAATTCTTAAAAATGTGTAAATATATACATAATGTAAACTTAGCTATGGTTATGCTAGTTATGTACAGTTTGTGTGTGTGTGTGTGTGTGTGTGTGTGTGTAAAAAAAATCATGTTAGTGGAGTGGTCCACGGGATTAAAAATTAGTGGTCCCTGAGGTCCGAAAGGTTGGCGACCCCTGAGATAGAGCATGCAATTTTAAGCAACTTTCTAAGTTACTTCTATTATCAATTGTTCTTGGTTCTCTTGGTATCATTTATTTGAAAAGCAGCAAGGTAAGATTAGGAGCTGGATAATTTTTGGTTTAGCACCTGGGTAGCACTTGCTGATTGGTGGCTAAATGTAGCCACCAATCAGCAAGCTCTACCCAGGGTGCTGAACCACAAATGTGCCAGCCCCTAAGCTTACATTCCTGTTTTTCAAATTAAGATACCAAAAGACTGAAGCAAATTTGATAATATAAGTAAATTGGAAAGATGTTTCAAATTGTTTTAGAAATTGAGGTATTGCATCTCTTTAGGTTTTTGTAATTTGTTTGATGTGATAAAGACATAGGGCTGGCTTCCGATGAGCATTAAAAAATGGTGCCGTAAGCTACCGAAGTAGCCGACAGCTAAAAGTAGTTTACAGCTCCATTTTAGTACCAAGTTTCCATTGAAATAGTTTGCGCATTGCATGCAGTCGCTCTTTTTTCGTGTAGGTGTAAGTTAATGTTGTGTTAACATTTCCATCCACTGTCGGATCCCTTTAAGATCAATTAGTTGCTATGGTAACCCAGTCTTACACTATCAAATTTACATTTAATGTTTGCACTCCTTACCTGTGATCACCTCTAAAGAGAAACAAGACATAGATACACTTATTTATAATACATTTTTTTAACTATAAACAGAAGATACTATTTTTTATAATAATTATATTTTCAATTTTATTATTATATGCTCTATGCATTGCTGCCCTAGGCATAGGTCTAGTTTGAATTTTGCAGATATGTGCTTGCATATATTTTTATATGTAAATACATATTGATATTTCCATAAGAACATAAGTGCAACTATTCCTATAGATGGGACAATAATAAATATTACATATTTCAGTTTTTTTCTACATTGAGACACTTGCATTATTTGTAAGTTTTAACATTTCAATTGTAAATTAGACGAGCTGGGTGTAATTTTTGTTCAATGTATCGACAGTCTCCAAAATGTATTAACAGTCTGTGCTTTCATTGGAAACCTGGTAACAGTTATTGAGGTATTACACGCCATCAGAAGCAGTCGATAAACAAAATTGCTTCCGACCTTGCGCAAACCTAATTATGGCTCAAAGGAAATGAGCCCTAAATTGTTTTGTATTGGATTTACCATGGATCTTTGGATCTGGTTTTTTAAATGGTCATAACTTTAGATTATAATAAAAAACTTTAGAAATGTGGTAAATCTATTACAATGGATAAATCTATTACAATCTATTAAGGGCTAGATTACAAATGGAACGCTAGTCTGTGACCCTGTTCACATGTTAACTCCACTAGACTTCGCCTTTTTACGTGTGTCGGGTAGCACGTGTATTACAAGTTGAAAGAAAAAAGTTTTCGCTCGCACACTAACCCGACACGAGTAAAAAGCCGATCTTAGAATATTGCAATCATGGTATAGTGTTCCCCCCCCCTAGAAGTCAATGAAGCGCAAAACGTGAAAGAAAAAAACACACCACCCAAGTCATGTATATGTGTGTATATATATATATATATATATATATATATACTAGTACTAAAGTCCGTGTACACGGGCCATTTTTTTCAGAACAGCGGTCCCACCCCTTGCTCTCTCCCCCCTTTCTTTTGCTCTCTCTTCCCCCCTCTCTTTTGCTTTCTTTCCCCCCTCTCTTTTGCTTTCTCTCATCCCTCTCCTTTGTTCTCTCTCTCCCCTCTTTTGCTCTCTCTCTCCCCTCTTTTGCTCTCTCTCTCCCCTCTTTGGCTCTCTCCATCCTTTCTTTTGCTCTCTCTCCCCCCTCTTTGGCTCTCCCCCCCCCTTTGGCTCTCCCCCCCCCTCTTTGGCTCTCTCCCCCCCCTCTTTGGCTCTCCCCCCCCCCTCTTTGGCTCTCTCCCCTCTTTTGCTCTCTCTCCTCTTTGGCTCTCTCTCTCCCCTCTTTGGCTCCCCCCCCCCTTTGGCTCTCTCTCCCCCCTCTTTGGCTCTCTCTCCCCCCTCTTTGGCTCTCTCTCCCCCCTCTTTGGCTCTTTCTCCTCTTTGGCTCTCTCTCTCCCCCCTCTTTGGCTCTCCCCTCCCCTTTGGCTCCCCCCTCCCCTTTGGCTCCCCCCCTCTTTGGCTCTCCCCCCCCCCTCTTTTGCTCTCCCCTCCCCTCTTTGGCTCTCTCCCCCCTCTTTTGTTCTCTCCCCCCTCTTTGGCGCTCTCCCCCCCTCTTTGGCTCTCTCCCCCCCTCTTTGGCTCTCCCCCCCCTCTTTGGCTCTGCCCCCCCCCTCTTTGGCTCTCTCTCCCCCCTCTTTGTCTCTCTCCCCTCTTTTGCTCTCCTCTTTGGCTCTCTTTCCTCTTTGGCTCTCTCTCTCCCCCCTCTTTGGCTCCCCCCCCCTTCTCTTTGGCTCTCCCCCCCTTCTCTTTGGCTCTCTTCCCCCCCTTCTCTTTGGCTCTCTCTCCCCCCCCTTCTCTTTGGCTCTCTCTCCCCCCCCTTCTCTTTGGCTCTCTGCCCCCCCCTTCTCTTTGGCTCTCTGCCCCCCCCCCCTTCTCTTTGGCTCTCTGCCCCCCCTTCTCTTTGGCTCTCTGCCCCCCCCTTCTCTTTGGCTCTCTGCCCCCCCTTCTCTTTGGCTCTCTGCCCCCCCCTTCTCTTTGGCTCTCTGCCCCCCCTTCTCTTTGGCTCTCTGCCCCCCCCCTTCTCTTTGGCTCTCTGCCCCCCCCTTCTCTTTGGCTCTCTGCCCCCCCTTCTCTTTGTCTCTCTGCCCCCCCTTCTCTTTGGCTCTCTGCCCCCCTTCTCTTTGGCTCTCTGCCCCCCCCGCCTTCTCTTTGGCTCTCTGCCCCCCCCCTTCTCTTTGGCTCTCTGCCCCCCCTTCTCTTTGGCTCTCTGCCCCCCCCTTCTCTTTGGCTCTCTGCCCCCCCCTTCTCTTTGGCTCTCTGCCCCCCCTTCTCTTTGGCTCTCTGCCCCCCCCTTCTCTTTGGCTCTCTGCCCCCCCCCCTTCTCTTTGGCTCTCTGCCCCCCCCCCTTCTCTTTGGCTCTCTGCCCCCCCCCTTCTCTTTGGCTCTCTGCCCCCCCTTCTCTTTGACTCTCTGCCCCCCCCCCCTTCTCTTTGGCTCTCTGCCCCCCCCCTTCTCTTTGGCTCTCTGCCCCCCCTTCTCTTTGGCTCTCTGCCCCCCCTTCTCTTTGGCTCTCTGCCCCCCCTTCTCTTTGGCTCTCTGCCCCCCTTCTCTTTGGCTCTCTGCCCCCCCCCTTCTCTTTGGCTCTCTGCCCCCCCCTTCTCTTTGGCTCTCTGCCCCCCCCTTCTCTTTGGCTCTCTGCCCCCCCCCTTCTCTTTGGCTCTCTGCCCCCCCTTCTCTTTGGCTCTCTGCCCCCCCTTCTCTTTGGCTCTCTGCCCCCCCCCCTTCTCTTTGGCTCTCTGCCCCCCCCCTTCTCTTTGGCTCTCTGCCCCCCCTTCTCTTTGGCTCTCTGCCCCCCCCTTCTCTTTGGCTCTCTGCCCCCCCCTTCTCTTTGGCTCTCTGCCCCCCCCTTCTCTTTGGCTCTCTGCCCCCCCTTCTCTTTGGCTCTCTGCCCCCCCCCCCTTCTCTTTGGCTCTCTGCCCCCCCCCCCTCCTGCTCCCTCTCTGGCTCTGTCTTCATGGGACCCCGCCCGGCCACGCCCCTCGCGACACCCGGTCACGCCCCTCGCCACGCCCGGCCACGCCCCTCGCGACACTCCCGTCGGCCACAAACAGCTGTGAGGTCTGGGGAGCGCGTTGCCGCTTCTCACGCAGCAGACCTCACAGCTGTTGAGTAGCTCGCGCTCCCTATCTCACAGCTGCTTGTATGCTGTGTACCTCGCGCTCCCAATCTGTCAGCTGTCAGCTATGCCGAGGTGTGCGAGAATAGAATCTAAGGCTAAGTGTTTGTCTGTACTGCGCATGATGGCTTCAGACAAACACTTGTCTTTTATAATATAGGATATACCTCCAAATAAAATGCACTCACAGGACCTTTTGAAGAAAGAAATCCAAAATGTATTTAACGTTTCAGATATGTACAAATCCCCTTCATCAGAACAACTTAAGCATGTGAAAAGCAAAGTATTTTTAAGGCAAACAATTAAGTAATAGCCAACCTCAAACAGTTCAAGTGGCGCCAAACAAACAGTGTTCCAACAGTTTCCAACTTCCAGTCTGGGACTTACAAAGGTGTATATACAAAAACGGAGTCAATAACAAAAAAACATCAAATGCATCAATATCCCATGCGCACTCCAGGTATGTGGCACATATTGTAATCTTCCTTCAGAGTGGGTCAATCATCAGTTTTGGTGGCATTGCTTCTCTGATCATATTATAAGCTTACCATGTGTCCCAAAGATATACGTGACCCCCGTTACCCAGCTATTAGGTATAATCACCCAGTGACTCTCTGGGACAATATCAGTCGTGCCCACAGAATCACTTTCAGGTTTTTAAGGTGGCATAAGTGTCATATTCCACAACACTACAACCTCCTTTAAACCTTCAGGGTATGGTGTACATATTTACAAGGTCATGCACTCCAGGTATGTATCACAAAAGGAGCTTAGATCAAGAGCCTGAAATCAGGTGTTGAATTCAGTCCACCCTGGTATATAGTGCCCAGTCTATATATCCACTGGGCTTCGCACACCAAGAGAGCTTTGTTCCTGTCACCACAAGTGAATAAGATGTACTTAGTTGGTACATAAATATGTAGGAGTGTTTGATTACTTTGGTTCCTTCCTTATAGGTGTCTGAGGTTGCTATGGCAACAGCTATCAGTAAGACAGATATGGATCACATTAGTGCTTATGCATCAACAGCTTTGCATCTGCCAGGGTGCATATGTCAAAAACAAGTATCCAGAAATCCCAAAAAAGACAGCACTCACTGGTCTTGAAAAGTAAAATTTAACTTTTAATGATCAAAGGGTTAAAAGTAGGGAGTAGGCACAGATTCTTGATTAGAGAGGCACTCAAGAAAGGCAAATCCGATCTTCCAGTTACATGGCATTTTGCCACACAGAAACACAACCTATCAAGTTTACAATGCATGATTATTGATCACCTTACAATACAGAGGAGGGGGGGGGGTGACCGAGCCAGAATGTTATTACAGTTGGAATCCAGATGGATTTACATGCTGGACACTGTGTCCCCGAAGGGACTGAATACTAAACTGGACTTTGGGCCTTTTATTAGCTGATCAAATTGAGGTTGCTCTCTTCAGTAACATTATGTACAGATCTATACTTGCATTTTTCACATCAGGAGCAGGGTGACTTCCATATATTTGCATATTAATGCATTTTAATTTCTTTTCCACTTTTTCCTTTTCTTTTTCACTTTTTTTCTGGCTTGCCACTTCAGATTGGACGCTGTGCTATGCATTACAGGACATCCACTACTTAGCACACTAATGAAGATGTTTTATTCAGAATAATGGCTGAACCCACTTTATGTGTGGTATGGATTGCCGATATAGTTCACAGCTAAATACTTGTCTCATTGGATCACAAGTGTGCATTACCAAAGATTATGGCATCACTTTACATCATGTTGGCACAGCATCTGGTCTATCTATCATTCAATATAGCAGTGATGAAGATGACTTTAACTATGGGTAGTACCCGCTATATGCCGGGCCCGTATTGTTAAGATGTGTGTAAACACCCATGTCGCAAATTCTTACTAAGTTTCAGACAGTCATAATCACTCGCTACACTTACAGCACCAGCAAAATAATGAATTGGGAGGATGATATATTTATAACTGAACATTCTGCTATATGTGGAGCTCGATTTCCTATAATGTCTCAGAAGTGACGGAAGAATTTTGTATAAAGTGTCCGTTTCATACCCCCACTCTCACACATACAGTGATGGCTACTGATTGGCTTGTGATTTGCCTGATGCGGCTTTAGTGGGCGTGTACATCTACTCTCTCGACTACTACAGACTTCTGATTTGTGTGACGTATGCATGGAGGGTGGAGAGCGGTGATCGCTATGACGCATATGGTAATTAGCTTAGCCATGAGGTTGTTATACGCCGGAGTAAGTTGCGATGCTTACATCTGAATGCTCCAATCAACTACAGGGAGTGTGTGGTGGATGCCGCTGGTTGCAGCGCGAAGAGGACTTGTTTAACAGCTGTAATTAGTTCCAATCACATATAGGAGGTGCTATAAATTGTGGCAGTACAGCCAGTTCTTTCACACTTTCCTTGGGGCATCACATAGCTGATGTGCCTTCTCTGGAGCACAACTTCTCACATTTGGGACATTTGATAAAGATGCCAGTACGGCATCGAAACATCATGCCTACTCCCTACTTTTAACCATTGGATCATTAAAAGTTAAATTTCTTTCATGTAATTGGCAAGAGTCCATGAGCTAGTGACGTATGGGATATACAATCCTACCAGGAGGGGCAAAGTTTCCCAAACCTCAAAATGCCTATAAATACACCCCTCACCACACCTACAATTCAGTTTTACAAACTTTACCTCCTATGGAGGTGGTGAAGTAAGTTTGTGCTAAGATTTCTATGTTGCGCTTCTCAGCAGTAAAGTTTTACAAACTTTACCTCCTATGGAGGTGGTGAAGTAAGTTTGTGCTAAGATTTCTATGTTGCGCTTCTCAGCATTTTGAAGTCCGATTCCTCTCAGAGTACAGCGAATGTCAGAGGGACGTGGAGAGTATTACCTATTGAATGCAGTGATTTTCCTAACGGGGGTCGTAGAGATTCATCTCCTACCTTTTCAGATCGACGATATACTCTCATATACCATTACCTCTACTGATAACTGTTTCAGTACTGGTTTGGCTATCTGCTATATGTGGATGGGTGTCTTTGGTAAGTATGATTTTATTTCTTAAGACACCTCAGCTATGGTTTGGCACTTTATGCAATTATATAAAGTTATAAATATATGTATTGCACTTATATTTGCCATGAGTCAGGTTCATGTATTTCCTTTTGCAGATTGTCAGTTTCATATTTGGGAAAGTTAATATTGATGAAATATTTTTCTTCCTGGGGTTTAGTCTTTTTTTCAAGTGACTACTTGTTTTAAATTGCGGCCTGTCTTAGACTCGCAGGTGCACTAAATGCCACACTTTATTGCGTCATTCTTGGCGCGAGAATTTTTTGGCGCGAAAAGGGCACGTCCGTTGCGTCATTTCCGGAGTCGTAGTTGACGCAGGGGTTCACACAGGGTTGCGTCGTTAGTGACGCGAGTGTGTCACTTCCAGACATGGTTGGCTTTTTTTTTTTCATTATTTATTGCCCCATTGCTTTTGCCTCTTGCCTTTTTTCTAAGTCAGAGGGCTATGCTATTTGCATTTTTTCCAATTCCTGAAACTGTCATATAAGGAAATTGAAAATTTTGCTTTATATGTTGTTTTTTCTTTTACATTCTGCAAGATGTCTCAATCTGATCCTGCCTCAGAAGTATCTGCTGGAACTTTGCTGCCTGAAATCGGTTCTAAGTGCATTTGTTGTAAAATTGTGGAGATTATGGCCTCTAGTTATCAAGCCGTCTACTTTACCTGCCTTTGCCGGCCCAATATGCCCGCCTAAGCTCGTCTACCATTGCTGCCGCGGACCTGAAAAATTTAGCCTAAGTTATCAATAAATCTGTCAAAAAGCCACGCACCAAGTACGGGGCGATGAGCAGCGGACTGTGATAGTTATTACTCATCTGATCTCGCTGCTCTTCGGCTTTTTGACAGATTTATTGACAAGCTGTCACTAAGCACCCACACTAACTATACTGTTCTACCCCCTATACCAGCGCCCCCGGAGCCCCCCGCAACTAAATAAAGTTATTAACCCCTAAACCGCCGCTCCTAGACCCCGCCGCAACTCTTATAAATTTATTAACCCCTAAACCGCCGCTCCCAGACACCGCCGCCACCTACATTATACCTAGTAACCCCTATCCTGCCCCCCCTATACCGCCGCCACCTATAATAAAGTTATTAAGCCCTATCCTGCGGATCCCGGACCTCGCCGCAACTAAATAAATAGTTTAACCCCTAAACCGCAACCTATATTAAACTTATTAACCCCTAATCTGCCCCCCCTACACCCTCGCCACCTATAATACATTTATTAACCCCTATCCTGCCCTTCCTACACCGCCGCCACTGTAATAAAATTATTAACCCCTAATCCTAAGTCTAACACTAACCCTAACACCCCCCTAACTTAAATATTAATTAAATACATCTAAATAATATTTATCTTATTAACTAAATTAATCCTATTGAAAACTAAATACTTACCTTTAAAATAAAGTGTTATAATCGTATGTTCCTAGACATACAATAGGGTGCGCTATTTGAGTGTGAAAATATCTGTGAGTTGGAACACAGTGAAAAAAATCAAAAAACCATGTGCTGAAACAACGTAGCCTGATATGGCTGAACTAAATCTTCCAGCAGTATCAGAAAAAAAAAAACTGCACAATTAATAAGTGATGTGCAGAAAAAGACAGAACTCTGTCCCTAAAATAGCTCCTAAGCTATAAGTGTAAGATAAATATTAATTAATAATTAAATATCGTATGTATTTCCAATTATATATACGTACGATATGCAGAAAAAAACCTGTGCACAAATCCCTGCAAACGAAACTAGTCAAAAGGTAAAAATAGATGGTGATTAAACATAAAATGTGGTAATTAGTACAACAAATATGTGATGTTAAAAACCATGTAGCAGGTGTAGGAGGTTGTGTAATAAGATATGTGAACGTATAGTAAACCTATTACGGCAAAATAATAATTTTGTATACTATGATACAAAGTGACAGAGATAACATATTATTCGCAGTGATACACTCTAACAAAATATGAAAAACAATTGTTAATTCTAAATTTTGAAAATGAAATATAAAAAATCAGGAAAAATATGAAAAAAAGTCCGTATGCAAATCTTTAGTAAAAAAGTACCATAAATAAAAAGCAAAAAGTCTTGTATAGTTTGTGAGGATTGAAAACAGAGGGGGAGGGTGTGTAGGCTGCTCCTCTCCGGCACCGATGGTCAGTCAGGTAATCTAGAAGTGAAGACAAAAAAAGAAGAAAGAGAGCGCCTAATGGCATAATATCGCCAAACACAGGATATAGCCCAAATAGGTCACAGAACATTGAAATGTTACTCACAAGCGAGTTGGCACTACAAACTAGTGCATGCGAGCAGGCTGGCCTTTATACAGCAGCCAGTACGCTGACGGGAGTCCGTAGGGAAGCCGGGCCAAGCTAAACCAGGTAGCCGCCCAGAAGGATGTCTCAGTGTGTGGTGTCTGCCAATTCGATAAGCGTGTCAAAGTCTGGTAGTATACCTCGCAAATCACGGCAGCCATCAGCTGTTGGAAAATATTCAGGCAAAATAGTTCGACCCTTCAGGATAGTCGATATTAAGTCCAATAAACAACGCCAAATGTATAAAATCTGATAACACAGACAGAATCAGATGTGTTATATTAAAAGGAAATATTTATTTGAGCACTACAACGCGTTTCTCAGCCTTAAAGCTCTGGCCGTTTCATCAGGTAGTATATAAGGTTAAAACTCCGTAAGTGCTTTTTAAACCCACAAGTAAAACAGGATTGGTCGGAACTTCTGCCAAAAAAGCTAACAGACACATCTGCTTGCATAATAACAATCACAGGTAGTGGTAAAATGTTACAATTTTAAAACATATGACGTTAAAACCTAATCTAACACATAAAAAATCTACATGTTACATGAAATAAATAATAAACACCTATAACCAGGTAAAAACTAAATTAGTCGTCTGCAGACACTGTGAATTATATAATGCAATGTATGTTCGATGAGAGTCTGGAAGATATAAGGATAAAAAAGAAGAAAAAGCGCCTGCAGACGTATATCACCCTGAATAGTTAAATATAATGATACAAGATAATCTTCCTAATATATAGAAAAGCACTGCAACGGGTATCTATTGAAAACAAGGTATTAGTCTATCTGAAAAAAAGTGTATGCAAATACATTGTGTAATATGTCCAGGACATGGGAATACGTTATAAACGCTATGAAATAAAGATGTGAAAAATGGACCACTGAAAACGCTACAAGGAGCGAATAAAAATATATAATGATGAAATATAAATGAGGAAATAATGTAATGTAATAAATGAATAGTGTGTATATGAGGGAAAAGAGGAAAATATATTAATGAAGTGTCTACAATTTACGAAAAAAAGGTGAAAAATATGCATATTTAAAATTGGTAATGCTACTCCTAAAAAGTATTAATGTGTGATGATATGACTATAAATAAAAATTTATATATATATATATATATATATATATATATATATATATAAGCATGCTGATCTGTGATGGTGTAAGAGCTTGGGATTTTTATATGTAAAAAACAATAGGCAAGTATTTTAAAATTAATTGTTATATATATATAGCAATACAAAATAAACCAAATACTGAAAGAATCTAGTGTATTAGAAAAATAAACCTTTGGAACAAAATGGGCCTAGTGTATCAGGTATTATTTATATGAGATATATAAAAGAAGGATATATATTAAATTTGTTGGGTCTATATATGTGTTGAGTGGTATGTGTATGGCTGAATAAAGTTATCAAGATCAATATACTGTAATCTAGTATGAACCAGAGATAGAAAAAAAGACCATTCTAGTTGAAAGCTGCTAAATCTAGGTTAGAATTTAAACCGGATGGCCATAATGTATTTAGTTTATGAAGGTTTCGCGTTGCCTAAGCTTAATCAATCTATTGTAATCTGTGGAAGGTGGAATATAGTCTATGGGATAAAAATGAAAAATTTCAGGATTGGCATTGTGTTTAAATAGACAATGCTCTGGCACACTGTGCTTAATTTTTTTCTTTTTACAGTTTTTGCAATTACGCCAATATTCACCCCAACGTGTTCTGGCTTTTCTAGAGGTACGACCCACATATTGAACCCCACATAAACATTCTAGAACATAGACAATAAATGTCGAATTGCAATTAAAGAATTTTTTGATCTGGAAAACTTCCCCAGTAATAAAGGATGACAAAGTCTTTTTGCCTGATGGTATATACTTGCATGTTTTGCACCCTTTCTTTCCACATTTATATATTCCAGTTTGACTAAGGAAATTTGTTTGGTTTTTTTGCTTTTTTTGAGGGTTGAAATTGACATGTTTCACTCTTTTACTGGGAGCTAGCTAACCTCTAAGTGTTGGAGCTCTAGTATATATTATTCTTGGATATTTGCCTACTAATGTTTTCAGAATAGGATCTTGGAGGACAATAGGCCAGTGTCTATTCATAATCTGTCTGATTTGTTTAAAATTACTGTTGTATTGTGTGATAAACGAAGGATTGGTGGAGAAGGATTTGTCCTTTTTCTTATTCTTAGTTTTATCCAATAAGGTGTCTCTGTCTATGAGTCTCGCCTTATCCCTGCATGAATTTAACAAATCCTTAGGGTAACCTTTGTCAATAAATCTGTCATAAATTAATTGACTCTGAGAGTCAAATGTAGAAAGATTTGAACAATTTTGTCTGATTCTTTCGAACTGACTATATGGGATGTTAGATAACCAACTTTTGTGATGGTTACTAGAAAAATTTTAGAAAGCTGTTGCTATCAACTTTTTTAAAAAAAGTCTTGGAGCATAGATTCCCTATTTCATCCCAACTGAGGATGAGATCTAAAAAGTCTATTGACTTAGTGTTAATATTGGCTGTAAAAGATAAACCAAGATCATTCTGGTTTAAAGACGCTACAAAGGAATGGGCAGTTGTAATGTCGCCCTTCCATATAAACACAAGATCATCTATGTATTGGCCATAGAACACCAGATTCGCTCCAGCCTTGGAGTGGTAAATATAAGTCTCCTCAAAAATGCCCATGAAGAGATTTGCAAAGCTAGGAGCGAATCTGGTGCCCATGGCCGTACCTTTAATTTGCAAGTAATAAACTTCCTGAAACATAAAATAGTTGTGCTGTAAAATAAATTGAATGCATTCTACAATAAATTCTTTCTGGATGGCAGGCATATACAAATCTTGATTAAGTGTGTTGGAAATAGCTTGCAGGCCTAGATCATCTGCGATGTTCGAGTATAAGGAGCCCACATCGCATGTGATCCATATAAGATCACCATTGTTTTTGAAGTTTTTGATTTTATTTTGTAGGTCAGTACTGTCTTTAATATATGATCGTAAACCTACTACATATTTTTGTAGCAGCAGGTCTATGTAGTAAGATAGATTGTAGGTTAAGTTATCAATACCCGCTATGATGGGACGTCCCGGAGGATGTTCTATACATTTGTGGATCTTGGGCAAATGATAGTAGTGTGCTATACTGGGGTTACTGACTTTCAAAAAGTTATATTCATTTTTATTCAAAATTTGTAAACTAGAACCCTTTTCAATTAACTTCTGATATGCATTCAAAAAACAACTTGTAGGATCTGAAGTAAGAATCCTATAATAGTTGGTATCATTAAGGATTCTTTCTGCCTCCAAAAGGTAATCCTTGGTGTTCGGGATTACTATCCCTCCGCCCTTGTCAGCGTCCCGAATAATAATATTCGGGTTGCTGGCAATGGATGAGATGGCTCTCTTTCCATTAAATTTTTTGAAAAAGTTATTTTTGCAAATTTTTGAATTGATTTTTTCTAGATCTGCTATTACTAGATTTTGATAGATCTCCACATATTGGCCAGATGGCGGGGAAAAGGACAATTTAATTTGGACATTAGTATGAATGACATCCTCAAATAGATGAGACGTGAGGTCATCTATACAACCTTGTGTAGTTGATATATTAGTACCTAAATTCATATTATCTGTCAAAATGCATAAAGTATCATCTTCCAAAAGATTGTTTTTCTTAAGATTTTTTGGGGCAAAATACTTTTGAAGCGATAGTTTTCTCGTAAAACGGTTTAAGTCTACAAAAAGGTTAAAAATATTGTGGGGATTTGGTGGGCAAAAAGAAAGACCCTTATTGAGGATTTTTTTCTCTTCTACAGATAAAGTGTGTGTGGACAGATTAAAAATGCATTTGTCTAGTTTGTCTGATTTTTCTTTCTTGGTGGTAAGGCCTCTGCCTCTTGTGCCTCGTGGTCTATATAAAGAGGTCTTTTTTGGGGTTTTGTTCCTCTATAGGAGTTCTGTGGTGTTGTGGGGTGTGGTCTAAAAAAGAAGATGATGAAGATGAGACTGTAGGATTTGCTCTAGGTATACGTTCTAGAAAAACATTGTCCTCTGAGACAGAGGTTAAAGGATGATAACGATTATGATAGGATTGTTGGTTATAGTCGTCCCTAGGGGGTGCTTTTTTGTTGTTGTGTATGTAATGATTGGGATGGGATGTTGCACCATGGTAATAGGTATGTTGTGAATGGTAGTTCCCATGATGTTGATCAAAATTAGGTCTACTATTATCCTCATAATGTCTTTTATTTTCGAATTTCGAATTGTGAGTAACATTTCAACGTTCTGTGACCTATTTGGGCTATATCCTGTGTTTGGCGATATTATGCCATTAGGCGCTCTCTTTCTTCTTTTTTGTCTTCACCTTTAAAATAAACCCTAATATAGCTACAATATAAATAATAATTATATTGTAGCTATCTTATGATTTATTTTTATTTTACAGGCAACTTTCAATTTATTTTAACTAGGTACAATAGCTATTAAATAGTTATTAACTATTTAATAGCTATCTAGTTAAAATAAAGAGAAAATTACCTGTAAAATAAAAACTAACCTAAGTTACAATTACATCTAAAACTACACTATACTTTAATAAATTATTCCTATTTAAAACTAAATACTTACCTGTAAAATAAACCCTAAGATAGCTACAATGTAATTAATAATTACATTGTAGCTATTTTAGGATTTATATTTATTTTACAGGTAACTTTGTATTTATTTTAGCTAGTTAGAATAGTTATTCTATTAACTATTTAATAACTATTTAATAACTACCTAGCTAAAAGAAATACAAAATTACCTGTAAAATAAATCCTAACCTAAGTTACAATTAAACCTAACACTACACTATCATTAAATTAATTAAATAAATTACCTACAAATAACTACAATTAAATAAACTAACTAAAGTACAAAAAATAAAAAAGCTAAGTTACAAAAAATAAAAAAAATAAGTTACAAACATTTCAAATATATTACAACAATTTTAAGCTACTTACACCTAATCTAAGCCCCTAATAAAATAACAAAGCCCCCCAAAATAAAAAATGCCCTACCCTATTCTACATTAAAAAGTTACCAGCTCTATTACCTTACCAGCCCTTAAAAGGGCCTTTTGCGGGGCATGCCCCAAAGAAAACAGCTCTTTTGCCTGTAAAATAAAAATACAACCCCCCAACATTAAAATCCACCACCCACATACCCCTACTCTAACCCAAACCCCCTTAAATAAACTTAACACTAAGCCCCTGAAGATCATCCTACCTTGAGTCATCTTCAGCCAGCCGACCACCGATGGAACTGAAGAAGAGATCCAGAGGGGCAGAAGTCATCATCCAAGGGGCGCTGAAGAAGTCTTCCATCCGATTGAAGTCTTCATCCAAGCGGCGTCTTCAATCTTCATCCATCCGGAGCGGAGCCATCTTCAGACGAGCCAACGCGGAGCCATCCTCTTCTTCCCGACGACTAACGACGAATGAAGGTTCCTTTAAGGGACATCATCCAAGATGGCGTCCCTTCAATTCCGATTGGCTGATAGGATTCTATCAGCCAATCGGAATTAAGGTAAGAAAAATCTGATTGGCTGATTGAATCAGCCAATCAGATTGAACTTCATTCCGATTGGCTGATCCAATCAGCCAATCAGATTGAGCTCGCATCCTATTGTATTAATTAATATTTAAGTTAGGGGGGGTGTTAGGGTTAGTGTTAGACTTAGGTTTAGAGGTTAATAATTTATTACAGTGGTGGCAGTGTAGGGAGGGGGTAGGATAGGGGTTAATAAATGTATTATAGGTGGCAACGGTGTAGGGGGGGCAGATTAGGGGTTAATAAGTTTAATATAGGTTGCGGCGGGGTCTGGGAGCGGCGGTTTAGGGGTTAAACTATTTATTTAGTTGCGGTGGGGTCCGGGATCCGCAGGATAGGGGTTAATAACTTTATTATAGGTGGCGACAGTGTAGGGGGGGCAGGATAGGGGTTAATAGGTATAATGTAGGTGGCGGCGGGGACCGGGAGCAGCGGTTTAGGGGTTAATACATTTATAAGAGTTGCGGCAGGGTCTGGGAGCGGCGGTTTAGGGGTTAACATATTTTTTATAGTGGCGGCGGGGTCCGGGAGCGGCGGTTTAGGGGTTAATACATTTATAAGAGTTGCGGCGGGGTCCGGGAGCGGCGGTTTAGGGGTTAACATTTATTAGAGTGCCGGTGGGCTCCGGGAGCGGCGGTTTAGGGGGTAATACATTTATTTAGTTGCGGTGGTGTAGGGGGGACAGATTAGGGGTGTTTAGACTCGGGGTACATGTTAGGGTGTTAGGTGTAGACATCTCCCATAGAAATCAATGGGATGTCGGGCAGCAGCGAACATGAACTTTCGCTATGGTCAGACTCCCATTGATTCCTATGGGATCTGCCGCCTCCAGGGCGGTGGGTTGAAAACCAGGTACGCTGGGCCGGAATAGTGCCGAGCGTACCTGCTAGTTTTTTGATAACTAGCAAAAGTAGTCAGATTGTGCCGAACTTGTGTGCGGAACATCTGTAGTGAGGTAAGAATCGATCTGTGTCGGACTGAGTCCGGCGGATCGAAGCTTACGTCACTAAATTCTACTTTTGTCGGTGTCTAGGGCTTGATAACTAAGGCAAATCAGCCTCGTCACAAATACGCTGCGGAATTCCAGCGTATTTGAGGTTGACGGCTTGATAACTAGGGGCCTATATCTCCTAATGTCATTTGTATTAGTTTTCATGATAAACTTTTACATGCAGACAGAGTGTCCATCAGTAATAGTACATTGCCAGTTGCAGTTCCTTCAACTTCTAATGTACATGATATACCTGTGAATTTTAAAGAATTCGTTACAGATTCTATTCAGAAGGCTTTGTCTGCATTTCCACCTTCTAATAAGCGTAAGAGGTCTTTTAAAACTTCTCATAAAGTTGATGAAATTTCAAATGACCGACAACATAATGAATTATCCACTTCTGATGAGGATCTATCTGATTCAGAAGACATTGACACCGACAAATCTACTTATTTATTTAAAATAGAGTATATGCGTTCTTTGTTAAAAGAAGTGTTAATTACTGATGCTATTTCTGACATGATTTCTAAGGAATGGAATAAGGCAGATACTCCTTTCAATCCTTCTGCAAGGTTTAAAAAATTGTATCCTTTACCAGCGGTTGCAATAGAGTTTTGGGAAAACATCCCCAAAGTTGATGGGGCTATTTCTACTCTTGCTAAACGAACCACTATTCATATGGAAGATAGTACTTCCTTTAAAGATCCTTTAGATAGGAAGCTTGAATCTTATCTAAGAAAAGCCTACTTATATTCAGGTCATCTTCTTAGGCCTGCAATTACATTAAAGTTATTAACCCCTATCCTGCCCCCCTACACCGCCGCCCCTACATTAAAGTTATTAACCCCTATCCTGCCCCCCCACACCTCTGTCCCCTACATTAAAGTTATTAACCCCTATCCTGCCCCCCCTGCACCGCCGCCACCTACATTAAAGTTATTAACCCCTATCCTGCCCCCCTACACCTCCGCCACCTACATTAAAGTTATTAACCCCTAAACCTAAGTCTAACCCTAACCCTAACACCCCCCTAACTTAAATATTATTTAAATTAATCTAAATAAAATGACTATTATTAACTAAATTATTCCTATTTAAAACTAAATACTTACCTATAAAATAAACCCTAAGATAGCTACAATATAACTAATAATTACATTGTAGCTATTTTAGGGTTTATTTTTATTTTACAGGCAAGTTTGTATTTATTTTAACTAGGTACAATAGTTATTAAATAGTGACACTCTATTTATCCACTCTCTCACTTCAACAACTTCCTATTTCTATCCACCTGTTGTCTTACCCAGAACCACCAAGTTATTGTTGCTAACTAAAGGCTAGTTTCAATTGAGGTGGAAACTGGTGGTAAAAACATGTATCTCCATTAAAGTCTATGGAGAATTTTTAGGTTACCACCAGGTTCCAAATGTTGCCAACTCAATGGAAATGAGGCCTAAGAGGGGGTAGAGTAGTGAGTGTGGTGTGGGCTGGTAGTTTGTAGGATCAGAAGTGGCGAGTAACATTTTGGCCTGGCTAGTAGCTAAAAACAGGAAATTTCGAGCCCTGATATATATATATATATATATATATATATATATATATATTTATATTTATACTGTATATATATATATATATATATATATATATATATGTATATATATATATTTATATATATATATATATATATATATATATATATATATATATAAATGTATACATTTGTATCTATGTGTTTATGTGTATATATGTCTGTAAATACCTAAATAGATTTGCCGAAAATCTATGTGGCGATAGATAGGGGTTGCTTGCTTGTGCTTTTATTAAAATAAATAAATAAAACAGAGTAGTATTTTAGACATTTGTATTTCTAAAATGAAATGGAATTGATCAAAACATATATTTTTTTAGTACAAATGGTGTTTTGATATTTTCATCATTAGGTTTGGTGCATGTGTGATATAATGTATACAAAAATAAATAAATAAATAAATAATATATTAAATAATAATTATTTGGTCATATAAATCTCCAAAAAATGTTTTTCTGGTTCCTACAATCTGTAAAAATGTGTCCTGAATAGGATGTAGCATACCTAATCAGTATAAAATTGGTAGGGTAAATCAACTCTTGGATAATTACTTCAGGGTCAACATATTTTTATGAAATTTAGGAGGAAGCCACCCTTTTTCCAGAAGCCAGTAAACCAGTTTATTTATAGATATATAGAAAATAATAATAAACATTTACTAACTTAGAAATAAAATTCAGGGAACTTTCACTCAAGTGCTCTTAAAGGGCCATAATACCCAAATGTTTAAACACTTGAAAGTTATACAGTATAGCTGTAAAAAGCTGACTAGAAAATATCACCTGAACATCTCTATGCAAAAAAGAAAGATATTTTACCTCAAAACTTTCTCAGTAGCCACATCTCATTGTAAAGGACTTCTAAGCAGCAAATCAGTATGTCTGTCCCGGGACAGCGGAAGGAGCGAGCTTTTGTGCACACTCATCGTATTTCCCTATACAGTGTAAGGAAGTTTACCATGAAATCTCATGAGAGTTAAGTGAAATCTCATGAGATCACAGTAAAAGAGTTCATGACCTCAGCACTGTTGATGCTGATTGGCTGCTGTTCATTTCATTTTTTTTTTTTTTTTACCTGCAGCTGGGCTGCAGCTGAGTATAACTTTTTACACAGAACTGCTGAGCTGAGGAAATTGTGAGGTAAAATATCTTCCTTTTTTACATAGAGATGTTCAGGTGATATTTTCCTGTCAGCTTTTTACAGTTATACTGCATCAGTTTCAAATGATTTAGCATATGAGTATTATGTCCCTTTAAGCATGTCAGTACTACTGACATATATGACTGAGTATATTTACCTGGAAAAAATGTTTTAAATAATTGCAAAGATCCTTTATGTCTCATAGCAACATCATAATCTATCAAATTGCAAAAGTAACCATTAAGAAATAATTTACTAACACCTAGATTACGAGTCTTGCGTTAGGGTTAAAAAGCAGCGTTGAGAGGTCCCAACGCTGTTTTTTAATGCCCGCTGGTATTACAAGTCTTACAGGTGTACCGCTCACTTTCTTGGCCAGGCTTGGAAATACCGCAAATCCACTTACGTCAATTGCGTATCTTCTTTTTTCAATGGGACTTGCATAGCGCCGGTATTACGAGTCTGCCAAAAAGTGAGCGGTACACCCTCTCCTGACTCCTGTCAAGCCTGGTACCGCATTTTAAAGTCAGTAGTTACGAGTTTTACACTACACGCCGTAGCATAAAACTCTTAACTAAAGTGCTAAAAAGTACACTAACACCCATAAACTACCTATTAACCCCTAAACCGAGGCCCTCCCACATTGCAAACACTAAAAAAATGTTTTAACCCCTAATCTGCCCATAACCGGAGATCGCCGCCACTATAATAAACATATTAACCCCTAAACCGCCGCACTCCCGCATCGCAAACACTAGTTAAATATTATTAACCCCTAATCTGCAGGCCCTAACATCGTCAACACCTACCTACATTTATTAACAACTAATCTGCCGCCCCCAACATCACCGCCACTATATTAAATGTATTAACCCCTAAATCTAAGTCTAACCCTAACCCCCCCTAACTTAAATATAATTACAATAAATCTAAATAAAACTACTACAATTCACTAAATTATTCCTATTTAAAACTAAATACTTACCTATAAAATAAACCCTAAGCTAGCTACAATATAACTAATAGTTACATTGTAGCTAGCTTATGGTTTATTTTTATTTTACAGGCAACTTTGTATTTATTTTAACTAGGTAGAATAGTTATTAAATAGTTATTAACTATTTAATAACTACCTAGTTAAAATAAAGACAAATTGACCTGTAAAATAAAACCTAACCTAAGTTACAATTACACCTAACACTACACTATAATTATATTAATTACTTAAACTAAATACAATTAATTACAATTTAAAAAAATTTATCTAAAGTACGAAAAAAACAAAAACACTAAATTACAGAAAATAATTAAATAATTACAAGAATTTTAAACTAATTACACCTAATCTAATCCCCCTAACAAAATAAAAAAGCCCCGCAAAATAAAAAAGCCCTACCCTACACTAAATTACAAAAAGCCCAAAGTAATGAGCTCTTTTACCTGTAAAAAAAATATACAATTCCCCCCCAACATTAAAACCCACCACCCAAACAACCAACCCTACTCTAAAACCCACCCAATCCCCCCTTAAAAAAACTAACACTATCCCCCTGAAGATCACCCTACCGTGAGACATCTTCACCCAACCGCGCAAAAGTGGTCCTCCAAATGGGCAGAAGTCTTCATCCAAGCCGGGCAGAAGAGGTACTCCAGACGGGCAGAAGTCTTCATCCAGACGGCATCTTCTATCTTCATCCATCCAGCACGGAGCGGCTCCATCTTCAAGACATCCGACGCGGAGCATTCCTCTGTTAGGGGTTAATAACTTTATAATAGTGGTGGCAACGTAGTGGGCGGCAGATTAGGGGTTAATAAATGAAGTGAGGTTGCGGCGACATTGGGGGCGGCAGATTAGGGCTTAATAAAAATAATGTAGGGTTCGGCGAGGTTGGGAGCAGCAGATTAGGGGTTCATAAGTATAATGTAGGTGGTGGCGGTGTCCGGAGCGGCAGATTAGGGGTTAATAATATAATGCAGGTGTCTGCGATGTCGGGGGCGGCAGATTAGGGGTTAATAAGTGTAAGATTAGGGGTGTTTAGACTCAGGGTTCATGTTGGGGTGTTAGGTGTAGACATTAAATGTATTTCCCCATAGGAATCAATGGGGCTGCGTTAGGAGCTGAACGCTGCTTTTTTGCAGGTGATAGGTTTTTTCAGCCGGCTCTCCCCCATTGATTCGTATGGGGAAATCCTGCACGAGCATGTTTTACATGCTCACCGCTAACGTAAGCAGCGCTGGTATTGAGGTGAGATGTGGAGCTACATTTTTCTCTTCGCTCACTTTTTTGTGGTTAACGCCGGGTTTGTAAAAACCCGTAATACCAGCGTTGTCTGTAAGTGAGCGGTGAGGGAAAACTGCTTGTTAGCACTGCACCCCTGTTAAAGCAAAACTCGTAATCTAGGTGTAAGTTTGCAATTTGCTTTAAAAGGATATATTGTTATTAGAGAAACCTTCTTGTGTGTAATGGTTTGCGTGTTACATCTTACCTATTACCACATAAAATGAATGTCTCATTTGCTGGAAGGAATCCGTGAGACATGCATTCTTATTAGATGGCAAGCACTTCTTTCAAATTCTTTAAAAATGTAAACCTATAAATGTCATCAAAGCAAAAAATTTACAATGTCTTTGACCTCACAGAATTTAATATGTTTAGTTAACATAGTTCATGCATTATGAAAGCATATTTGATCAAATAAGGCTTGATGTCTCTTATCAGAAAACAATCATTAAGGCTTAAAAATAATTGTCTATAGTACATGGTCTAGTACAGTAATAGATACATTACAACTTACTGGTATAAAGGGACAATATCACACTATGGGCTAGATTACAAGTGGAGCACTAAATATCTCTTGCTCGCAAGCGATATTAGCGCTCCACTATGTAATACCAGCGCACGCTAATGAGGTCGTGTTTGCGTTGTTAGGAAGCACTGAGCTCATGAGAGCACGCTTCCATAGGCTCCAGCAGTAGCCTTGTTCTAATGTTGTCATACACGGCACAGAAACAAAGCGCAGCGAAGAAGGTAAGTCATGCAGCAATTGCAGCATTTTTAAATATATATGTATATGCTTATATACATATATATTTGTGTATTAATATGTTTATAAACAAATATTAATATGTAAATATATTTGTATATAAGAATATACGTATATATTTACAGGGAACACAGTTCCCATAGACAGCAATGTAAAGGCACTTTTTAGTGCCGTTTCTTGTTTTTCCCAACACCCCACACCTGCCAACTTTAAAGCCCCAAAATTGCCTGGTGTAGTTGTTTTATAATTATTTTGGGGGCATTTGGGGCACTTTTGGAAAATTAACCAGAGATCTAATCTCTGGTTAATTTTCTGAGTGCTAATTGCTACTGTGAACTTGTGGTAACAATAACCAACCACTGGTTATTTATTGTGCACCTGCAAATGGGCAACTTTGCCCGTTTGCAGGCGTGCGATAAATTAGAACTCCACTTGTAATCTATATCTATATATATATCAGGAAAAAAAAACATTTGTAGAATACAATATATGATTGTTTATACTTAGTAGTAATAATGAGTGACACCCTAACTAAAAAATATGTAAAATAAATAAATAAATAATATTTGACTTTTTTACAGTGTCTTTACATTGCATTATTGGGACACAGTACTACCATATTTACACTGCCTCAGTATTAGAAACTGATTTTAGGGAGCACTAATATAGAGAGTACTGCCAATATGTCAAAAACACAATATTGGGGGGTAGGGGGTTACTTGTATTGTAGAGGGGGGGTTTGTAATTTATTTTATTTGTAAAAGCTTAAATATCTTTAGAGCAATGCCCTACAAAAGGGCTATTGCAATTTATTTTAGTGTTAGAGTTTAAGTTTTTTTTTTTGTTTTGGGTGTATTTCTTATTTTATGGGGAATGTAGATTAGTGTTAGGTATAATGGTTGTTTTTTATTTTGGATACTGTATTTTTTTATTTTTTGTAACTTAGATTTATTTTTCTTGTAACTTAGAGGGTTTAGTTTAGAGGGGTTTTTTAGTGTTGTTCTAGCTTGCGTTGGGAGGTGGTTGCTTAAGGTTGAATCACCTAACCACCCCCATAGATTAGGTGATTATTGATGTTAAGGTGAATGTAAAGTTCAATGAATAAGTGCCTGTTTTTTTTAAAATACTATTAAAAACAGGGGCACTTTCATTCATGAAACTTTACATTGCAGTGTATTTTTAAAAATACTTCGCCCGCAGCTCCTCTGTACTTACGTCAGCAATCGCTGATCTGGCTTTGCTGAAGAAAAAGGTATTTGTAAAAATACGCTGCAATGTAAAGTTTAATGAATGAAAGTGCCCCTGTTTTTAATAGTATTTTTAAAAACCGGGCACTCATTCATGAAAGATTACTTTCACTTTAAGCATGCACTAAGTTTTAATATCCTAACCACCCCCTATACCTGTATGGTGGTTGATTAAGTGATTAGGTTAGAGCAACTTAGGGGTTAATAGTGTATTTATCTATAATTTTATTATGCATTCTTATGTGTGATGCATATTCTTTTAACTATATTATATAAATTAATATGTATGTATTTTTTCGTGTTGTGTTTTTTATTGTAAACATAAATATATATTTTAAAATTTATATTTATGTTACAAAAAGCATTAGTATTACAATTGTATTATCATATAACAGGCATGCAGTTATGTAATATGTGTTTCACAAGTGTTGTGTTCCGACTGCTTACCCTCTCCTATATATTTTTTAATGGCTCAATCTCTAATTGAATTTTATATTTTATATATTTCCCATATACACAAGCTGATCACAAGCCTGATACCCATTGGACTGGCGTATTTGTACTTGTTCCTTTTCTAGCATTTAGGGAACAATATTGCAAGACCCCATTTTTTATTGTACGCAACTGTTGGGATTGAAACTGGCATTTTAATTGTATTTGTCGCCGGTGTGATACCTCATATAGATTGAGGACACACTATGTAAGTAGACACTCTGTATTTTTTACATTGTAATAAACTGTTTTACAGAGTTACGCTATGTTGCTCTTTTTTTCCCCACTATTAACTAACACTGACGGAGAGACTATCCAGAAAGTTTACATCACACTTCAAAAGAAGCATGAACCTCACTCTAAAGAACGGCGGGGGGGGGGGGGGGGGGAAACGGTGAAAGAATTTACCAACGGATTATCAAAGCTGCGCCACAGACTTACCTCATATGATTGAGGGTGTCTCCCGTAAGTAGGACTACAGACTTAACTAAGGATATTCCAGATTGTTACATTTTCGCAATATAGGATACAAAACTGTCTTCTGAAATTGAAATTGAACTTTATTCCTGAAAGCATTTACGTTCTTGTCTTTTTTGCTTTGGCGCTTAGGATTCTTGAGATTTTTTGCAAAAATGTAACTGTTGATCCTTTTTTGTCACTGTATTGCTCTTTTGATGTGCACACACAAAATAGCTGTTCATAACAGTTGACATTTATGTGATAACCGAAACCGTCATAATTGGCTACTCAATATTCCATATTTGAGGCAAAAGTTTTTTACCTTCAACATAATTAGATATCTGTACCTACCTGCTGACAGCTGTTTTAATAACAGCCTTACAGGGAGATACAAGTGACGACAAGTTTCTTAATCCAAAAATACATTAGTTACATTAATTGACATTTGTTTCTTGTTTTTAGCAAGTAAGTTGTTTTAAATAATTAACGTATGACACTTAGGCTATAATTTAAACCTTCTCATTTGCCTGCTAGTTATTAAGCTACTTAGATTAGAGGCTATTTGTTTGGTTTTCCAATCTATATCCAACACAATTGGGTCACCTGTTTTTTTCTATTTATAGCCCTCTAAATAACTGCTTTATAGGGGGATAATGTGACGGATAGTTCTCTCATCTTAAACGATATATTTGTTACAATATTAACAATTATCTTTTGTCTCTAGTGTCACTATCAGACTAGATCATTGCATTAGTGCATTTGTTGATACTAAGTTTTTCATTATATCAGATGTCCGTTTTTTCATTGAAAATTACACTTTTCATAACAATTAATTCAGTAGGTTGAGCGCAGTGAAGTGTTAAAACTCTTTCCATTTAATACCTAATAGTGGCACTTAGTAGTAAGGGATTTTACTTCGGGTCACTCCTTATACACACACACAGCAGCTTTCCCTCTCTATATACTTGTATATTTAAGCGCCTCCCAGTGGCAGTTGATAGGCTACTCTCACCTGCCACACAAATAATTTATTTTCTATAACAATATATATATATATATATATATATATATATATATATATATATATATATATATATATATATAAAAAGCATGCACACCAATTGGAACCCTTTGTAGTTCAACATCTTCACACATTAAACACTTGCATTAATACAAAAATATAACTATATCTATATATCTATCTATCATCTATAAAATAGATAGATTGATAAATAATCTTAATTTAAAACATAGTTTAAGGCTTTGTGAAGAACACTATCTTTTCTTTTTTTTTTAGAAAACTTTCTGCTTACTGCACTTTTGGATTATTTTTTTCTATGAGAGATGGAATAGAGGTAAAATAATACATACCTTGTCTAAAAAAAAGTTGTCACCACCCCCAAAATCAGAACTTTTTTTAATTTTATAAGTTATCTAATTGTGGCCCCAATGAATGCAGATAATTTTGTAAGATATTCCTAACCATCTTTTGGATTAGTAAAGCCACACAAAGAATTATGTATATAATATGAAAGGAAAATGTAACAGATGTGTCGTAGACATTTCAAGGTGGTTTTCATTTGAACATGAAAGTGAAATGATCCACTATTATCAATGACTGCCTAATATGCTTGAATTCAGCTTCTTTATCACTTCAGCAAAAAATGTAATTCTTAACATGTGTGATTAACAAAATAATACTTCTGCACATTTGCATAATTATAAATGTGCAAATATTTCATTGAATTCATAGCTGAAAATTCTGATAATTAAATTTTTTAAGCTACATTTTTAAATTCTAATTTATTTCTAACCAATTTATATTGTTCTCGTATTATTCTTTGTCGAGAAATACCTAGGTAGGTAACATGTACATTTATGTAGCAGTACATGACAGGAAACACCTGTGACACATTTTTTTGCAAATTAATAACATAGTTACTAACTGCTGCCATATGTTCCTTTAGTCATGTGCACGTTACAATATTGGTACTAGGGAAGGCGATAGCCACAACTCTAATATAAACTCAGTGAGCTCCTTAATGTTTTTTGGTTGGGATAGCTGAAGTCAGGTACACCCAGTGTTAAACTCAGTAGGCTCTCTCTGTTTGCTAGTAAGCATTCATTAGATTGGTTCCTCTACCAACCATTAAGGTAGCGACTTTCTGATCAACCAGTCATCTTTAGTTGCTAGTTGATCTTTCCGCTTCTGATATGCTACTATTTATTAATAATCTCTTCAGAGACACCAGAACACATTTCCCCAGGATACAAGTCTCAGCTATGTCACTGATTTGAATATATATTTACTGTCACCCACAGATCTGCCCTACACAGAACTACACTGGAGAGGTGCTGAGGATTCACAGAGTTCCATGGTTAGATCCTTGGTCCTTTTCAGAACCCTCCAAGCTATGCTTACTGCTTATTCCCACCTGATATCCCCAGCATAGGTTCCCTTCTGGATCTTTGCTTCTATCCAGGACTATAGCAAACTGACTAGTTATTCCCTTCAGCTATTCTTGGTGTCACATTTTCTGCTGGATCCATGATCACAAGAACTGATTACCTTATACCTTCAGTTACCTCCCGCAACCCCAATTCTGTAAGAAGTACCTTTCCTTATTTAATTGTTTGCAATTTCAATACTGTAAAAGTAAACATCATTTTACCAACCAATATTTTATTTGTATTACTGGCAGTGCTGCTCTTTATAGTTCTGCTGCCAATTTTAATTGTTCATCTTATAATTATCAATCTCTATATTACCCTTTCAAATTAGCAACTTTGTATACTAATTATAATCTTTTTCAGTCTCAAGCTTTTCTGTCCTTCGTTTTTGTTTTTTTGTGAAGTGTGTTTTATCCATTTAAAGGAATGGTTATGTTATAATTTGGCCATAAATTATCTGCTGGAATTTGAAAAGATTATGCAATGTTTTAATGAAATTTGTATAAATCTTTGTAATATATTATGCATATTTGATCATACTTGATCATTTGTTACCAGAATATAATGACATATCCTTTCTCTGAAGAAAAAAGAAAGACCAGTCGCAATAAATGTTACCTGTTTAAAAACGTCATATTTGTTCTAAACTTGCTCAATTACTCATTCCACCAACATTATCCATTAAATACCTCTTTGGGTAGTCAAATAGGATTCATGCAGTTTGATGTACAACATCAATGTGAGGTTAGCATTGTTTACACATTGATATTTGATGTTGGGTTGTGCCAAAGATTTATGGCTGTGTTTAGACCTATTAAAGAGAAGGGAATGTTAATAAAATTCCTAGGACAAAGAGTTTCTTGGCTAACACATGAGTCATAGAGACAAGAAGAAGATGGTAAATTCCACTGAGGTTCATTCACTGGTTTCTGTGACCCCTTCACCCAGTTAACAAACCTGAAATAGCAGAATATTTATGAACTTATTTTAATTTACTGTGCTTATCAAATACATTTTTTTTACTGTATATGTTATAATATGTGTGTATTTTTAACCAATATAAAAATAACAGTGAAAAGAGGGTTATATTACTTAAATAAAGCCTTCCTGATGAGTTTGCAAAAAATATGCTTGCAGATCAACAGAAGCTGTCAGATGAAATCTAGGTTAGAGGTATACTATATAGTATCACATGTGGATGGTCAAAATAGTTTACCAGAGCATGATAACGGGTCCAAAACTTTTAAGTGGACCCTATACTTTTAATGGCTTACACAGGGAGCGCTATCAGTGTGCTCATTTTGTTTGTATTACAAGTGATGAGTTAAGTGTTGCGCTCAAGAGCAATCCAAAATACCACTATAAAATTTAGTCCATTTTGAGACCTGAAGTAAAACATTATTATTATTAATAGTATGGGGGAGATTTAATAAGCAGCGGATGCTACTGTCTTCGCACGTAATTTCCGGCTATCCGGAAACTGAAGTTAAGAAGCAGCAGTCATAAGACCGCTGATTCTTAACTTGTCTTTTAGGTGACGGACTGCAATCATCCCAATCAGATATGATCGGGATGATTGACACCCACTTTTAGCAGCCGATTGGCCGCGATTGTGCCGGGTGGCGGCATTGAACAAGCATTTCTTGTGAAATGCTTGTGCAATGTTAAATGCCAACAGCATATGCTGTAAGCATTTAGAGATGCCGGGCAGACACGATTTGCTACAGCGAATCATGTCCACCCAGCACTTAGTAAATTGACCCCTATGTGTATTAAAGGGACAGTAAAGTCAAAATTAAACTTTCATGATACAAAGAGAGCATGCCATTTTAAGCAATTTTCTAATTTACTCCTATTATTCATTTTTCTTCCTTCTCTTGGTATCTTTATTTGAAAAGCAAGAATATAAAGCTTAAGAGCCGGCCTATTTTTGGTTCAGAACCTGGGTGGTTAAATGTAGCCACCAATCACAAGTGCTAGCCAGGGTGCTGAACCCAAAATGGGCCAGCTCCTTAGCTAACATTCCTTCTTTTTCCAATAAAGATACCAAGAGAACAAAGAAAAATTGATAATAGGAGTAAATTAGAAAGTTGCTTAAAATTGCAAGCTCTATGAATCAAAAAGAAAGATTTTTGGTAGCGCCACAAATAAAACACAGATGTATCAGTGCATAAAATGACAACAAATGTGACAATGCATACATTTAAAGTCCTTCCAATAAGGACCAGCAGAGTAAATTCAGTCTCTTAATAAAAAAAAGAAACACTTACTGCTGGATTACAAGTTTTGCGGTAAGCTGAAAAAGCAGTATTAACAGTTCCTAACGCTGCTTTTTCACTACCGCTGCTATTACGAGTCATGCAGGTTTAGGGGCACTGCACACTTTTTTGGCCTTACCGCAAACCGACTTACGTAAACTTCATAAACCCTTTTTTCTATGGGACTTCCATGGCGCTGGTATTACGAGTCTGTCTTGGGAGGTCAAAAAGTGAGCGGTACAGCCTCTACCTGCAAGATTCCTAACGCATTCTAAAGTCAGTAGTTATGAGTTTTATGCTACAACGCTGCAGCAAAAAACTCATAACTAAAGTGCTAAAAAGTACACTAACACCCATAAACTACCTATAACCCCTAAACCGAGGCCCTCCTGCATCACAAAACCTATAGTAAAATTTTTAACCCCTAATCTGCCGCTCCGGTCATCGCCGCCACTAGAATAAACATATTAACCTCTAAACCGCCGCACTCCCGCCTCGCAAACACTATTTAAATATTATTAACCTCTAATCTGCCGCCCCTAACATTGTTGCCACCTACATTATACTTATTAACCCCTAATCTTCCGCTCCGGACATCGCCTCAACCTACATTATATTTAATAACCCCTAATCTGCTGCCCCCAACATCGTCGCCACTTACCTACATTTATTAACCCCTAATCTGCCGCCCCAATGTCAATGCCACTATTCTAAATTTATTAACCCCTAAACTTAAGTCTAACCCTAACCCTAACACCACCTAACTTAAATATAATTTAAATAAATATAAATAAAATTACTATCATTAACTAAATTATTCCTATTTAAAACTACTTACCTATAAAATAAACCCTAAGCTAGCTACAATATAACTAATAGTTACATTGTATCTAGCTTAGGGTTTATTTTTATTTTACAGGCAAGTTTGTATTTATTTTAACTAGGTAGAATAGTTATTAAATAGTTATTAACTATTTAATAACTACCTAGCTAAAATACATACAAATTTACCTGTAAAATAAAACCTAACCTAAGTTACAATAGCACATAACACTACACTACAATTAAATAAATTAAAGGACACTGAACCCATTTTTTTTCTTTCGTGTCCAGATAGAGCATGCAATTTTAAGTAACTTTCTAATTTACTCCTATTAGCAATTTTTCTTCATTCTCTTGCAATCTTTATTCTGAAAATATATTTTAAGTCTGACTTAAAATTTATTTTGTATCCAATATTTGCTGATATAACTCAACATATGCGCAAAACCTTTTTGTTAACTTTCTTTAGGGTGGTATTCCAGTCCTATATTTTTTTAGTATTTGGGAGACGTCCCTTTTATCTTTCTCGTAATTTGTATTGTAATAATATGTACTGTATTTTTATTCTGTAGTAAAGTTGTTAACTTTAAGTTGTGTCTATCTTTATATTCGACTAAGTGTGGTGGAAAACGCAGCTTTTCAGCGTCCTCTTTTTTCCTTTAGCCCTTTCTTCAGGAGGGTCTGGGGAAGGGTTTATCAGTCAGTAACCTAAAGGGTCAGATTTCGGCACTGTTGATTCTTCTGCAGAAGCATCTGGCAATTTTGCCAGATGTTCAATCTTTTGTGCAGGCTTTGGCTAGAATCAGGCCTGTTTTTAGGTCAATTACTACTCCTTGGAGTCTTAATTTGGTTCCCAAAGTTCTGCAGCAGGCTCCATTTGAGCCTATACATTCTATTGATATTAAGTTTTTGTCCTGGAAGGTTTTGTTTCTGCTGGTAATTTCCTCTGCACATAGAGTTTCAAAGCTTTTGGCTCTACAGTGTGATTCTCCTTTTCTTATTCTTCATGCGGATAAGGTGGTCCTCCGTACTAAATTAGGATTTCTACCTAAGGTGGTTTCGGATAGCAATATTAACCAATAAATTTTTGTTACTGCATTTTGTCCTAATCCTTCCTCTAAGAAGGAGCGGTTGTTGCACAATCTGTATGTTGTGCATGCTTTAAAGTTCTATTTGCAGGCTACGAAAGATTTTTGTCAATCTTCTGCTCTTTTTGTTGTCTTTTCTGGTAAATGGAGGTGTCAGAAGGCCACTTCTACTCTCTCCTTCTGTTTGAGAAGTTTTATTTGATTGGCTTATGAGACAGCTGGATAGCAACCTCCATAGAAAATTACGGCTCACTCTACTAGGGCTTCCTCTTGGGCCTTTAAAAATTATACTTCTGTGGAATAGATTTGCAAGGCGGACACTTGGTCATCATTGCATACTTTTTCCAAATTTGAGGTTTCTTTTGGGAGGAAAGTTCTTCAAGTGGTGGTGCCTTCTGTTAAGGCTCAGATGTCTTGTGTGTCCCTCCCTTCCATTCTGTGGACTCTAGCTTTGGTATTGGTTCCCACTAGTAATTGAATGGATTCGAGGACTCTCCATGCAATTGGAAAGAAAATATAATTTATGCTTACCTGATAAATTATTTTCTTTCCTGGCATGGAGAGTCCACGACCCGCCCTTATTTTAAGATTACTTTTTGTCATATTCTAAACCTCAGGCATTGTGGGTAGGGGGAGGATACTTGGATTGTGGGAATTGTGGGAAGGGGGAGTGTTACGGTTGCCTCCAGGCTGGCTGGAAGTTGGACCGTAGAAAAGGATGCTCCTAGCGCTCACCAAAGAATCATCAGCACCATAGTCAGCAATCCCTGTAGTGATTATAAGCTGTCCCCTACAAACATGAGTCAAAGCTGCAAGTTAGAGGGACAGAAAATAGGTCTGATGTGCTGGAGCACACAGCCTGCTTTTATTCAGGTTACATGCAAACAGGACACTCTCAGGGGGAGGCATAAAATCCCCCATCACACATTTGATATTAGATAGAGAGACACTCCCTTTGACAGGCCACAACATCCACCTCAGCAGACAACATTACACACAACAAAACAATGCAGTCCACCTTATCAATACTAGTCTGACTAGACAATGGGAAAGCTGATCACTAAACCTAATTAGAGCTAATCCCAGCAGACTTGTATTTAGAATAGGTTTCTTGAAGCTGAACAAAATTTAACTCCCAATGGCACACAATGAAACTGAACCAAGTGGGAGAAAGCCAGGGACAAGTCATTTCACAGGTCTGGGGACACAGTCTCAAAGGGACATTGTTCATCAAAGTCACAATATGTCCCCAGATGGTTCCCAAAGGGCCACACACACCCAACAAAAGTTAATATGTTCTCAGGGGCACAATCTTCCAGGGGCCATAGTCATGAGGAAGGAGGCTGGCAAACAGGCCTCTCCAAAATCCAGGGAAGCAGGGCAACCCTCCATTTAAAGGGCCAGTCACAAATAGCAGTTTGTAACATATCTCCCCTTTTGGAGGGAGACTAACAAGGCACCTGACCTTCTGTCGGTCAGTGCCTAAGTTAGTCTCGCAACCCACCCACAAATAAACACTAGCAGCAAAGCAGCCCCCCCACAACAAGTAGGACTGGCCTGTAGGTTCCAGGTTATAGGATGAAAGTGTAGCATCCTCTGCCTTCCTGGCGCAGCTGGGCAAATAGCTGATGGTACTTGGGGGGCAGAGGCCAGCGGCACTCTGCCCTGGTGCCAGCGCTTCTGCTGGGGTGAGGGGTTTGCAGGACAGTCCTGTAACAAGGGGGTCTGTAGGGCAGAGGCCAGCAGCGTTCTGTTCTGATGCCAGCTCTTCTGCTGGGGGAATTGGGGCATAGTCCTGCCCGGTGGCAAAGGGAACGTGGGGGTCAGTGGGGGTTAACATCTCCACTGTTAACCCTGGGCCCAAGTTAGGAGTTAGCTGGGGAGGGGGAGATTGGCTTACCTCCTCCTCCTGATACTCCGGTGGCCGTTGGGAAGGGAGGTCGATGCTCTCCGCTTCCTGTGGAACATGCTGCGGCTGGGGAGAGAGACCGGTTGTCTCCTCTCCCTGGAAGGCACACTCCGGCTGGGGAGGGAGGTCGATGCTCTCCCCTCCCTGTAGCTGGGTCTGTCGCTGGGGATCTGGGCCGCCTGCCCAGCATCCCTGTAGGGCCGGTAGAGAGACTGCGGTCCCATCTCCACCTGCCTGCTGGGGGTCCTCCCAGGACCAGTCTATGAGGCCTGCTGCCTCTGGTATCTCTGGCTGGGGAAGGGGACTGGTTGTCTCTTCCCTCTGCACGGTATACTGCCGCTGGGGAGGGAGGTCGCTGCTCTCCTCTCCCTGTAACTCTGGCTGCCGCTGGGAAGGGAGGTCGTTGCTCTCCGCTCCCTGTGACTCACTTTCTCGCTGGAGACCAGGTGTCCAGACCCTCAAACTCCACAGTTGGCGCTCAAAAGCTCGTGCCGCTTTGTTCTCCGTATCCAATTCCCGGATGATGCGACTGACTACCTCCTGCGCAGGGTCTGGACCATATCGGACTAGCCGCCTCTTTACCTCTGGAACGAAATCCGCGCCCTCATAGCGACGGATCCGGTTGAGGTGCTCTTCACATGGTTCTGACCAGTATCTTGTCAGCTCCATGCTGCTGTAGGTAGGGACGCTGCGCAGTGGCTAGCGTTGCCCTCTATTACTCTCCTACGATACCAGTGCTGTTGTGGTGCTGCTCCTTGCGCTAGGACGCCAATCCCACCGCTGCCGCCAAATGTTACGGTTGCCTCCAGGCTGGCTGGAAGTTGGACCGTAGAAAAGGATGCTCCTAGCGCTCACCAAAGAATCATCAGCACCATAGTCAGCAATCCCTGTAGTGATTATAAGCTGTCCCCTACAAACATGAGTCAAAGCTGCAAGTTAGAGGGACAGAAAATAGGTCTGATGTGCTGGAGCACACAGCCTGCTTTTATTCAGGTTACATGCAAACAGGACACTCTCAGGGGGAGGCATAAAATCCCCCATCACACATTTGATATTAGATAGAGAGACACTCCCTTTGACAGGCCACAACATCCACCTCAGCAGACAACATTACACACAACAAAACAATGCAGTCCACCTTATCAATACTAGTCTGACTAGACAATGGGAAAGCTGATCACTAAACCTAATTAGAGCTAATCCCAGCAGACTTGTATTTAGAATAGGTTTCTTGAAGCTGAACAAAATTTAACTCCCAATGGCACACAATGAAACTGAACCAAGTGGGAGAAAGCCAGGGACAAGTCATTTCACAGGTCTGGGGACACAGTCTCAAAGGGACATTGTTCATCAAAGTCACAATATGTCCCCAGATGGTTCCCAAAGGGCCACACACACCCAACAAAAGTTAATATGTTCTCAGGGGCACAATCTTCCAGGGGCCATAGTCATGAGGAAGGAGGCTGGCAAACAGGCCTCTCCAAAATCCAGGGAAGCAGGGCAACCCTCCATTTAAAGGGCCAGTCACAAATAGCAGTTTGTAACAGGGAGGATACTTGAAGCTTTGCTGGGGTGTTCTTTGCCTCCACCTGGTGGCCAGAAGTTGAAATTCCACTAGTAATTGTCAGGGTTTTTTCCCTGTTGCGTTTGCCATGTGCTGCTGGCAGCCATTTTACTCACCTCTCTTGCTGACTATGGTGCATTGTGGGGGATGCTGCTCATTTCCTGCACTTCCTTTTATGGCCAGACTGGTGCGCATCATCCGTTTGAGACAGGATGCAGTCTCAGAATTGTGATGTCATCACTTATTATTTAAAGGGCCTCTGTTCAGTATGCTTTGCCTTTGCGTTGTCTCAGACCTGTTTGTGAGAGTTCCTGTGTATTACCTGGCTGCCTGACGTCCTTCCTGGTTCCTGATCCCTGGCTTGTTCCTGACTCTGCTGTTTTCCTTGTTCCTGATTCCGGCTTGTCTGACTTTTCGCTTTGGCTCCTGACTCGGCTCGTCTGACTACCAGCTCTGGTTTTGACTCCTGGCTTGTTCTTTGACTTGTGGACTTTTTATTATTTTTTGCTATTAATAAAGGTGTGATTATTTTTGCACTTTTCGTCTCAGTCTGATTCCTGGCACCCTGACATTACGCAAAGGCCATAAATCCTGATGGTGCTAATAATCCACCATTACCTGCCATCATTTCCAGGATGGATGTACAGGACCCCCGCTTGGATCAATTTGCACTAGCCCTGCAAACCCTGCTGACTCGCACTGCACATTTGGACCAAAGTGTCCCACAAGATATGGCTGCTCCTGTTTCTGCTGCTGCACCTATGCCTACCAGGAGCATATCCGGTTCTTCACCTCTACCTCAGCAATATGGAGGCGATCCTATTCAGTGCAAAGGGGTTATTGAACCAGGTGGGCATTTACTTTGAGATGTTACCTCAGGTGTTTCCCTCTGACAGAGCTAAGGTGGGATTTCTCATCTCATTACTCTCTGACACAGCTCTTGCCTGGGCTAATCCCTTGTGGGAGACTAATAAACCTGTGATTTCAAATTACCCTGAATTTGTGGCCTCCTTTCGAAGAGTATTTGATGTTCCGGCTCGCTCCTCCTCTGCTGCTAAATGATTCAGCAAGGTACAAGATCTGTTGCTATGTATGCTATTGAGTTCCGTATGCTTGCCGCAGAGGTAGGTTGGAACAATGAAGCCCTTGTTGTCGCCTTCTTCATGGGCTCTCTGATATGATTAAAGACGAAGTTGCTGTCAGAGATTTACCAGAGGATCTCGAGGCATTGGTGTCTTTTTTTATCCTAATTGACATCAGACTCAGAGAGAGGACCTCTTTCAAGGAGCGCTTGCGGAAGCCTCCTGTTCCGTTGTCTCCTACATATTCGTTCCCACCCATTCCTCCCTCTCCTCCCATGCCTCCTGGTCCCGAGTCACCAGGTACTGCTGAGCAAATGCAGTTGGGATGCATGCGTCTCTCCATGGCGGAGAGGGCCTTTAGGAGGAGGAAGGGGCTCTGCCTCTATTGTGGGTTACAGGGCCACCTTTTGAAGTCTTGTCCTACATGGTCAGGAAACGCTCACACCTAAGGTCCTGTCGGGGGCAGACCTTGGGTGGTTTATCCTCATCCCCGGAACCGCTTAAGGATAAACCTTTGGTCACAGTTGTCCTTTCCTGGGTGGACTCCTCCATAGTCACTCAGGCTCTTGTTGACTCCGGTGCTGCGGGGTATTTAATTGACAGTGCTTTTGTATCAAAGCACTTCATTCCTGTTTTGCCTCGGTCCGTTCCGCTTGCTATTGAGGCCATTGATGGCAGGCCCCTTCAGCCCGCACTCGTTACTCGCGAAACTGCTCCGTTGTCCATGGCTGTTGGGGCTCTCCATTTTGAAACACTCCAGTTCCATGTGATAAACTCTCCACATTTTCCGGTTGTTCTGGGTTATCCCTGTCTCCAAAAGCACAATCCCAGTCTCGACTGGCGCAGGTCCAAAATTTTGTCGTGGTCCCCGCAATGTATTTCCACTTGTCTTCGGAAACCAGTTGAAGTCTTGTGCACTTATTCGGTATCTCAATTGCAAGAGGAGTACAGAGAGTTCCTAGACATTTTTGACAAGGTGCGTGCCGGTACATTGCCTCCTCACCAGTCTTACGATTGTGCCGTAGGCCTGCAAACCTAAGCAATTCCTCCTCGAGGCTGGGTGTACCCTCTGTCTGTTGCAGAGAATTGTGCTATGGAGGAGTATGTTGCTGATGCTCTGTCGCGTGGGGTCATCCGCAAATACTGCTCTCCTGCAGGGGCTGGCTTCTTCTTTGTGAAGAAAAAGGGTGGCGAGTTAAGACCATGCATCGATTATAGGGGTCTTAATCGTCTTACCATTAAGAATGCTTATCCTATTCCGCTCATTACGGAACTCTTTGACCACCTCAAGGGAGCTACGGTCTTTACTAAACTTGATTTGAGAGGAGCGTACAATCTTGTTAGGATTAAGGAGGGCCATGAATGGAAAACAGCATTTAACACCAGGAGCGGACATTATGAGTATCTTGTAATGCCCTTTGGCCTATATAATGCTCCTGCTGTTTTTCAGGAATTTATTAATGATGTCCTACGAGATATGTTGCAACAGTGTGTTGTGGTGTACTTAGACAACATCCTCATACACTCACCCACACCTGAGGCTCATCATTCTGATGTTACATGGGTTCTTCAGAGACTACGTGTGTACGGCCTGTTTTGTAAACTCGAGAAATGTGAGTTCCATCAGACTCAAGTAACCTTCCTAGGTTATATTATCTCCGTTGCAGGGTTCTCCATGGATCCTGACAAGTTATCTGCAGTTCTGCAGTGGCCTCGCCCAGTTAGTCTTCGGGTCTATTCAACGTTTTCTGGGGTTCGCCAATTACTATAGAAAGTTGATTAAAAACTTTTCTTCCTTGGTCAAACCTATCACAGACATGACCCGTAAAGAGAATGATCCACTCCATTGGTCACCTACTGCCATTAAGGCCTTTGATAGTCTTAAGACTGCCTTTGCTCCAGTTCTGGCTCATCCTAACCCTGTCCTGCCTTTCGTTCTTGAGGTCGATGCATTTGAGACTGGAGTAGGTGCCCTCTTGTCTCAACGTCCTATGCCTGACGGTTCCTTGCATCCGTGTGGTTTCTTCTCTAAGAAATTATCTCCAGCGGAGTGCAATTATGAAATTGGCGACAGGGAATTACTGGCCATAATTTTGGCACTCAAGGAATGGAGACATCTTCTCGAGGGTACTAGCGTGCCAGTGCTCATTCTTACTGACCACATGAATTTAACTTCTCTATCTGAAGCAAAACGTTTGTCGCCCCGACAGTCCAGATGGGTGCTATTTTTGTCTCGGTTTAATTATGTGGTCTCCTACCTGCCTGGTAGTAAGAATGTTAGGGCTGATGCCCTCTCTCTACAATTTTCGCCTCTGTCCAAAGAGGAGTCTGTACCTATTCCTTTTATACCTCCTGACCATATTTTGGCTACCATACGTACTAATTTGACTTCTCCCTTGGGGGAGGAGATCCTGGCTGCACAAACCAATGCACCTCCTGAGAATCTTCAAACTAAACTTTTGCACACTTACCACTATCCTAAAGCCGCAGGTCACCCAGGCAAGAACCAAATTATTTGGTCTGTCACTCGACAATTCTGGTGGCCAGGTCTTCATTCTGATGTTGCTGCATATGTTGCCTCCTGGTCAGTTTGTGCACAGAATAAGACTCCTCGACGTCTTCCTGTGGGTCTTCTTTAACCTATTGCTAATGGTGAGCATCCTTGGACACATCTTTCCATGGACTTCATTGTCGAGCTCCCTGTTTCCAATGCCAATACTGTTATCCTTATGGTGGTTGACCATTTTTCTAAAATGTCACATTATATTCCCTTGATGAAGCTGCCTACTGCTCAGGAGCTTGCTTCAATTTTTGCCCGGGAGGTCTTCCGTTTACATGGGTTACCCAAGGAGATAGTGTCAGACCGGGGTAGCCAGTTTGTCTCCAGATTTTGGCGTTCCTTTTGTGCTCAAATGTGGATCCAGCTTTCCTTCTCCTCGGCATATCACCCTCAATCCAATGGGGCTGCGGAATGGTCTAATCAAGCTCTGGAACAGTTCCTCTGTTGTTATGTCTCAGATCACCACAATAATTGGTCTGAACTGTTACCTTTGGCAGAGTTTGCTCGTAATATTGCTATTAATGCTTCCTCCAAGTTATCCCCGTTCAAGGCGAATTATGGGTTTCAACCATCCTTGTTGCCCGATTCATTCATGTCTCAGGGTATTCCGGCTTTGGAGGAGCATCTCTGGCAACTCCGTTCCATGTGGGTACAGATTCAGGATTGTCTTCATCGTTCTATGCACCGCCAAAAGTTCCAGGCTTATCGTAGGCATCTGCCTGCACCTTCCTACCAGGTTGGTGAGAGAGTTTGGCTGTCCTCCCGCAACTTGAACCTTCGTGTGCCTTCCAATAAATTGGCTCCCCGTTATGTTGGTCATTTTCGAATACTCCGACGGGTTAATCGTGTGGCCTATGCTCTTGACCTTCCTCCTGCTATGCGAATCTCCAATGTTTTTCATGTCTCCCTCTTGAAATCATTGGTTTGTAATCGGTTTACCCCTCTGTTGCCTTGTCCCCATCCTATCTTTGTTGACAACCATGATGAGTATGAGGTCAGCAGCATTATTGACTCTCGTATGTCCAGGGGCCGTGTACAGTATTTGGTTCACTGGAGGGGCTACGGTCCGGAGGAGCGTTCTTGGGTTCCCTCCTCTGATGTTCATGCTCCCGCCCTCTTCCGTGCCTTCCATGCCCATTTCCCCAATAAGCCTTTTGTCCTCCCACGGGGGAGGGGTCGTTGAGGGGAGGGTACTGTCAGGGTTTTTTCCCTGTTGTGTTTGCCATGTGCTGGTGGCAGCCATTTTACTCACCTCTCTTGCTGACTATGGTGCATTGTGGGGGATGCTGCTCATTTCCTGCACTTCCTTTTATGGCCAGACTGGTGTGCATCATCAGTGTGAGACAGGATGCAATCTCAGAATTGTGATGTCATCACTTATTATTTAAAGGGCCTCTGTTCAGTATGCTTTGCCTTTGCGTTGTCTCAGACCTGTTTGTGAGAGTTCCTGTGTATTACCTGTCTGCCTGACGTCCTTCCTGGTTCCTGATCCCTGGCTTCTTCCTGACTCTGCTGTTTTCCTTGTTCCTGATTCCGGCTCGTCTGACTATTCGCTTTGGCTCCTGACTCGGCTCGTCTGACTACCAGCTCTGGTTTTGACTCCTGGCTTGTTATTTGACTTGTGGACTTTTAATTATTTTTTGCTATTAATAAAGGTGTGATTATTTTTGCACTTGTCTCAGTCTGATTCCTGGCACCCTGACAGTAATTGAATGGATTTGTGGACTCTCCATGCCAGGAAAGAAAATAATTTATCAGTTAAGCATAAATAATATTTTTCCTGTTTAAATGTATTTGAGAGGACAGGGCCCCAAAGTGTGTGAGTGTGTGTATATATATATAAAAAAAAAAAATATATATATATATATATACATACATATAAACACATACAGTCATGTCCAAAAATATTGGCACCCCTGTATTTCTGTCAGATAATGTACCACTTAGCCCAGAAAATTGTATATCTCTTTTTACACAGTGGCCCTTGATATTTAACTCCCTTGTAGTCAAGGTTGTAAAAGCTTAACCATTTAGGTACCAAGTTATCTGTGTTATTTTTAATATGCATTGGCCATTGAAAAATTAATTCACTGAAAAATTAATTTATTTTAAATAAATCTATTCTACTTATCTCCTTATTCTCAACTTCTAATATTGTTCCCTTTATAACAAAACTGCCATAATAAATAAAAAATTGGCTTCTAAAAATGCTTCCTTTGTATTAGGACATTAAGCAGTTAGTCCACTTTAAATCAAGTTTTGCATTTGGGAATTAGATTACTATATTAGTTTCATGTTCCAGGAATTAGATTACTACATTGGTGCAGATACATGTTTATTCAGGCATTAGTTAATTGTGATGATAATACATTAAAGAGCTTATCTAGATGGGTGTATACCCCTCAGAGCGTTTCCATTGGTGGCAGAGGAGGGTCTTAGTATCCAATAACTGGTGAGGAAAGCCTATATTAATTAGTGCAAGGCTATAGGGCACCATACAGTCTATGATTAAGGCTCCATAGGAGCTGAAACGCGTCAGACGCCCACCCCAGCCTTCCTTACGGCCCTACATCATAGCCATTTTTTGCCCATGTTTTGCTATATTAGTGACTTTTAACTAAATAAAGGATACCTAGCTTTGAGATTCCTTGTCCGGATTCTTCTTTTTGTTTATATATATATATATATATATATATATATATATATATATATATATATATATATATTGAGAGCAGATTGCACTCCAAGCTAACAAATGTTCCAATACCCTGGGTTCTGCAAAATAGGCATACAAAACAGAAAAAACAAAGCGCACTCCTTTTTCAAAGGATCTGAAAAAGGTTCCCTAGGAGTGCACTTTGTTTTTTCTGTTTTATATATATATATATATATATATATATATATATATATATATATATATATATATATATACTAGTCATAAAGCCCGTTCACACGGGTCATTTTTTGCAGTACAGTGGTCCCACCCCTTGCGCTCTCTCCCTCCCCCTCTCTTTTGCTCTCTCTCCCCTCTCTCTTTTGCTCTCTCTCTCCCCTCTCTCTTTTGCTCTCTCTCTCCCCCTCTCTTTTGAGCTTTCTCTCTCCCCCCTCTCTTTTGCGCTCTCTCTCCCCCCTCTCTTTTGTGCTCTCTCCCCCCTCTTTTGTGCTCTCTCTCCCCCTCTCTTTTGTGCTCTCTCTCTCCCCTCTCTTTTGTGCTCTCTCTCCCCCCTCTCTTTTGTGCTTTCTCTCTCCCCCATCTCTTTTGCGCTCTCTCTCTCCCCCATCTCTTTTGCACTCTCTCCCCCTCTCTCTCTCCCCTCTCTTTTGCACTCTCTCTCCCCCTCTCTTTTGTGCTCTCTCTCTCCCCCTCTCTTTTGCGCTCTCTCTCCCCTCTCTTTTGCGCTCTCTCTCCCACTCTTTTGCACTCTCTCTCCCCCTCTCTTTTGTGCTCTTTCTCCCCCTCTCTTTTGCGCTCTCTCTCCCCCTCTCTTTTGCGCTCTCTCTCCCACTCTTTTGCACTCTCTCTCCCCCCTCTCTTTTGTGCTCTTTCTCCCCCTCTCTTTTGCGCTCTCTCTCCCCCTCTCTTTTGCATTCTCTCTCCACCCATCTCTTTTGCGCTCTCTCCACCCTCTCTTTTGCGCTCTTCCCCCCTCTCTTTTGCACTCTCTCTCCCCCCTCTTTTGTGCTCTCTCTTCTCCCCTCTCTTTTGCGCTCTCTCCCCCCTCTCTTTTGAGCTCTCTCTCCCCCCCCCTCTTTTTTGGTCTCTCTCTCTCTCCCCCTCTCTTTTGTGCTCTCTCTCTCCCCCTCTCTTTTGCGCTCTCTCTCTCCCCCTCTCTTTTGCACTCTCTCTCTCCCCCATCTCTTTTGCGCTCTCTCTCTCCCCCATCTCTTTTGCGCTCTCTCCACCCTCTCTTTCTCTTGTTAAGTGTATCCAGTCCACGGATCATCCATTACTTATGGGATATTCTCCTTCCCAACAGGAAGTTGCAAGAGGATCACCCACAGCAGAGCTGCTATATAGCTCCTCCCCTAACTGTCATATCCAGTCATTCTCTTGCAAGCCTCAACCAAGATGGAGGTCGTAAGAGGAGTGTGGTGTTTTATACTTAGTTTATTCTTCAATCAAAAGTTTGTTATTTTTAAATGGTGCCGGAGTGTACTGTTTATCTCAGGCAGTATTTAGAAGAAGAATCTGCCTGCGTTTTCTATGATCTTAGCAGAAGTAACTAAGATCCATGCCTGTTCTCACATATTCTGAGGAGTGAGGTAACTTCAGAGAGGGAATGGCGTGCAGGTTTTCCTGCAATAAGGTATGTGCAGTTAATATTTTTCTAGGGATGGAATTTGCTAGAAAATGCTGCTGATACCGAACTAATGTAAGTAAAGCCTTAAATGCAGTGATAGCTACTGGTATCAGGCTTATTAATAGAGATGCATACTCTTATAAAAATGTAATATAAAACGTTTGCTGGCATGTTTAATCGTTTTTATATGTATTTGGTGATAAAACTTATTGGGGCCTAGTTTTTTTCCACATGGCTGGCTTGAATTTTGCCTAGTAACAGTTTCCTTAGGCTTTCCACTGTTGTAATATGAGTGGGAGGGGCCTTTTTTAGTGCTTTTCTGTGCAGATAAAAATACTGACAGAGACATTCAGTTTCCCTCTGCATGATCCAGGACATCTCTGGAGGGCTCAAAAGGCTTCAAAGTCGTTTTTGAGGGAGGTAAAAAGCCACAGTAGAGCTGTGGCAGTTGTTGTGACTGTTTGAAAAACAAACAAAAAAAAAAAAAACTTTTTTGTCTTTTATTATTCCATTTTGGGTATTAAGGGGTTAATCATCCATTTGCAAGTGGGTGCAATGCTCTGCTAACTTGTTACATACACTATAAAAATTTTGTTAGTGTAACTGCCTTTTTTCACTGTTATTTGAAATTTTGACAAAATTTGTGTTTCTTAAAGGCGCAGTAACGTTTTTTATATTGCTTGTAAACTTGTTTAAAGTGTTTTCCAAGCTTGCTAGTCTCATTGCTAGTCTGTTTAAACATGTCTGACACAGAGGAAACTACTTGTTCATTATGTTTGAAAGCCATGGTGGAGCCCCATAGGAGAATGTGTACTAAATGTATTGATTTCACCTTAAACAGTAAAGATCAGTCTTTAACTATAAAAGAAATATCACCAGAAGATTCTGACGAGGGGGAAGTTATGCCGACTAACTCTCCCCACGTGTCAGACCCTTCGCCTCCCGCTCAGGGGATGCACGCTAATATGGCGACAATTACATCAGGGACGCCCATAGCGATTACCTTGCAGGACATGGCTGCAATCATGAATAATACCCTGTCAGAGGTATTATCCAGGTTGCCTGAATTAAGAGGCAAGCGCGATTGCTCTGGGGTTAGGAGAAATACAGAGCGCGCAGATGCTGTAAGGGCCATGTCTGATACTGCGTCACAATATGCAGATCATGAGGACGGAGAGCTTCAGTCTGTGGGTGACATCTCTGATTCGGGGAAACCTGATTCAGAGATTTCTAATTTTAAATTTAAGCTTGAGAACCTCCGTGTGTTGCTTGGGGAGGTATTAGCTGCTCTGAATGACTGTAACACAGTTGCAGTACCAGAGAAATTGTGTAGGCTGGATAAATACTATGCGGTACCGGTGTGTACTGATGTTTTTCCTATACCTAAAAGGCTTACAGAAATTATTAGCAAGGAGTGGGATAGACCGGGTGTGCCTTTTTCCCCACCTCCTATATTTAGAAAAATGTTTCCAATAGACGCCACTACACGGGACTTATGGCAGATGGTCCCTAAGGTGGAGGGAGCAGTTTCTACTTTAGCAAAGCGTACTACTATCCCGGTTGAGGACACAGTTGTGCTTTTTAAGATCCAATGGATAAAAAATTGGAGGGTTACCTTAAGAAAATGTTTATTCAACAAGGTTTTATTTTACAGCCCCTTGCATGAATTGCGCCTGTCACGGCCGCGGCGGCATTCTGGTTTGAGGCCCTGGAAGAGGCCATCCATACAGCTCCATTGACTGAAATTATTGACAAGCTTAGAACACTTAAGCTAGCTAACTCATTTGTTTCTGACGCCATTGTTCATTTGACTAACGGCTAAGAATTCCGGATTCGCCATCCAAGCGCGTAGGGCGCTATGGCTTAAATCCTGGTCAGCTGACATGACTTCGAAGTCTAAATTACTCAACATTCCTTTCAAAGGGCAGAACTTATTCGGGCCTGGTTTGAAGGAAATTATTGCTGACATTACTGGAGGTAAGGGTCACACCCTTCCTCAGGACAGGGCCAAAGCAAAGGCCAAACAGTCTAATTTTCGTGCCTTTCGAAATTTCAAGGCAGGTGCAGCATCAACTTCCTCCGCTTCAAAACAAGAGGGAACTTTTGCTCAATCTAAGCAGGCCTGGAAACCTAACCAGTCCTGGAACAAAGGCAAGCAGGCCAGAAAGCCTGCTGCTGCCTCTAAGACAGCATGAAGGAACGGCCCCCTATCCAGCAACGGATCTAGTAGGGGGCAGACTTTCTCTCTTCGCCCAGGCGTGGGCAAGAGATGTTCGGGATCCCTGGGCGTTGGAGATCATATCTCAGGGATATCTTCTGGACTTCAAAGCTTCCCCTCCACAAGGGAGATTTCATCTTTCAAGGCTATCTGCAAATCAGATAAAGAAAGAGGCATTCCTACGCTGTGTGCAAGACCTCCTAGTTATGGGAGTGATCCATCCAGTTCCGCGGACGGAACAAGGACAGGGTTTTTATTTGAATCTGTTTGTGGTTCCCAAAAAAGAAGGAACCTTCAGACCAATTTTGGATCTAAAGATCTTAAACAAATTCCTCAGAGTTCCATCTTTCAAAATGGAAACTATTCGGACCATCCTACCCATGATCCAAGAAGGTCAGTACATGACCACAGTGGACTTAAAGGATGCCTACCTTCACATACCGATTCACAAAGATCATCATCGGTTTCTAAGGTTTGCCTTTCTAGACAGGCATTACCAATTTGTATCTCTTCCCTTCGGGTTGGCTACAGCCCCAAGAATCTTTACAAAGGTTCTGGGCTCACTTCTGGCGGTTCTAAGACCGCGAGGCATAGCGGTGGCTCTGTATCTAGATGACATCCTGATACAGGCGTCAAGCTTTCAAGTTGCCAAGTCTCATACAGAGATAGTTCTGGCATTTCTTAGGTCGCACGGGTGGAAAGTGAACGAGGAAAAGAGTTCTCTATCCCCACTCACAAGAGTCTCCTTCTTAGGGACTCTTATAGATTCTGTAGAAATTTACCTGACGGAGTCCAGGTTATCAAAACTTCTAAATGCTTGCCGTGATCTTCACTCCATTTCGCGCCCTTCGGTAGCTCAGTGTATGGAGGTAATCGGCTTAATGGTAGCAGCAATGGACATAGTGCCATTTGCGCGCCTTCATCTCAGACCACTGCAATTATGCATGCTGAGTCAGTGGAATGGGGATTACACAGATTTGTCCCCTCTGCTAAATCTGGATCAAGAGACCAGAGATTCTCTTCTCTGGTGGTTGTCTTGGGTACACCTGTCCAAGGGTATGACCTTTCGCAGGCCAGATTGGACAATTGTAACAACAGATGCCAGCCTTCTAGGTTGGGGTGCAGTCTGGAATTCCCTGAAGGCACAGGGATCGTGGACTCAGGAGGAGAAACTCCTTCCAATAAATATTCTGGAGTTAAGAGCGATATTCAATGCTCTTCTGGCTTGGCCTCAGTTAGCAACACTGAGGTTCATCAGATTTCAGTCGGACAACATCACAACTGTGGCTTACATCAACCATCAAGGGGGAACCAGGAGTTCCCTAGCAATGTTAGAAGTCTCAAAAATAATTCGCTGGGCAGAGTACCACTCTTGCCACCTGTCAGCAATCCATATCCCAGGCGTGGAGAACTGGGAGGCGGATTTTCTAAGTCGTCAGACTTTCCATCCGGGGGAGTGGGAACTCCATCCGGAGGTGTTTGCTCAGTTGATTCATCGTTGCGGCAAACCAGAGTTGGATCTCATGGCGTCTCGCCAGAACGCCAAGCTTCCTTGTTACGGATCCAGGTCCAGGGACCCAGAAGCGACGCTGATAGATGCTCTAGCAGCGCCTTGGTTCTTCAACCTGGCTTATGTGTTTCCACCGTTTCCTCTGCTCCCTCGACTGATTGCCAAAATCAAACAGGAGAGAGCATCGGTGATTCTGATAGCACCTGCGTGGCCACGCAGGACTTGGTATGCAGACCTAGTGGACATGTCATCCTTTCCACCATGGACTCTGCCTCTAAGACAGGACCTTCTGATACAAGGTCCTTTCAATCATCCAAATCTAATTTCTCTGAGACTGACTGCATGGAGATTGAACGCTTGATTCTATCAAAGTGTGGCTTCTCCGAGTCAGTCATTGATACTTTAATACAGGCACGAAAGCCTGTTACCAGGAAAATCTACCACAAGATATGGAGTAAATATCTTTATTGGTGTGAATCCAAGAATTACTCATCGAGTAAGGTTAGGATTCCTAAAATATTGTCTTTTCTACAAGAGGGCTTGGACAAAGGATTATCAGCTAGTTTCTTAAAGGGACAGATTTCTGCTCTGTCTATTCTTTTGCACAAGCGTCTGGCAGAGGTTCCAGACGTCCAGGCATTTTGCCAGGCTTTGGTTAGAATTAAGCCTGTGTTTAAACCTGTTGCTCCCCCGTGGAGCTTAAACTTGGTTCTTAAAGTTCTTCAAGGAGTTCAGTTTGAACCCCTTCATTCCATTGATATTAAACTTTTATCTTGGAAAGTTCTGTTTTTGATGGCTATTTCCTCGGCTCGGAGAGTCTCTGAGCTATCTGCCTTACAATGTGATTCTCCTTATCTGATTTTTCATGCAGATAAGGTAGTCCTGCATACCAAACCTGGGTTTTTACCTAAGGTGGTTTCTAACAAGAATATCAATCAAGAGATTGTTGTTCCATCATTGTGTCCTAATCCTTCTTCAAAGAAGGAACGTCTTTTACATAATCTGGACGTAGTCCGTGCCTTGAAGTTTTACTTACAAGCTACTAAAGATTTTCGTCAAACATCTACCCTGTTTGTCGTTTACTCTGGACAGAGGAGAGGTCAAAAAGCTTCGGCAACCTCTCTTTCCTTTTGGCTTCGGAGCATAATACGCCTAGCCTATGAGACTCCTGGCAGCAGCCCCCTGAAAGGATTACAGCTCATTCCACTAGAGCTGTGGCTTCCACCTGGGCCTTTAAAAATGAGGCCTCTGTTGAACAGATTTGCAAGGCCGCGACTTGGTCTTCGCTTCACACTTTTTCCAAATTTTACAAATTTGATACTTTTGCTTCTTCGGAGGCTGTTTTTGGGAGAAAGGTTCTTCAGGCAGTGGTTCCTTCCACTTAATCCTGCCTTGTCCCTCCCATCATCCGTGTACTTTAGCTTTGGTATTGATATCCCATAAGTAATGGATGATCCGTGGACTGGATACACTTAACAAGAGAAAACATAATTTATGCTTACCTGATAAATTTATTTCTCTTGTAGTGTATCCAGTCCACGGCCCGCTCTGTCCTTTTAAGGCAGGTCTAAATTTGAATTAAACTACAGTCACCACTGCACCCTATGGTTTCTCCTTTCTCTGTTTGTTTTCGGTCGAATGACTGGATATGACAGTTAGGGGAGGAGCTATATAGCAGCTCTGCTGTGGGTGATCCTCTTGCAACTTCCTGTTGGGAAGGAGAATATCCCATAAGTAATGGATGATCCATGGACTGGATACACTACAAGAGAAATAAATTTATCAGGTAAGCATAAATTATGTTTTTGCGCTCTCTCCACCCTCTCTTTTGTGTTCTCTCTCTCCCCCCTCTTTTGCACTCTCTCTTCCCCCCTCTCTTTTGCACTCTCTCCCCCCCTCTCTTTTGCGCTCTCTCCCCCCTCTCTTTTGCTGTCTTTATCCCCCCTCTCTTTTGCTGTCTCTCCCCCTTTCTCTCTTTTGCTGTCTCTATCCCCCCTCTCTTTTGCTGTCTTTATCCCCCCTCTCTTTTGCTATCTCTCTCCCCCTCTCTCTTTTGCTGTCTCTCTCCCCCTCTCTTTTGCTGTCTCTCTCCCCCTCTCTCTTTTGCTGTCTCTCTCCCCCCTCTCTTTTGCAGTCTCTCTCCCCCCTCTCTTTTGCTGTCTCTCTCCCCCTCTCTTTTGCTGTCTCTCTCCCCTTCTCTCTTTTGCTGTCTCTCTCCCCCCTCTCTTTTGCTGTCTCTCTCCCCCCTCTCTTTTGCTGTCTCTCTCCCCCCTGTCTTTTGCTGTCTCTCTCCCCCTCTCTCACCCCCTCTCTATCTCTCTCCCCCTCTCTATCTCTCTCCCCTCTCTCTCTCTATCTCTCTCCCATCTTCCATCTATCGCGCGACTGTACCCGGCCACCCCCCCTTCATGCCTGGCCACACCCCTTCAGGTCATTCACGCCGGGCACGCCCCTTCCCCCGGCCACACCCCCTTTATGACCGGCCACGCCCACTTCTGCCGCAGATCATCACCAGCTAGGGACTCAAAGGCCAGGTGTGTTTGTCCTCGTGCTGTCTCTACTGCGCATGACAGCTTCGGACAAACACACTTGGCCTTTTATTATATATGATATATATATATATATATATATATATATATATACACATATAAACACATACAGTCATGTCCAAAAATATTGCCACCCCTGTATTTCTGTCAAATAATGTACCACTTAGCCCAGAAAATTGTTGCAATTACAAATGTTTAGGACTTCTCATGTTTATTTATTTTCACCCAGATTTAGAGTTTTGCGGCCAAAGGGGTGCGTTAGCTACGCGTCTTTTTTTTCTAGCGCTGCTTCTAAACAACGCTGGTATTGAGAGTTCTCTGAGGGGCTGCGTTACGCTCCAAAAAGGGAGCGTTGAGCCAAATTTACCGCCACTTCAACCCACAATACCAGCATTGCTTACGGTAGCGGCTAGCTGGTAAAACGTGCTCGTGCACGATTCCCCCGTAGGAAACAATGGGGCAGTTTGGGCTGAAAAAAAACCTAACACCTGCAAAAAAGCAGCGTTCAGCTCCTAACGCAGCCCCATTGTTTCCTAGGGGGAAACAGTTTCTAAGTCTGCACCTAACACCCTAACATGAACCCCGAGTCTAAACACCCCTAACCTTACACTTATTAAACCCTAATCTGCCGCCCCCGCTATCGCTGACACCTGCATTACACAATTAACCCCTAATCTGCTGCTCCATACACCACCACAACCTACATTATACCTATGTACCCCTAATCTGCTGTCCCTAACATCGCCGACACCTACATTATATTTATTAACCCCTAATCTGCCCCCCCCAACGTTGCCGCTACCTTACCTACACTTATTAACCCCTAATCTGCTGACCGGACCTCGCCGCTACTCTAATAAATGTATTAACCCCTATACCGCCGCACTCCCGCCTCGCAAATCCTATAATAAATAGTATTAACCCCTAATCTGCCCTCCCTAACATCGCCGCCACCTAACTTCAAGTATTAACCCCTAATCTGCCGACCGGACCTCGCAGCTATTATAATAAATGTATTAACCCCCTAAATTAAATATAATTTTAATCTAATGAAATAAATTAAATCTTATTAACTAAAGTCTTCCTATTTAAAACTAAATACTTACCTGTAAAATAAACCCTAATATAGCTACAATATAATGAATAATTATATTGTAGATATTTTAGGATTTATATTTATTTTACAGGCAACTTTGTATTTATTTTAACTAGGTACAATAGCTATTAAATAGTTATTAACTATTTAATAGCTACCTAGTTAAAATAATTACCAAATTACCTGTAATATAAATCCTAACCTAAGTTACAATTAAACCTAACACTACACTATCAATAAATTAATTAAATAAATTACCTACAATTACCTACAATTAAATAAACTAAACTAAATTACAAAAAAACCCCACTAAATTACAAAAAATAAAAAAATATTACAAGAATTTAAACTAATTACACCTACTCTAAGCCCCCTAAAAATAAAAAAAATTCCCTACCCTAATCTAAATTACAAAAGTTAACAGCTCTGTTACCAGCCCTTAAAAGGGCTTTTTGCGGGGCATGCCCCAAAGTATTCAGCTCTTTTGCCTGTAAAAAAAAAACACAATACCCCCCCCCCCCAAAATTACAACCCACCACCCACATACCCCTACTCTAACCCAAACCCCCCTTAAATAAACCTAACACTACCCCCCTGAAGATCTCCCTACCTTGAGCCGTGTTCACCCAGCCGGGCATCGATGGACCAAAAGAGGACATCCGGAGCGGCAGAAGTCTTCATCCTATCCAGGCAGAAGAGGACATCTGGACCGGCAGGCATCTTCATGCGAGCGGCATCTTCTATCTTCATCCATCCGATGAGGAGCGGCTCCATCTTCAAGACCTCCGGCACGGAACATCCTCTTCCTTCCGACGACTACCGACGAATGAAGGTTCCTTTAAGTGACGTCATCCAAGATGGCGTCTCTCGAATTCCGATTGGCTGATATGATTCTATCAGCCAATCGGAATTAAGGTAGGAAAAATCTGATTGGCTGATTGAATCAGCCAATCAGATTCAAGTTCAATTGGATTGGCTGATCCAATCAGCCAATCAGATTGAGCTTGCATTCTATTGGCTGTTACGATCATGTATGTAGGTAATTGTAGGTAATTGTAGGTAATTTATTTAATTAATTTAATGATAGTGTAGTGTTAGGTTTAATTGTAACTTAGGTTAGGATTTATTTTACAGGTAATTTGGTAATTATTTTAACTAGGTAGCTATTAAATAGTTAATAACTATTTAATAGCTATTGTACTTAGTTAAAATAAATACAAAGTTGCCTGTAAAATAAATAGAAATCCTAAAATAGCTACAATATAATTATTGTTATATTGTAGCTATATTAGGGTTTATTTTACAGGTAAATATTTAGTATTAAATAGGAAGACTTTAGTTAATAAAATTTAATTTATTTTGTTAGATTAAAATTATATTTAATTTAGGGGGGTGTTAGGGTTAGGGTTAGACTTAGCTTTAGGGGTTAATACATTTATTATAGTAGCGGCGAGGTCCGGTCGGCAGATTTGGGGTTAATACTTGAAGTTAGGTGGCGGTGATGTTAGGGAGGGCAGATTAGGAGTTAATACTATTTATTATAGGGTTTGCGAGGCGGGAGTGGGGCAGTTTAGGGGTTAATACATTTATTAGAGTAGCGGCGAGGTCCGGTCGGCAGATTAGGGGTTAATAAGTGTAGGTAGATAGCGGTGACGTTGGGGGGGCAAATTAGGGGTTAATAAATATTATGTAGGTGTCGGCAATGTTAGGGGCAGCAGATTAGGGGTTCATAGGGATAATGTAGGTGGCGGCGGTGTGCGGTCGGCAGATTAGGGGTTAAAAAAAAATATTATAGTGGCGGCGATGTGGGGGGACCTCGGTTTAGGGGTACATAGGTAGTTTATGGGTGTTAGTGTACTTTATAGCACAGTAGTTAAGAGCTTTATAAACCGGCGTTAGCCCAGACTCTAAATACCGGCGTTAGGAAGATCCCATTGAAAAGATAGGATACGCAATTGGCGTAAGGGGATCTGCGGTATGGAAAAGTCGTGGCTTGAAAGTGAGCGTTAGACCCTTTCCTGCCTGACTCTAAATACCAGCGGGCGGCCAAAAGCAGCGTTAGGAGCCCTTAACGCTGCTTTTGATGGCTACCGCAGAACTCTAAATCTAGGCGTTTGTTTTTATTGGTATGACACAAAAAAAGTGGAGAAAAAAAAGCCAAAACTCCACGCAAAACTCCAAAAATGGACTGGAAAAAATTATTGGCACCCTCAATTTAATATTTGGTAACACATCCCTTGGAAAAAATAACTGAAAAAAATAGTTTCCTGCACCCATCAATTAATTTCTTACACCTCTCTACTGGAATTTTGTACCACTCTTCTTTCGCCAACTGCTACAGGTCTCTGAAATTGGAAGGGCTCCTCATCCCAACTGCTGTTTTGAGATCTCTCCACAGGTGCTCTATGGTATTGAGATCTGGACTCATTGATGGCCAGCTCAGTAATGTCCAGTTTTTTGTCTAAAACCCTTTTTGGGTGCTTTTTGACGTTGGCTTTGGGTCATTGTCCTGCTGTAAGAGCCATGACCTCTGACAGAGACCCAACTTTCTGACACTGGGCCCTACATTGCACCACATAATTCTTTGGTAGTCTTTAGATTTAATAATGCCATGCACACAGTCAAGACATCCAGTGCTGAAGCAGCAAAACAACTCCAAAACATCAGTGAACTTCCACCAGGTTTCACTGTAGGGGCTGTATTCTTTTTTTAAAAAAAAGCCTGATTTCTTTTTCTGAAACAGTAGAATGATGGGCTTTATCAAAAAAACTGTAATTTTGTTTTGTCTGTCCACAGCACATTTTCCTAAAAGGATTTTGGTTTCCTCAGATAAGTTTTGGCAAACTCCAATCTGGCTTTTTTATGTTTTTGTGTCAGCAGTGGGGTCCTCCTGGGTCTCCTACCATAGCCTCACTTTTTATTCAGATGGCGACGTATAGTGCAAGCTGACACATTTTTACCTTGTACCTGAAGGTCAGCTTGAATTTGTCTGGAAGTTGATCAAGGTTCTTTATCCACCATTTGATCAATCCTTTGTTGCAATCCTTGAGCAATTTTTCTCTTTCCTCCACGTCCAGGGAGATTAGCTACAGTGCCATGGGCTGTAAACTTCTTGACAATGTTGTGCACAGTGGACACAGGAACATTAAGCTCTCTGGATGGACTTTTACCCTTGAGATTGTCCATGCTTTTCCACAATTTGTGTTCTCAAATCCTCAGACAATTCTTTGCTGCTCTTTCTCTTCTTCATGTTAAGTGTGGCACACAGAGAAACACAACAGAAAGGTTGAGTCAAATTTTCAACATTTTAACTGGTTGGCAGTGTGATTTCTTTATTATCAGCACCTGTTAATTGATACGGGTGAGTTTAATTACAAATTGCAGGATCATCACAAACTGGAATGCAATTATTTCTAACAATTTTGAGAATGTGCCAATAATTTTGTCCAGTCTATTTTTTTGTGTGGAATGTGTCAGATTTGGCTTTGTGTTCTCCACTTTTTTGTGTCATACTAATACAATTAAAAGAAATAAACATGAGAATGCATAAACATTTGTAATTGCAACAATTTTCTGGGGGAAGTGGTGAATTATCTGACAGAAATGCAGGGGTGCCAATATTTTTGGCCATGACTGTAAACACACACATATATATATATATATATATATTGTAACAGGAAACACTTTTAACCACGGACTTCTAGGGCACAAATGCAGCACAGGACAGTCACTGTAGTTTAAAAGGCTTTATTTTTCACAGCAATAACAAACAGGCAGTTCATTTTCAAAAGAGGGAAATCCTTCCTCTGCAGCAAAGTTAAGTACTTTTAAATGTGTCCCAGCACTTCACAGCATTCCACAAATGCTTTGTAAAAATAATGTCCTTTTACAGTTCACAGGAACAAAAGTCTTTTACACAGTGTAACAAACACACACACCAGCTTCTGTAGCTGTATAACTCTCTCTCAAGGCCTAAGTGAGGCTGCTATCTAAACCCTCACAACTTCTAATTAGCCACACCTGTGATTAGCTGCTGGACAGCTTCACAGCTGTCTGGGATAATCAAATACACACTCTTTCTCCCTGGGGTTTTAACTGAAAGGAGAAATAGCATGTACAATGCTTGGTCTTAAATATCTTCCATTTATAACCAGGCCTTGCTTTCTGTCACAATATATATATATATATATATATATATATATATATATATATATATATATATATATATATATATATATATATATATATATATATATATATATACACACATATGCACATGTTTTGAATGTAATAATGTCTCTCCATATGCTATTTTTGCAGTACCAACTGCCTGGTAGCAGTCTTACTACTGTAAGCAATGCACCTCTAAATGCCCAACAGACAGCCATCGTACAGGGTACTTTGACTGCTGTTAAGAACCTAACCAGTATGGTCCAGAATGGAATAATAATATGCTTTTATTTCCTCCTTATGTTATCACATGTGTTTGTCATAAGATATTTGTCTTAAATATCTTCCATTTATAACCAGGCCTTGCTTTCTGTCACATATCCTCCCCCCCAGCTCACACCCAGTGGGTTGAGCGACCATGGACATCAATGAATGTACCCGAGACAAACCATCAGCATTGCCCTGCAAAAGACCAGCCCTGTGCTCAACAGTAAAATTGAAGGGTTGCAAGCTAAGAAACCACCTAGTAACCCTTGAATTTGTTTCCTTATTCTGACTCATCCATGTGAGAGGAGCATGATCTGTTATTAATGCAAATTTTCTTCCCAACAGATAGTACCTAAGGGTCTCTAAAGCCCACTTAATGGCAAGGCATTCTTTCTCCACTATAGAATAGTTCTTTTCCTGTGAAATAAGTTTTCTGCTTAGGAAAAGGACAGGATGCTCTTCTCCCTGACACTCCTGCGAGAGAACTGCTCCTAAACCAACATCAGAGGCATCTGTTTGTACAATAAAATCTTTAGCAAAATTGGGGGTTACCAAAACTGGATAGGCACAAAGGGCATCTTTCAAATGCTTAAAAGCTTGTTCTGCTTCTGGGGACCATTTTATCATAATTGGGGCCCTTGCTTTTGTGAGATCTGTCAAGGGTGCCGCAATTGTAGCGAAATTCGGGATAAACCTTCTATAATAACTAGTTATCCCAATAAATTCTCTTACTTGTTTTTTAGTTAGAGGCTGTGGCCAGTTCTGTATGGACTCTACTTTTGTTGTCTGAGGTTTAACTAATCCTCTACCAATAGTATAACCCAAGTACTTAGCTTCCTGTAAACCAATAGTACATTTTGCAGGATTGGCAGTTAACCCAGCGGACCGTATTGCATCAAGTACTGCTTGAACTTTTGGAAGATGGGATTCCCAGTCTGTACTATAAATTATAACATCATCCAAATATGCTGCCGCATAACGAACATGGGGTTTCAGAATTCTATCCATCATCCTCTGGACCGTATGCTGAAATAAGCCCTCTGGGGTTGAAAAAGCTGTCTTTTCCTTTGCTTGACTAGTGAGAGGCACCTGCCACTACCCTTTCGTTAAATCAATTGTAGTGAGATAACGTGCTTTTCCTAGCCTTTCTATCAACTCATCTACTCTAGGCATTGGGTAGGTGTCAAATTTGGAAACACAATTAAGCTTACGAAAGTCATTACAGAACCTTAATGAACCATCCAGCTTTGGAACAAGCATGATTGGACTGTTCCACTCACTTTGTGATTCCTCAATTACCCCAAGCTTTAACATTTTTTCTACCTCCAGTTTAATAGCCTTTCTATGAGCCTCAGGGACCCTATAGGGTTTAAGGCAAAACTTCTTCCCTGGTTCTGTTATTATGTCATGCTTAATAACATTAGTTTTTCCCGGTACCACAGAAAATACCTCTTTGTTTATTCTAATAAAATCCTTGACCTCTCGCTTCTGATGTACAGATAGGGTTTCCGATATATTTACCTCTGGTTCAGTGACAGGGAGTTCTGTAGGTTTTAAGGCAACTAAAACTTCCCTATCTTTCCAAGGTTTTAACAGATTTATATGATATATTTGCTCAGGTTTCCTTCTCCCTGGCTGACTTACTTTGTAATTAACATCACCCACATTCTCAATTATCTCATATGGGCCCTGCCAAGTAGCCAAGAATTTATTTTCAACTATAGGGACCAGAACTAACACCCTATCCCTAGGTTGAAACACCCTGGCTCTAGCATTATGGTTGTAGCTGTACTTTTGAGCTTCCTGTGCTTTTCCCATATGTTCCCTTACAATGGGCATGACAGCTTCCATACGATCCTGCATTTGGGAAATATGTTCAATAATACTTCAATAAGGTGTTGTCTCTTGCTCCCAAGTCTCTTTAACTATATCTAGTAATCCCCTGGGATGCCGCCCATATAACAGTTCAAATGGGGAAAAACCTGTAGAAGCCTGGGGAACCTCCCTGATAGAGAACATTAAATAGGGTAACAGAAGGTCCCAATTTCTCCCATCTGTGTCAATTACCTTTCTTAGCATACTTTTCAGAGTTTTGTTAAACCTTTCTACTAAACCATCAGTCTGAGGATGATATACTGAGGTCCTTAGTTGTTTTATGCCCAACAACTTACACAATTCTTTTGTAACCCTGGACATAAATGGAGTTCCTTGGTCTGTCAAAATTTCCTTAGGTATCCCGACCCTGCTAAACATTAGCATGAGTTCTTTTGCTATGGACTTTGCAGAGCTGTTACGAAGGGGAACTGCCTCAGGATAGCGTGTAGCATAATCAAGGATTACCAGTATATACTGATGTCCTCTAGCAGATTTAACCAGCGGACCCACCAAGTCCATAGCAATTCTTTCAAAAGGCACATCAATTATATGCAAGGGCACTAAAGGGTTACGAAAATCTTTAGCAGGAGCTGTAAGTTGACACTTAGGGCATGAAGCACAATAATCCTTGATGGCTACAAATATCCCTGACCAAGAAAACCTTCTAAGAACTCTCTCTTTGATTTTCTCAACTCCCAAATGCCCCCCTAGAATGTGGTTATGTGCAAGATTTAATACAGTGTTCCTAAAAGTCTGGGGCACCAAAAGTTGTTTAACAATGTCTGTTCCTTTCTTCTCTACATGATATACCAAATCATTAACTGCTTCAAAATAAGGATAGGGTAAGACATTTCCTGGCTGTGTCACAACATCATTTATAACCCTGATATTATTTCTTGCCTCTACCAATGTTGGATCCTCCCATTTGGCTTTTTTAAAATTACCAGGGCCACCAACCAGATCTATCAAATCATCAATATTTTCCGAGCTAGTACTTGGTACTTCATTACTCTGAGAAGGTTGATCACCTACTAATACAGGCATAGGGCAATAGATCTTATTTTTCTCCTTTTCAATGGAACCCACTTCAAAATCAGTTTCAGAGAAAGGAAATACATAAATATCAGAAGTTTGACATATTTCTGGAGATTCTCATAACTCCAGAAATTTTGGAAAATCTCTCCCTATCACCACCTCATGGGCTAAATTTGGTACTACACCAACACAATATTTTAATTTACCACACTGAGTCTCAATCTCCACCTCAGCTGTAGGATATTCCCATTTATCTCCATGAACACAGATAATTCCCATTTTTTCCCCATAATCTAATACTGCATCTGGTACTAAAGATTTAGCCACTAGTGTGACCATACTTCCTGAATCAAGCAAAGCCCTAGACACTTTACCATTAACCGTCACAGTACACCAATGGGAATCATTATTAACAGAGCTGTTGCTATTAGACAATAGTGAATGTGCAACATTACAGTCCATAAATTCATCTTTATCACAGTCTCTAGCAATATGCCCAACCTCATTACATTTGAAACATCTTACAGGTTGGTTATATTTAAATGTTTCCTTAATTCCTGGGGAAATGTCTCTGGTGTTTTGCCTATACACCTGCTGCTCTCTTTTCCCCTTTATCCCCTGAACAGTCTTACCAGTTCTTGTAGAGCTCTGGGACTTGGGATTGTGGGGCTGATCCATTGAAAATTGTTGCAAAACATCTCCTGAAGCTATAAATCTTTACGACCAATACAATCAACTGATCCGCTGTTTGAGGATCACCTTGATTAACCCACCGCCGCAGGGAAGCAGGTAATCCACGCTGAAACCGGTCCATCACCAGTAGTTCCACTATTTTGGTAGCTGAATTAACCTCTGGTTGCAGCCACTTCCTGGCAAGGTGTATAAGGTCGAACATCTGGGATCTTGCAGCATTATGAGATGAAAATATCCAGGAATGGAATCTTTGTGCACGGACTGCCGAAGTCACCCCCAGGCGTGCAAGGATTTCTGCTTTCAATTTCTCATAGTCACTGGCTTGTGCTGGCTCTAAATCAAAGTAGGCCTTCTGAGGTTCACCACTAAGAAATGGCGCAAGTATACTCGCCCACTCAACTGTCGGCCATTTTTCTCTTTCTGCTGTGCGTTCAAATGCCAAAAGATACGCCTCAACATCATCAGCTGCTGTCATTTTTTGAAGATAATGACTAGCCCTTATTACTCTGGAACCTTGGCTGCCACCAACATATTCAGAGTTCAGTCTTTCTGATATGGCTTGAACCTCTCGTTGCAGAGTCTGTGTAGCACTTTGCTGCTCCTCCCGGGTCTTCCTGAATGTCTCAGCTTGCACAGCAGCCATCTGTTGTATCAACAATTCAGTGTTCTCCTTCTGTGATTTAGCCAGCAGCATAGCACTCTCTGACTGGGCCAAGACCAACTGTTGCAGTGCTGCACTATTTTCAGCAGCTTTTCTGCTAGTCTCCTGCTGTATAGCATTAGAATGGATCAAAGCTTTAATTACTTCCTCCATGTTGCTTGCAGATTATTATGCCCACAGACATACAACGTGGTTGCCCGGATTCTCCACCAAGTGTAACAGGAAACACTTTTAACCACGGTCTTCTAGGGCACAAATGCAGCACAGGACAGTCACTGTAGTTTAAAAGGCTTTATTTTTCACAGCAATAACAAACAGGCAGTTAATTTTCAAAAGAGGGAAATCCTTCCTCTGCAGCAAAGTTAAGTACTTTTAAATGTGTCCCAGCACTTCACAGCATTCCACAAGTGCTTTGTAAAAAATAATGTCCTTTTACAGTTCACACGAACAAAAGTCTTTTACACAGTGTAACAAACACACACACCAGCTTCTGTAGCTGTGTAACACTCTCTCAAGGCCTAAGTGAGGCTGCTATTTAAACCCTCACAACTTCTAATTAGCCACACCTGTGATTAGCTGCTGGACAGCTTCACAGCTGTCTGGGATAATCAAATACACACTCTTTCTCCCTGGGGTTTTAACTGAAAGGAGAAATAGCATGTACAATGCTTGGTCTTAAATATCTTCCATTTATAACCAGGCCTTGCTTTCTGTCACAATATATATATATATATATATATATATATATATATATATATATATATATATATATATATATTTATATATATATATATATATATATATATACACACATATGCACATGTTTTGAATGTAATAATGTCTCTCCATATGCTATTTTTGCAGTACCAACTGCCTGGTAGCAGTCTTACTACTGTAAGCAATGCACCTCTAAATGCCCAACAGACAGCCATCGTACAGGGTACTTTGACTGCTGTTAAGAACCTAACCAGTATGGTCCAGAATGGAATAATAATATGCTTTTATTTCCTCCTTATGTTATCACATGTGTTTGTCATAAGATATTTGTCAATATAGTAAACTGAATTTGTTGGCAGCAATGTATCTTTAAAACAATTCGATTTTGAGAGGGTTTTTGCGAATGTTTGTGCTCCTTTTTAATTGTGCTGATATTGCAAGTTGAGCGAAACTGCAATTGTGCTTTGCTCTAGAACCATTACCGTGATCTCAGAGCTGTGGTTAACTTTTTTTGCGAAATTAAAAAGTTGCAGAAAACACTTCAAAAATACATTACAAAGTACAGTTACACTCATATTAACACTGTCTAATAAATATTATTCCCAAGAAATAATGCACACAAAAGTTATAAGGGCTCAAATATATGAGATCTCGTATGTAAGAAAAAAAAGCCTCCAAAGGACTTTAATATTGAGACACATACATAAACATTGCTAAATATGTATTTTTATGTATATGTATATATTTATATATATATATATATATATTTATATTTATATATATATATATATATATATATATATATATATATATATATATATATATATATATATTTATATATATATATATGTTTAACTATGTATTTAGTGTAAATATTTCACTATCTAATGTTCTATGTATTTATAAATAGATATTCCTATACATATTTGTGTATAGCTATACCTATATATAATCATATATATTACAACAAAGAAAAGGAAGTCAAGTGCAAAAAGCCCCCTCACCGTTACTAACAACTATGCTGAAATGGCAGAGGAAAATAACAATAGAACATAACACATATGCAGCAAATAATAAATGCAGGGTACAGAATATAAAATATATACAAGGTACAAAAGTGAAAAGGAACAAGTCCTGTAAAATCCTAAAAGCTGAATATCCATAACAGGGTTCACACAGGAGAGGAAAACTGATGGTGTTCTTTCTTACAAGACAGACTGTCAATTAAATGGAGTAAGTAATAAGCAAATGGAAAGAGGACACGGGCTGTAAGCATTTAGCGATGTGCGGCGGACATGATACGCTACATTGTATCATATCTGCTCGCACTTTCAGAAATTGTCCCCATTGTATTTACATATATATATATATATATATATATATATATATATATATATATATATATATATATATATATATACATATACAGTAAATTTTGCATTTGTATTTAAAATTAAACAGGGAGACTGACCATATCCCATTGGTTTAAGCACCCCACCCAAGCTCAGGTGTGCTCATGGCAGTGTAATAGTTGTGAATAAAAAGCCAGGGAGTCTCATTCTATTATGGAGAGTAAAAGCAGGAATGATTCAGCCCTCTGTAGCAAAGTAGTGTTAGGACCAGTCTAATTGGGGCACCTTGTAAGTGGTGACTGGCTAAGCAAAATATGGCCAAATTGTGTGACTAAGATCCCAATATTATTTAAAAAGAAATTGTGGTCTCTTGATGTTGTTTTCAGGCAATTTTTTTGCAGCAGTTCAAAAAAATATGTTGTGCTTTTGAAAAATTGATGTGCGCCAATACCTCTTTGTATATATATATATATATATATATATATATATTTCATATGGAATCATATTCACTGAATGGGATGCAGTGAATAATTTAAAAAATAACAAGGAGATCATTCTGAAACCCGCGGATAAGGGAGGAAGTGTGGTCCTTATGAATTATAAGGATTACAGGCAGGAAATTGTGAGACAACTGGGTAACCTTGAAAATTATCTACCGTTAAATAGAAACCCCACATTTAAATACAGGAGAGAATTGGACGTTATATTACAAATAGGATTGTCCAATGGGTGGATAAATGAAAATTAAAGGTCATATTTAACAAGTGAATATCCGAAAATACCAGTGTTTTATGTAGTACCCAAAATACACAAATCTCTACAGGCACCCCCAGGCAGAACCATTATATCTGCAATGGATTCTTTGGGGCCTATCTATCAAGCTCCGAATGGAGCTTGATGCCCTGTGTTTCTGGCGAGCCTGCAGGCTCGCTGCTCCATAAACTGTCCACCTGCTCTGAGCAGGCGGACAGACATTGCCGCAATTCAACCCGATCAAGTACGATCGGGTTGATTGACACCTCCCTGCTGGCCGCGAGTCAGCAGGGGGCGGTGTTGCACCAGCAACTCTTGTGAGCTGCTGGTGCAATGTTAAATGCGGAGAGCGCATTGTTCTCCGCATTTAGCGAGGTCTTGCGGACCTGATCCGCACTGTCGGATCAGGTCCGCAAGACCTTTGATAAATAGAGGCCATTAAATCAACCAATAGCCAAATTCTTGGATGGACTGTTACAGGTAAGTGTAAAAAATATACCAACGTTCATCAAGGACTCTGCTGACTTTATATACTGTATGGTCTTAGAGAAATAGGGCATTGTGATGAAAAATGTATATTTGTAACAATGGATGTATCAAACCTATATACCTGTATCCCACATGAAGAAAGAATACAGGCAGTAAGGGATATATTGATAGGGGACACAGATTACAAAGGTCCCCCAATAGAATTTATATCACTATTGTTACACTTTGTCCTATATAAAAATTTCTTGACATTTGAGAGGGACATTTATCTGCAACGAGTTGGCACAGCTATGGGGGTCACATTTATATACCTCATTATGAACAAACACATATTCTCTCAGCTCCCCTGTTTCAAACTTATGGAGGAGGTTATAAACATTTCATAGATTATGTGTTTTTTGTTTGGGGAGGTAGTGAGGATATTATGAAATGCTTTGTAGAAAAACTGAATAACATCAATAGCCCATTTAAATTTGTGGCAAAGTGGAGTACACAAAAGATAGAATTCCTAGATGTGGAGGTCTTTAAGGAGGGGGATGTTTTGGCACCAGACTGTATAGAAACACCACAGAAAGAAACGCCATGGTCAGATTTGAAAGTTTTCACCCCAGAAACCTATTGAGGTCAAGGCAGAAAGCTCAGATAATGAGGGCAGTATGGTTAACATCAAACCCAGGAAAATGTGAAGGGGATGTGAATTAGATGGGTAAGAGGTTTTTACAGCGAGGATACCCAAAGTGTTTGATAGAGGATAGTGCACAACAGGTGCTGACTGGAGAGAGATGACATATAGACTATACTATGTGACAGACTATTCTACTGGCACATGGAAATTGAGAAAAGCTGTACTAGACAATTGGAAGATACTACAGGTTGATGAAAGGTTAGGGTCACATATAAAAGAGATACCCATTTTTTTCCTACAGAAGGGGACGGAATCTTAAGGACATGCTAGTGGACATGCTAGTACAAGCAGACCCAGTTGACAAATATGAAACAGAGAAGAGGCATTTCCTAACTAGAAAAGGTGGGGTATACCGTGCCATGGTTATGTCATGTGTGACAATTTGATATTGGGTGATACATTCTATCACAGTCACCCAAGCAAAAGGTATAAAATAAGCCAGGCTTTGAATTATGAATCTAGATACGTTGTATATATGATCAAATGCCAATGTGGAGAAATATATGTTGGGAAAACAGAGTGCATGCTGAAAGAGTGAATGGCTGTACATAGGTCTAGCATTAGACAGGCTCTTAATACAGGCAAAATGGACCAGCCTGTAGCACAGCATTATTTGGACCACAAACACCCAGTCTCCAGCCTGAGGTGCAGTCCTATTGACCAGATTCCAAAATTGAAGAGGGGTAGCAATAGAAAAAGATTATTACTTCAAAGAGAGGCTAAATGGATAGTGGAACTTGACACAATTACACCAAGGGGTCTTAACACGAACCTATCCCTCACATGCTTTATAGGATGAGGTATATCTAGGAATTTAGGAGATACACATTCTCTCTGGTGAAAATGTATTTAATGTATTTCAAATTTGTACATATGTAAATATTCTATGTTGGAAGGATGTAAGCATATGATATCAAGTGCTTGTACCTGATTTTTCTGTCTCTCCTACTTTAGAATTAAAGCACACCATGGAGCACAGGTAAAAGTTTTACCATTTCATGCTGTACAGTAGATGGCGATATGACTCCAGGTAGGATCCTAAATTCTTTATTTTCTTTAGGGAGACACAGCAGGTGGGAGCACGTGACAATCAGTGGTGTGTATAAAAGGGGAAGGATGTAAGTGAGTTGGTCACATTGAGAAAAGTCCAGGTGTGGGCTGAAAAGTTGGATATGCTCACTATATTAAAGTGTTGAAATTTATATATGGAGCTGAATCTTATTGGAATAATTATATATATATATATATATATATATATATATATATATATATATATATATAATATATATACAGTATATATATTATACATATGAAACAAACACAAGCCTCGCGCTCTGCCTTACCTGTCTGTTACTTCCTGCTTCCTTACTACGGCGCAATGGAGCGTGGGATGACGTCACTCGTAGACGCACTGAGATAGGTATCCAGGCTGCAGCGCTTACTTCATCCAAAAGCGCTGAAAGTGAACAGAAAATACAAAAGGAAGTCCGGATCCTCAAAGCAGTTAAAACTTACTCCTTTATTCGAAAAACCAAGTAAAAACACAGTGCATCAGCAGATACAGTTTATCAAGCCAAGATTGCCGCAGATTGCCCAGCTGTCTATGCTACTATGTCAGTCTTGGCTTGATGAACTGTATCTGCTGATGCACTGTGTTTTTACTTGGTTTTTCGAATAAAGGAGTAAGTTTTAACTGCTTTGAGGATCCAGACTTCCTTTTGTTATATATCCTTCTGCAATAATAGCAACCAGACAGGATTTCTTCAAAAAACAGGGTCAAATTTATTGATGTTTCGGGGAGAAAACCTCCCCTTCCTCAGAACATAAAGTGTACACAAACACTGCACCTTAAATAAGCAAACTAATACACAAACACCTCCTACATCCTGTTCAAAAAAGACGCCAACATTGCATCATTTCCAGTTCCTCCTTTGTTACTCGGAAGTGCTCTGATCAATCACTTCCGGTATGTATTTACATACTAATAAAAAAGTGATTTTTAATAATAAACTCTCAAACTATCATATTATGCCAACATTAATACATTGTGTCCCCTACATTCATAATATTTGCACATTTTATACAACTTTGTAGTGTAACATTGCCATTTCTGTGATGAGGCCAAATCTGGAAGTTATACATCCACTTCCAGTACACACTTGCAAACTTTAAGTGTATAGCCAATATGCTCAATAAGTGTCTTAATACCAAATACTACCAAACGTGCATTCTAAAAGTGTTATACACACACCCTCTCCTTATTGATACCCACTCAATAAGTGCTAAATTGTACCATTGTAGCTTTCATGTGTTGATATCGTAAAGCCGGTTGCATTGTGTCACACGTGTTTACTAACGTGCACACTCGCTAATGTTGGTCTACATTATCCTAACCTGAACAGGTAATTAACAACAAACCACTCCTAAGAACTATGTTGAAATTTGTGTTCATATTACAACCACAGTGAACAAAAAACAGTAACCAATTAAAAATAAAAGAACCTATATCAGCTCCTGTCTAGAAAACAAGCTTCCCAGATTACACTTTATCACAACTTTGTGTACATCTGTAACACAGTGTGTATATTATCTATCATATTAATATTCTTTGCACATGGATACTGGTTAGTACATATTATTGCACACATTTTAACTGATTTGTTTACGATATAGCACTTCGATTTTTGATATACAACTACGATCGGTGTTAATTGCGATGGTGAGAACACAAAAGCCGTCCCCTTGTTCTAGGTGAATGACCGACATCCAACCTGCAGGTCTCAGGCAGAGATAAAAGGTAATGGCATGAACCAAAACTGATCCAGGTCACCCTCCACATCTCCATAAACCACACTTGCACAAACCCCTACCCACCAGCAGGAGTGTGTACACAGTGGTGCCCATCCACAACCTACTGGTGTAAGCCAGCACCGGTACATATGAGGAACCACAGCCCTCTTATCTCGCAATACCTCATTACATAAGGGCACCATAGTCCGATGGAGAATTCAATCCTTTCGGATATATAGTCCCTAATCGGAACATCCATTGCGCTTCCCGTCTTAACAACAGTTTGTTTCTGTCGCCTCCTCTTGCTTGTTTGGGAATATGATCAATCAGGATTGCAGCTATCGAGTGTTTCGCTGTCACCCAGTGGCGTGCCACCGGTTGGTCCGATTCACCTTTCTTTAATGCTGCTCTGATGGCTGAGCGATGGTTGGCCATCTTATCCCGTATGGTGCCTTGGGTCTTGCCCACATAGTGTAGTCCACACGGACAGATAATTAAGTATACCACAAACATTGTGGTACATGTTATCGGAAAATTGATCGTATACACATTGTTGCCATGTGGATGATTGAATTTCTTGGTTGCTATTATGGCATTACATGTAGTGCAATTCGGGCATCGATAACACCCCTTCCTTGTACTAATCCGATCCTTGTCTGTGTAGCTCTGTGTTGGATCCGAGATGACTAACAGATCTCTTAGATTCGTATTGCGTCTATATCCAACCAGAGGACGTGCATTTTTCACAAATTTGAGTTTCGGGTCTGAGAGCAGAATTCACATTGAGAGACATATATATATATATATATATATATATATATATATATATATATATATATATATATATATATATATATATATATATATATATATATGAAAAAAGATAGAAAGTCTGTCACTCTTTCAAGCACTCAGCTAGGCTAAAAGAAAAATGGAAGAGTTACAGCGTTTAGCTAAATGGTGATAGTCCCAGGGCCATATCAAGGTCTCTTTCTCCATGGGTCCCTAACCTACAACCACATAATAAATGCTTTTAATCAAACACACTAAGATACATGAAATTAAATTTGTTTACCAAAATAGTATCAATGTTTTGCCAACTATATTTGAAGTAATAGTTTAGATCACATACTTGCTATTTTATCCCTTTTCATGTCACTGTAGCCCCATTTGTGCAAAATACACATTTAAAGGAAACTTTAACTCAGCTGTATGCCCTAATGCAAGATCAGGTAAGATAAATGAACCCACAGCCTAATACCAGTGCTGCTTAAGTCAGTGGTGAGCTGGTCGTACGTGCTTGTGCACGATTTCCCCATAGGAATCAATGGGGAGAGCCGCTGAGAAAAAGTCTAACACCTGTCAAAAAGCAGCGTAAAACTCAGCCCCAACAGCGTAACGCAGCCCCATTGATTCCTATGGGGATAAAAAATTCATGTCTACACCTAACACCCTAACATGAATCCCAAGTCTAAACACCCCTAATCTTACACTTATTAACCCCTAATCTTTCGCCCCGACATCACCGACACCTGCATTATATTTATTAACCCCTAATCTGCTGCCCCCAATGTCGCTGCAACCTACCTACACTTATTAACCCCTAATCTGCTGCCCCCAAAGTCGCCGCCACTATAATAAACATATTAACCCCTAAACCGCTGCACTCCTGCCTTGCAAACATTAGTTAAATATTATTAACCCCTAATCTGCCGTCCCTAACATCGCCGCCACCTACCTACATTTATTAACCCCTAATCTGCCGCCCCCAACGTCGCCGCCACTATACTAAATGTATTAACCCCTAAACCTAAGTCTAACCCTAACCATAACACCCCCTAACTTAAATATAATTAAAATAAATCTAAATAAAAATTCCTATCATTAACTAAATAATTCCTATTTAAAACTAAATACTTACCTATAAAATAAACCCTAAGCTAGCTACAATATAACTAATAGTTACATTGTAGCTATCTTAGGGTTTATTTTTATTTTACAGGCACGTTTGTATTTATTTTAACTAGGTAGAATAGTTATTAAATAGTTATTAACTATTTAATAACTACCTAGCTAAAATAAATACAAAAGTACCTGTAAAATAAAACCTAACCTAAGTTAACACCAAACACTATAATTAAATAAATTAACTAAATTAACAACAATAAATTAAATTAAATTAGCTAAAGTACAAAAAACAAACACTAAATTACCGAAAATAATAAACAAATTACAAGATATTTTAACTAATTACACATAATCTAATAGCCCTATCAAAATAAAAAAAAACCTAGCCTAAACTAAACTATCAACAGCCCTTAAAAGGGCCTTTTTTCTAGGCATTGCCCCAAAGTAATCAGCTCTTTTACCTGTAAAAAAATTACAAACAACCCCCCCAACAGCAAAAAGGTAAAGAGAGAGGGCGACTCCTAGTGCAGACAGGTAAGATGTATAAACCCCCTTAGACAGATAACAGATATTACAAGTAAAATCAGTGAAAACTCGCTACGCGTTTCTCAACGTTAACCACGCCGTTTCCTCACTAGCCTGAGGAAACGGTGTGGTTAACCCTGAGAAACGCGTAGCGAGTTTTTACTGATTTTACTTATAATATCTGTTATTACTACTGCATGTTATTGTTATTTTTATATAAAGCTTTTTTAAAAACTTTATATCTGGAGTCTCCTATTTTTGGATCTGCTGCCTGTATCGTTCACTGGCTGATATGTGTACTGGGACACCATAATATTCCCAGTAAGCGTTACTTGCACCATCGTGTGCGCTATATATTGTGAGAACCCACCTATTTGGGATCCATCTAAGTAGGGTTTATACATTTTACCTGTCTGCACTAGGAGTCGCCCTCTCTCTTTACCTTTTTCAGACTACCGAATCTACCATTGTTTTCAGGAGGAGCTGCCCTCGTTGGTGCACAGTTCACTGGGACACTGCTGAGTTCCCAGACTTTAATCCTCGGCATTACCCTTGCCGTTATACTCTGTGAGTATTATTCTATCATTAGTCAATATCAAGTCACACATTTATTGGCTACACTAGGAGGCGCCCTTTCTGTTCTTTTATTTTCCCCCAACAGCAAAACCCACCACCCACACAACCAACCCCCCAAATAAAATACTATCTAAAAAAAACCTAAGCTCCCCATTGCCCTGAAAAGGGCATTTGGATGGGCATTGCCCTTAAAAGGGCAGTTAGCTCTTTTGCAGCCCAAACCCTAATCTAAAAAATAAAACCCACCCAATGCACCCTTAAAAAAACCTAATACTAACCCCCTGAATATTGACTTACAGTTCTGAAGACCGGACATCCATCCTCAATGAAGCCAGGAGAAGTCTTCATCCAAGCCGGGCGAAGTGGTCCTCCAGACGGGCAGAAGTCTTCATCCAGACGGCATCTTCTATCTTCATCCATCCGACACGGAGCAGCTCCATCTTCAAGACATCCGACGCGGAGCATCCTCTTCAAACAAAGTCTTCTTACTGAATGACGGTTCCTTTAAGTGACGTCATCCAAGATGGCGTCCCTTAGATTCCGAATGGCTGATAGAATTCTATCAGCCAATCGGAATTAAGGTAGAAAAAAATCCTATTGGCTGATGCAATCAGCCAATAGGATTGATCTTGCATTCTATTGGCTGTTCCAATCAGCCAATAGAATGCGAGCTCAATCTTATTGACTGATTGGATCAGCCAATAGGATTGAACTTCAATCCTATTGACTGATTGCATCAGCCAATAGGATTTTTTCTACCTTAATTCTGATTGGCTGATAGAATTCTCTCAGCCAATCGGAATCTAAGGGACGCCATCTTGGATGACGTCAATTAAAGGAACCGTCATTCAGTAAGAAGACTTCGTTTGAAGAGGATGCTCTGCATCGGATGTCTTGAAGATGGAGCCGCTCCGCGTCGGATGGATGAAGATAGAAGATGCCGTCTGGATGAAGTCTTTTGCCCTTCTGGAGGACCACTTCGCACCCGGCTTGGATGAAGACTTCTCCCGGCTTCGTTGAGGACGTCGGTCCGGTTGGATGAAGACTTCTGCCACTTACTTGAGGATGGATGTCCGGTCTTCAGAACTGTAAGTCGATCTTCAGGGGGTTAGTGTTAGGCTTTTTTAAGGGTGTATTGGGTGGGTTTTATTTTTTAGATTAGGGTTTGGGCCGCAAAAGAGCTAACTGCCCTTTTAAGGGCAATGCCCATCCAAATGCCCTTTTCAGGGCAATGGGGAGCTTAGGTTTTTTTAGATAGTATTTTATTTGGTGGGTTGGTTGTGTGGGTGGTGGGTTTTACTGTTGGGGGGGTTGTTTGTATTTTTTTTTTTTTACAGGTAAAAGAGCTGATTACTTTGGGGCAATGCCCTGCAAAAGGCCCTTTTAAGGGCTATTGATAGTTTAGTTTAGTTCAGGCTAGGGTTTTTTTTTATTTTGGGGGGGGGGGGGCTTTTTTATTTTGATAGGGCTATTAGATTAGGTGTAATTAGTTTAAATATCTTGTAATTTGTTTATTATTTTCTGTAATTTAGTGTTTGTTTGTTTTTTTACTTTAGCTAATTTAATTTAATTTATTTCATTGTTGTTCATTTAGTCAATTTATTTAATTATAGTGTAGTGTTAGGTATTATTGTAACTTAGGTAAGGTTTTATTTTACAAGTACTTTTGTATTTATTTTAGCTAGGTAGTTGTTAAATAGTTAATAACTATTTAATAACTATTCTACCTAGTTAAAATAAATACAAACTTGCCTGTAAAATAAAAATAAACCCTAAGCTAGCTACAATGTAAATATTAGTTATATTGTAGCTAGCTTAGGGTTTATTTTATAGGTAAGTATTTAGTTTGAAATAGGAATTATTTAGTTAATGATAGGAATTTTATTTTGATTTATTGTAATTTTACAGTATTTAAGTTAGTGTTAGGGTTAGACTTAGGTTTAGGGGTTAATACATTTAGTATAGTGGGGGCGGCATATTAGGGGTTAATAAATGTAGGTAGGTGGCAGCGATGTTAGGGATGGCAGATTAGGGGTTAATAATATTTAACTAGTGTTTGCAAGGCGGGAGAGTGGCGGTTTAGGGGTTAATATGTTTATTATAGTTGCGGCAATGTCCGGAGCGGCAGATTAGGGGTTAAAAATTTTATTATAGTGTTTGCAATGCGGGAGGGCCTCGGTTTAGGGGTTAATAGGTAGTTTATAGGTGTTAGTGTACTTTTTAGCACTTTAGTTATGAGTTTTATGCTACGGCGTTGCAGTGTAATACTCTTAACTACTGACTTTTAAATGCGTTAGGACTCTTGACGGGGTAGGGTGTACCGCTCACTTTTTGGCCTCCCAGGACAGACTCGTAATACCGGCGCTATGGAAGTCCCATAGAAAAAAAACTTTACAAGTTTACGTAAGTCGTTTTGCGGTAAGGCCAAAGAAGTGTGCGGTACACCTATACCTTCAAGACTGCTAATAGCAGCAGGCGTAAAAAAGCAGCGTTAGGACCTCTTAACGCTGCTTTTTTACCTTAACGCACAACTCATAATCTTGCCGTATGTTTCTTACAACACCGACAGAGCACAAGCTTACTCACACATGCACAAAAACTCACACTTTTTCTGACACACAAACTCACACTGATACACGCATGTGTGAACAAACTCAAACTTTTTCTGAAGAAATAAACACAAACTCACACTCTTGCTCACATACAAAATTAAATAAAAGAATGGGTAACACTAATAAAATGGATATGTGCTATACAATATGTATATTGCTTTTGGATAGAACAGATTGTTTGTGGAAACCACAGTGCTTTTGACATCCAACCTAAGTCTTGGCCGTACTATTTGAAAACGGCAGAGTACAAGGAGACATTTGGCCAACATGTGACCAGCGGGGCAGACCACGGAAGCAGAGGATGTCTGATCAGTAAAAATGCCATGGAGCTGGGCCACCAATATTTACTATTTATTTGAATATCAAATACGACGAGGTACAAGCAGCTACATGTTCATCATTTCCAAATTCTCAGAAGTAAACGGTAAAAGCACATCTGTGAAGGTAAATCTGTTTCACATTTATCAGCAGGATGGGCCTGAAACACCGTGAGCGTTAACTGGTATAGCCATTGTGGAGCTGAGGTAATTATAACATAACTCTGTCTCACACACAGACACACAGAAACAAACCCACACTCTTACACACACATGAACAAATACACATTGTTGCTCACACACACATACAAACACACACAGGGACAAACACACAATCTTGCTCACACACAGGAACAAACACGCACTCTTAATCATGCATACACAAACACACGGAGGAACAAACACTAAGGGGTATATTTATCAAAGGTCTGGCGGACCTAATCTGATAGTGCGGATCAGGTCCGCCAGACCTCACTGAATGCGGAGAGCAATACACTCAGAGCAGGCGGACAGAGTTATGGAGCAGCAGTCTTTAGACTGCTGCTTCACAACTGCTGTTTCTGGCGAGCCTGCAGGCTCGCCAGAAACACAGGCCCTCAAGCTCCACGCGGAGTTTGATAAATGGGCCCCAGAATCTTGTTCACACACAGGATCACACACATATTCTTGCTCACCCACACACACACAGGAACACAAACAGACTCTTGCTCACACACAGGAACAAACACACACTCTTGATCACACACAGGAACAAACACTTGCTCACATACACACCTGCTCACACAAACAGGAACAAACACACATACTTGGCTCACACACACAGAAACAAACTTATACACTTGCTTATAGTGACACACACATACAGGTAGCCCTCAGTTTACGCCGGGGTTAGGTTCCAGAAGGAATGGTTGTAAATCAAAACCGTTGTAAATTGAAACCCAGTTTATAATCTAAGTCAATGGGAAATGAGGGAGTTAGATTCCAGGCCCCTCTCAAAATTGACATAAGTAACACCTAATACATTATTTTTAAAGCTTTGAAATGAAGACTTTAAATTTGAAACAGCATTATTAACCTAATAAAATAGATTGTATCATCATCAAACTAAGTTTAATGAACAAAAACATGTGCTAAACCGCACCTAATAAAATTATCACATAAACACAGACTGTATCATCATCAATCTAAGTTTAATGTACAAAAACAAAATAATCACACAACAGACTGCATCATCATCATCAAACTAAGTTTAATGAACAAAAACGTTTTTTTACTTGCATTTTTCTGCAGCTAAGGGAAGTGGCTGCTAGATCTTGTTCCTTTAAAAATGACTCCATTGCTCAGGTCTGGTTATACACTGATTAGCCTGCCTGTGTTTAATCACACAACAGACTGTATCATCATCAAACTAAGTTTAATGAACAAAAACGTTTTTTACTTGTCTTTTTCTGCAAACAGTTCTCTGCATTGAGTCTGCAGCTAAGGGAAGTGGCTGCTAGATCTTGTTCCTTTGAAAGCTGATCAATTGATCATGTCTGGCTTGCTTTCTTTGCATGTGTTTGCTGCAACACAAGCGGACAGCTCCACCTACTGGCTATTTTAATGTATGCATGTGCTAATGCTTTCAATAGCAGTCAATGCTTTTCAATAGCAAAAAAAATGGGCGTTATCCTGAAATGGCGCAAATTGAACCGTCGTAAACCGAGGGCCACCTGAGGTAGCCCTCAGTTTACGCCGGGGTTAGGTTCCAGAAGGAATGTTTGTAAATCGAAACCGTTGTAAATTGAAACCCAGTTTATAATGTAAGTAGGGTTGCCACCCGTCCCTTAAAATACAGAACACTTATAAGTTACACATACTGCAGGGTGTGCAGGGAGGCAGATGAATAGTGCTGTCCAGAAACACAATACATGTTCCTCCCTGCACACCCTGCAGCATGTGTAACTCATAAATGTCCAGGAAAACATGGCTGAGGTGGCAACTCTAAATGTAAGTCAATGGGATGTGAGGGAGTTAGGCTCCAGCCCCCTCTCAAAATTGACATAAGTAACACCTAATACATTATTTTTAAAGCTTTGAAATGAATACTTTAAATAGTAAACAGCATTATAAACCTAAAAATATACTTTAGATTTTATCATCATCAAACTAAGTTCAATAAACAAAAACATTTGCTAAACCGCACCTAATAAAATTATCACACAGACTGCATCATCATCATCATCAATCCAAGTTTAATGAACAAAAACAAAATAATCACACAACAGACTGTATCATCATCAAACTAAGTTTAATGAAGAAAAACGTTTTTTTACTTGCATTTTTCTGCAGCTAAGGGAAGTGGCTGCTAGATCTTGTTCCTTTAAAAACGGATCCATTGCTCAGGTCTGGTTATACACTGATTAGCCAGCCTGTGTTTAATCAAACAACAGACTGGATCATCATCAAACTAAGTTTAATGAACAAAAACGTTTTTTACTTGCCTTTTTTCTGCAAACAGTTCTCTGCATTGAGTCTGCATCTAAGGGAAGTGGCTGCTAGATCTTGTTCATTTGAAAGCTGATCCATTGATCATGTCTGGCTTTTTTTTGTTTGCATGAGTTTGCTGCAACACAAGCGGACAGCTCCACCCACTGGCTATTTTAATGTATGCATGTGCTAATGCTTTCAATAGCAGTCAATGCTTTTCAATAGTAAAAAAAAGGGCGTTATTCTGAAACGGCGCAAATTGAACCGTTGTAAACCGAGGGCCACCTGTATATAAAACCCGCTTTAACATAAATATAAAAACATTGACACTTACAAGCCAGTTGCTGAAACTCTACCTCCTACAACATAACTCCAGGGGCTGGACTTTATTCTGAGCATTAGCTGGCTCCCACACCCATTTTGGACCTGAGCACCAGCTGATTCCCTCACCCGTTCTGCACCTCCCATCCTTCAGCAGCATCTAGCAGCACAAGTGGGAGGTGAGAATTTTGCCTAGCAACTGATGACTCACACAGGCAACCACTCCTGTTTTTGTGAGTCACAGCACAGGAACTTCAGAACGTGCAGACTGTGCTGAAATAGGACTGGAGATGACAGTAAAGCAGCTGTGCCACAACCTGTACAGCTGCAATGTGAGGTAATAAAATACATATACAGTTTGTACTTGTACCACCACTGGCCCTAATAATATAATCTACAGTGGCCTAGAGCAATTGCTGTTTGCTTGCAAATTCCAAAGTGCCCACTTGCCCCCCCCCCCAGATGTCCATGTTGTTATATCATATTGTTGTTTACATATACTGTACATGTTTAATATCTGCAAAAGGGATAACACATTTAAATCTAGAACAGCAATGTAGTTGCATGGACCTACCTAGACACATCTGGTGAGCCAATGACAAGAGGCATATGTGCAACCGACCACTATCTTGCTCCTAGTCGTGCATTGCTGCTCCTGAGCCTACCTAGGTATGCATTTAAACAAATAAAGTAAATTTGATAGTAGAAGTAAAGTCTTTTAAAATCGCATGTATCTGGACATGAAAGTTAAATTTTGAGTTTCATGTCCCTTTTAACTTGTTCTCAGCAAGGGTGCTCCTGTTGCACTGGTCTGTTAGTGTGAGTGTTAGGGTGAGTGGAACTTGATATGCAGCAATAGACACACAGAAAATCAAAAGTATTTTTAAAAGTTTTATTAAAGCAAAAGAAACAAAAACTAAGGGTAAAACAAGAGCAGAGTCCAGGAACAGGCCAAAGGTCAGGTACCGTGAGATCAGTCCAGCAACTAGGTACCAAGGGTGAAAACAGGAGCAATGTCAAGCAGGTATAGGCGGACAGGCTGGCACAAGATACCAGATAGATGCAGTAGTAAGAACAGGATTCAGGTAAGCTGCCACTGGTACTGTAAGCACAGGAGACTCAGCAGCAGGATACAGGAGACTCAGCAGGCAGAGGATACCCAGCGGGTACTGTTGGTGAGGCTGTCACAGGATATCAGGTGGGTGCATTGGGTACAGTAGGATTCAGGCAATCTGCCACTGGTACAGAAGGATACAGGAGACTCAGTAGGCTGTCACAGGATACTGGATGAGTGCAGCAGGTAAAGCAGGATACCCAGCGGGTACTATTGGTGAGGTAGTCACGGGATACCAGGTGAATGCAGCAGGTACAGCGGGATACAGGTAAACTGTCACTGGTACAGCAGGATACAGGAGACTCAGTAGGCTGTCACAGGATATTAGGCGAGTGCAGCAGGTAAAGCAGGATACCCAGCGGGTACTATTGGTGAGGTAGTCACGGGAAACCAGGTGAGTGCAGCAGGTACAGCGGGATACAGGTAAGCTGTCACTGATGCAGCAGGATACAGAGGACTAAGCAGGATTTCATGGGATACTAGGATAAGTGATAAAAGGAACAGAAGGGCAGGTAAGCATGAAGTTAGCTCCTCAATAGGTTTATAGAAGAATTCCCACACCTGTGGCAACATAGGTAGAATTTCCTGTACTTAGTTGTTGCCCCTTTAAATTAAAGCAGCATGGGGCAACATGTGTCTAGGGAGAGCAGCAGAAGACAGACCTCGGTAATCCTCTATGTGGAGGCAGGAGCTGTTGTGAGATTAGGTAAGTTTCTGACAGTTAATGGCTGCTAAGATGTGGAACTTAAGAACCCTAGAGCAGAGCTGCCCAAACTATGCCCAGGGGCCATACCTGACCTGCCAGATGTTTGTTTTCTGCTGGTGCTGAGGACCACACAGACATTAAGTAATCAGTTGTGTATTTGTACCACCCTTAGGGAATGTAACTGTATGTAGTACTGTGATTTACAGATAGCAGCTTGTTACGTAGTTAACTAAAATAAGTATTATAATCTAATTTTATATTGAGGCAATATCTCTCACATAAATATCATGTAATGTATCCTAATCCCACCATTAGTGACTAACCCTAGCACCACTAACATAGCTGTATCCAACTTGAAATGTTGAGCCACAAAACTGGAAACGATTGTCTAGAATGGCAAACCTTAGATAATGAAAATCATCTTTGTGAATAGAGAAATACAAGAAGGTGTCTTTCAAGTCTATGGTGGTAATTAATTGACCTCTTGTACCAATGGTAAGATGGTCCAAATCACCTCCATCTTGTACGTGGTCCCTGAAGAAATGTTAAGAACTAGAATGGGTTTGTAAGTTCCCTCCTAATTCGGAACTATGAACAGATTTGAATTAAACTCTTGATTTCTTTCCAACTCTGGAACAGGAATGATCACTTCCAAATTTTTTAGGTCTTGTTAGCACTGGAAAAAGTGCTAGTGCCTTTGACTAAAGTTTGGGTACATGTGACAGGAAGAACCTTTCCCAATAAGGCCTGGACCAAAGCCCTATTCTGTATGCCTTAGATACAATGTTGAGTACCCAGGCTGGCTGAAATAGGCTCTATCTGCCCCCTAGCAGAGATAAGCCTGATAATCCATCTTAAATATGTGCTCTCAGATTCCAGGTTTAATGAAGGATCCCGACTATCTAACAGCATCTCACTTTATGAAGTATCTGAATCTTACACATCAGAATCCTTAAGCAGAGTTACTGATGTGCTGCTTCTATGAGATATACCAGAAGAACTGAAACCAGCTGAAGCTCTGCGATCAAACATTTATGTTTGCTCTGGGGAAGCATAGACACCAAAACTTTGCAAATAGCGGAGTGCAAACATTCCTTAAAATCAGGAGAAGCATATAGGTAACCTCCTTGGGACCTACCCTACACTATAATTGTCTCTCAGTCAACACACCTATAACACAAACACAAAAACTGACCTCCAAACAAAGAATGTAAAGAGATGATATCCAGGACTGACTCTAAGTTATAAAGTGCCCTAAACCTATCCTCAGGCTTGGTGTAAAATTAATAATATACATACCAATAGCCTGTGGACTATGTGCATCCTCCTCTTCACCTACCTGTTAGAACTTTCTCCACCTTTCTTACCCAGCTGCAGTAAACCTGCATCCAGCACAATAGCCCATCGGGGTTAGATCTGAAGCAGGAGTACATCGAGAGGCCAACAGGAGGAGGCTGAAGGATAATTCCCAGCAACACCCGATGCAGGCCAGTGAGAAATGTCAAAGGGAGGGTTACTATCACTGCCAGTTTACTCCTGTACATCCCATTTTCCTATTCCCAGCTCTCTGTGTCTCACATAGGTCTGAGAACCCCTGAAGAGTACTTCAATTTTCACCTTCTTCGATGGAGGCAAATAAGACTGAGGTGTACTGGGAAGTGGGAGGGATTAAAGGTTTCTGGTATGTTGGGTATCTTTTGCCTCCTCCAAATGGGCTGGAGTTTAATTCCACATGTGATGGCTCATGGGCTCTCACCACCTTATGAAAGAAAACGGGATTAACCTAAAAGAGATGGTAAATAAAATATCTTACCTCTTCCTCCATTCCAAGGGTTTGATAGACAGTTCTATTTAAAGCTTCTTGGAAAGCTCAAAACCTGTTTAAACAATATTACAAAAACATACAAAGTTAGTTTAGCAAAATCTTAAATATTTCTTTTTTTTTTTTTTAGCTTTTATTTATTGTTTTCTTTATAACAAACACAATAAAGAAAGAAAAAGAAAAACATTAACAAGATGGGAATGCGATCATACATTTAAATATTCATGAAGACGCAGCTTCCAACAAAGAGAAATGAGAGTCACAGCTCCTAAAATAAGACTTATACTTTAAAGCAAAATTACAATCGAACTGTGTCACCTCCTGAGCTAAAATAAATAAAAATAAAAATAAAAAAAACGGGATAATTCCCCTTTCTCCAAACTCCCCACCCCCGCCTCGGCTATCCCCCCTACGCTCCCCTCCAGGCCGCTCAATCCAGCTATGTGGAAAAAGCTTAATAAAGTCAACTCTGCGAAGCTCACTGATGACAAAAAGGGAGCAAGAATTAGTTTTTGCAGAGCCCTTGAGTAGGATAAAATAACCGGAGACCATCTCCACAAAAACTTCCTAATTTTCTTCTCCTTGACATCGTAGAGATGATATGATTCAAACACAATTTGATCTTGAATTGTTTTGAAGACTATTGCTAGCCCTGGTAAATGTCTAGCTTTCCAGTTTTTAAGTATACAGTATCTAACTGCTAATATAATTGTATTTAAACTATTTATAGTATTAATATTGAGTACATCATTAGGCGGAGAAAGGAAGATGATATCCTGCGCAGATAAACCTATTGTAACTTTATATAGCTTGTTAAACCAGTAGATAATTCTCAGCCAAAGTTGTCTAACTTTAGGGCATGTCCATGTCATGTCAACATATGAAGTGTATCTGCCCTGCCATGTGCACATCGCGGACACAAATTAACCACCGAGGAATGAAACTTAGTTATTTTCCAAGGTGAAAGGTAAAAATTGTTGATCAATTTCATATGTGATTCATTCCAAAATACTGGTACTTTACATTTACGCATAGAATCAAAGCTCTGATTAATTATTTCATGATCTACTGAAGGAATTATTGAAGACCAAGATTTACATAGATTATCTCTAATAAGCAGACTCTGTTTGTTCAGCATAATATCATACATCAGGGAAATCGACGAGTTCCCTGTTGAAAATTTTTGTATACAGAGCTTGATATGCGACCATGCCATTATGTCTGGGACATGCTACTTCTGCGCTGAAATAAAGTGACAGATTTGAAAATATGCAAATAAACTGGACCTGGGTATTCCATATTTACTAAAGATAGCCTCTGCTGATACTATTTGATAATTTTCATCCAATAATTGTTTTACATATTGTAGCCCTTTTTCGGCCCAATCCTTAAATACTTTTTGATATAGCCCTGGCAGAAAACTAGGATTACCTAAAAAAGGTAGAATTTCAGAACAAGAATAATCCAAATCCAAAATTATACAGAATTTTTGTCACGCATGAACAATATTTTTAATAGAGATAAGACAACTAACATTCTGCGGCAATTTCTGTACTTGAGAATGTAGTATAGCTTTTAGAGAGAATGGGGCAATTAAAAAAGGTTTCCATCTCTTCCGATTATACTATATTGGATCCAGTGAGCCAGTCTATCGCTGTTTTGACCATAGAAGCCAGGTTATAAAGTTTAAGATTGGGCAAAGCTAACCCTGCTACTCCTGTATTCTGCATTAATTTTCCCAGAGCAATTCGAGGCTTTTTATTATTCCAAATAAATTTGGAAAATAAAGCATTAATTAATTTCAAATCCTTGTTAGATATGAATAAAGGAAGATTCTGCAGTGGATAAAGCAAACAAGGGAAAATAATAGAATTAATTAGATTGACCCGTGCTGTCAAGGAAAGAGGAAACGCCCCCCCCCCCCCCAGAGTTGTAAGTCTGATCTAATCTTTTGAAAAAGAGGCACGTAATTATCTCTATACCAACAACTAGGATTTTGATGCAAGACTAGACCTAAGTATTTAATAGCGTTGATACGCTTAAATGGTATGTTAGGAACTTCTATCTGCGGATTGTTTACGCACATTAATTCACTCTTTTCTAGATTTATCCTATACCCAGAAAAGGAACTAAATAATTTCAGAGTTTGTAACACCACCGGTATCGAGTCCTGTACATTAACCAAAAATAGCAAGATATCGTCTGCATATAACAACGTTTTAAGAGACAGTGTACCAATCGGAACTCCTACTAAAACCTCTCTGAATCGTATTGCTAGGGGTTCCAAAGCAATATTAAAAAGTAACGGAGATAGGGGGCATGCTTGTCTGGTGCCTCTCTGTAATACTATTTTAGGAGATAGGGTCCCATTGATCAATATAAAAGATAAAGGGTTATGATATAATCTGTGGATAAATTGTACAAACTCCCCTTTAAACCCAAACTGCTCTAGTGCTCGAAATAAATACTCCCATACAATAGAATCGAATGCTTTGACAGCATCTAGGGAGAGGATAGAGGTATCCTGACATAGAAGCTTCTTCATACCCCGATCCACATTCCAGGTATAATCCAAATAATGAATCAATTTACGAATATTTTTTGTAGGGTTTCTAGCTATCATAAAACCAGTTTGGTCTGGATGGATAATTTTATGAAAACAAGTAGACAATCTTGATGTGATAATAGTCATTAATATGTTGTAGTCTATATTCAAAACTAAGATTGGTCTATAAGAAGCTGGATCTTCCGCATTTTTATCTTTCTTTAAAATAAGAGGGATATTCGCCGCAGAAAAATAACTAGAAATAGAGTTCTGTGTACCATAGTAAAAATTAAAAAGTTTTTCTAATATCAAAAGTATATCCTCACCCAGACATCTATAGAACTCAGTGGGAAATCCGTCCGGTCCCGCTGCTTTGTTCATCTTTAAATTATCTATTTCTTTACTGATTTCTTCCATAGAGATCAACGCATTAATTACTATTAGATCCTCACAAGATAATTTGGGTACCTTTATCATATTCCAAAACCTATCTTGTTTAACGTTGTTTCCTTCAATTCTGGAATAAAGCTGTTAATAATAGGTATGGAAGGTTTCTACAATTTCCCTGGTCTCGGTACATCTACCTTTATCGGAATGGATAGCCAGGATAAGGTTTTTCTTTTTTTCTCGGTTTAGTCAATCTAGCCAAATATTTAGCAGAGCAACCCTGCCCACCTCTGAAATGAAGATTGATTTCTGTTTCTTCTTCCACTGATTTTTGTTTTAAAAAAAAAGATCCCTTTCCTTTTTATTATCTCTATACTTTTCCCAATTACCCAATACAGGATCTGCGCAGAATTTTCTATAAGCATTCCTAACTTGGTTTAAAATTTGAGTTTCTCGTGCTCTACTCTTTTTCTTTCTTATACTGACATAGGATTGGATCTCTCCCCGCAAAACTGTTTTAAAAGCTTCCCAGAAGATTTCTGGTTTACTGAGATAGTTTAAATTCTCATTATAATACTGCTGCCACGATGTCTTTAAAAAAATTAACAAATTGGTATATAGATAACGCGGAAAGACAAATCCAGGTATTGTACTCCTTTCCTTATTACCTGAAGGAAATGCTAATGAGATAATGGCGTGGTCTGAGACATATATATCCCCTATCTCAGTCTCTAGTTCCTGCAACAGTAATGTTTCCGAAATTAAAAAAAAAGTCTATTCTGGAAAAGGTTTGGTGAGCTTTAGACTCACATAAAAAAGCAATTACATCAGGATTTTTAAACCGCTATACATCCACTAATTTTCAAAATTGTCTTAAAAATTTAGCATTTCTATTATGACCTGATCTATTTTTTTTTTGACAATCTGTCTAATACTGGACAGAGAGTTGCATTAAAATCCCCCCTTAGTATTAATATTTCTTAATGCTTTTATATATATATATAAAAAATACCCACAAATAAAACAGTTTAGCCCACAAGAGATGTTAATTAAAATAGATGACCTCTTTCTCCATTGTGATGGTTTGAAGAACAGTTTTATTTAAAGCTTCTTGGTAAGCTGAAGACCTGTTTAAAAAACATACAGTTGGTTTAAAAAAATATAAAACTTGTCTAAAAGCTTTTATAAAAAAAAACTAATTTAAAAACGGTTTAACCAAAAAAGATGGTGAAACAAATAACTTACCTCTTCCTCTATTCCAAGAGTTTTATGAACAGTTCTATCTTAAACTTCTTGGGTAGCTTGAGACCTGTTTATAAAATATTTTAAAAAAATACAAAGTTAGTTTAGCTAAAAACAAAACATATTTAAATACTTTTATAAAAAAACACAAATGTAAAGATGGTTTAACCCAAAAGAGATGGTAAATAAAATACCTTACCTCTTCCTCCATTCCAAGGGTTTGATGAACAGTTCTATCTTACACTTCTTGTAAAGCTCTGGACCTGTTTAAAAATATTTAAAAAAAAAAACATACAAAGTTAGTTTTGCTAAATATAAAACATATCTGGACGCTTTAATCAAAAAACTAAACTAACTAAAAAATAAAATAGCTCAGCTGTTAGCCTATATTAAAAGGGGCCGATTTAACAAAGTGCGAGCGGACAAGATCCGCTGTAGCGTATCATATCCAACGCACTTCGATAAATGCCGACAGCATACGCTGTCTGCATTTATCATTGCAAAAGCAGTTCTGGTGAACTGCTTGTGCAATCCCGCCCCCTGCAGATTCGCGGCTAGGGGGTGTCAATCAACCTGATCATATTCAATGGGACGGAATGATGTCTGCCACCTCAGAGGAGGCGTATGAGTTAGGGAGCAGCGGCCATAAGACCGCTGCTTCTTAACTCCTGTTTCCGGTGAGCCTGAAGGCTCACGCAGAAACAGCTGCATCATGCTCCATACGGAGCTTGATGAATCTGTCCCCAAGGGTTTGGAGAACAGTTCTATTTAAAACTTTTGGTAAGCTCTAAGGAGACCTGTTCAAAAATATTAAAACAAACAAAGATATATATAATATATATATATATATATATATATATATATATATATATATATGTGTGTGTGTGTGTGTCTCAAGCTAATGGAAGTGTATAACTTTAAGGCTACATGTAAAATAGTTCTATTCGAAAATGAAATGAATTCATGCACATTTCAATTTTGACCTTTCTATCCCTTTAAAGGTTTGGGTAAAACAGGATTTTTTAAATCTTAATTTAAAAGTAATAACAAAAAAATGATAAAATAAATGTTAAATTAAATAAGGAGATATAATATTCAACAAAAAGTCTAATACAAAAAAAACACAACTGAATACAATATATATTACAAATGTAAAGGAAGGACACACATCAAACTTTCATCTATCTAATTTTATTGATATAAATTCTATAAGACCACCTACTGATTTCTACAGAACCCAAAGACAGATCAAACGGTGTGACAATTCCCTTTCCTCTCTCACCTCCACCAGCTCTTTACCATTCCAGTTCCCCTCAGAGGATGAGGGAAAATGCCACTCTGCTTGGCTTCCATTTGGGTCCTGTAGAGGTATAGGCATCTATTTATCAAGTTGTCAACTTACTTGCATTCGACTGCACCAATACGCTCGCCTAAGGTTGCCTAACATCGCTGCCGCGGACCTGAATACGTTCTCCAAAATTATCAAAAAAGCTGTCAAAAAGCCGTGCACCAAATACAGTGCGATGAGCAGCGGACTGTTGTTAACTAACAGTCATCGATCTTGCTGCTCTTTGGCTTTTTTACAGCTTTCTTGGTACCCTGTCACTAAACACCCACACTATACTATACTGTTTACCCCCTAAACCGCAGCTCCCGGACCCGCCGCAACTCTAATAAATGTATTAACCCCTAAACCGCCGCTCCCGGACCCCACCACAACTAAATAAAGTGTTTAACCCCGGAACCGCCGCTTTCGGAGCCCACCGCCACCTACATTATACTTAATAACCCCTAATCTGCCGCCCCCTACACCGCCGCCACCTACATTATATTTATTAACCCCTAATCTGCCCCCCCAAACCACCGCCACCTACCAACATTTATTAACACCTAATCTGCCGCCCTCAACGTCACCGCCACTATAATAAATTTATTAACCCCTGAACCTAAGTCTAACCCTAACCCTAACACCCCCTAACTTAAATATAATTTAAAAAAATCTAAATAAATATTACTATCATTAAATAAATTATTCCTATTTAAAACTAAACACTTAACTGTAAAATAAACCCTAAGATAGCTACAATATAACTAATAGTTACATAGTATCTAACTTAGGTTTTATTTTTATTTTACAGGCAACTTTGTATTTATTTTAACTAGGTAGAATAGTTATTAAAGGGACAGTAAACCTTAAAAATATTTTTAGCAAATTTTTAGCAAATTAAAAGGTAAAAAAGGCGTTTATGGCTATAGCACCTAAATAATGTTATATAATTCTGCACTATGTGCAGAATTATATAACATTATTTTTAAGGTTTACTGTCCCTTTAAATAGTTATTAACTATTTAATAAATTTCTAATTAAAATAAATACAAATATACCTGTAAAATAAAACCTAACCTAAGTTACACTACACTATAATTAAATACATTCCCTAAACTAAATACAATTAAATACAATTAAAAAAAAAATATCTAAAGTACAAAGAAAACAAAACACTAAATTACAGAAAATAATAAACAAAGTACAAGATTTTTAAACTAATTACACCTAATCTAATCCCCCTAAGAAAATAAAAAAGCCCGCCAAAATAAAAAAAGCCCTACCCTACACTAAATTACAAATAGCCCTTAAAAGGGCCTTTTGCGGGGCATTGCCCCAAAGTAATTAGCTCTTTTACCTGTAAAAAAAAATTACAAACCCCCCTAACGTTAAAACCCACCACCCACACAACCAACCCTACTCTAAAACCCACCCAATCCCCCCTTAAAAAAAACTAACACTAACCCCTTGAAGATCACCCTTCCTTGAGAAGTCTTCACCCAACTGGGACGAAGTCCTCAACGAAGCCGGCAGAAGTGGTCCTCCAGACGCGCAGAAGTGGTCCTCCAGACGGGCAGAAGTGGTCTTCCAGACAGGCAGAAGTCTTCATCCAGGCGGAATCTTCTATCTTCATCCATCCGGCATGGAGCGGGTCCATCTTCAAGACATCTGACGCGAAGCTTAATAAAAAATAAAATTCTTTAGCAAGTTAAAAAAAACAGACACTATTTTTAATATAGAATAATATATGGGTGTAACTTAAAAAATAAGGTAACAAAATGATAGAAGTAGAAATATTTAAAAATGCTAATAAAAGGACAATCCGACATGTAAAGGCTACATTACAAATTAAAGGGCCATTCAATGTTTAAATCAATGTCACATAATTCTGCACTACGTACTCACCTTACCTTTCTCGCCAGCCTCTACTGCTCTTCAGGTTTTTTCAGCAGTACATCACAGGCGCGCTATCTTATTACAGTGCACCAGGTTGTGCCGTTGAACTACATGTAGCGCGCTCCTGCGCTGGGTAAAGCAGCCGACAGCTATACCCAGCATAAGAGTGCATTACATGTAGTTCAACAAGACTACTGATTGCTCTGTGATTAGAACCTTGCTGTTAAAGAAACCAGAAGAGCAGAAGAGGCTGGCGAGGAAGGTAAGATGAGGTAAGTATGAGTTTGGGGAGTTAAATCTTTAAAATCCTTTCCACTATCCACATAGTTATGTGCATAATTATGTAACATTAATTTGAACATTGACTGGCCCTTTAATATAGAGGACACACATTAAAGCATTAGCAATTCCACTGCTATATTTTCCTTAAAAATGACCTGCTCATTCCAAAAAAACAAAAATGTGCATCAACCAGTGTGACAATCACATCTTCTCTCCCTCCTTCACCATCCCACCACTAATCCAATACTCCATAGAGGAAGAGGGGATGTGTCACTCTGCTTGGTGACCTTTTTGGTCCTTCTGAGAACAAAATAAAACTGTTATTCTAATATTAAATCAATTAATGAAAAGCACTAGTTGAAAAACTTATTAAACTAAATCCCCTTCCCTCTCCAAGCTCCACAAACTCTCTACCATTCCAGTTCCCTACAGAGAATATCACTCTGCTTGGCTTACATTTATGTCCTCTAGAGGTGTAGACAGCTCTCCAAAAGCAAATACTTTTATCAAAAACACACATTTAAAAAGTGCTTAACCCAAAAGAGGTGGTAATTAAAACAGCTTACCTCTTCCTCCATTCCGATGGTTTGATAATTAGTTCTATTAAAAACTTCTTGGAAAGCTCAGGTAAATGGACCTGTTTATATTAAAAATTAACATATAAAGTTAGTTTACAAACATATACAAGCTAAAAAAAGAGGTTAAGGAAATGTTCTACATGATTAGTAAGCACTCAAGATCATTACATCTTTTTTATTTCAAAGAGGAGCTTTAAAAAAAAAAAAAATATATATATATATATATATGCTTACCTGGTAAATTATGTACTTTAATTGTGGTGAGAGCAAATTAAAAATCACATGTGGGATTATACTCCAGTCCACTAGGAGGAGGCAAAAAATACTCAACCTACCAAGAGCTTTTAATCCCATCCATTTCACTGATTACCTCAGTCAAACATATGGTCAAGGAAGGAAAGGAAAAGAAAAGCAGGAAAGATCAAGGTACGGTAAATGAATTGCAAACTGGAACTGCTGCCAACTGAGTTTAAAAATGGGCGGGTTTCGTAGACTCTCATCACATGAAAGAAATGAACTTATCAGGTAAGTATAAATTGTGTTTTCTTTCATAAAGGGTTCAGAGTTCACTAGACATCACATCTGTGATCTAATACTCAAGCTGTGGAGTCCACAAGATAACCGTGAAAGCGCGGAACCTAAACTTAAGACACGAAAACTAATGACCAGACACTGCTGCCTGGAGAACTTTACTGCTAAACTCATCAAAATGATAAAACGTAATAAAATAATGTAAGGAGGACCAAACAGCTGTCTTGCAGATTTGTTACACAGTTACTTAATTCCTAAAGGCCATAAAAGTAAAAAAAAAAAAAAAACAGATCTCGCTTCCAACCTTACTAATCATTTGCATTAGCAAAGAAGCAAGTGTAATTGCTGAAGTTTTCTGACCCTTATGAGATTCTTAAAAAGACAATTTTAGAGCCCTTACCACATCAGATTATGTAAATGATATTATCTTCCAGACAGAAGTTGAGTATCCAAACCATGCATAAGTGTAAAGGATGTTTTTTATAAAACCCATAGGGCAAAAAAGGTTCCAAGGAGGAGATACCGGATTAAACAACTGTCTAATGGTAAACAGTGCCTGTATCATGCCTGCCTATTTGATGCCCCTGTCTCTTTAAGGATGTTAGTGGTCTTTCCTGTCAGTCACCTCTTCTGCTGGAACGTGTCTGATTAATTATCTCCCCCCTAAACTCTGATTCAGTTTCTATTTAGAAAATGCTCATGCCTAGGGGCATATTTAACAATGTGCGAGTGGTCATGATACAAAGTAGCGTATCATGTCCGCTGCACATCGCTGCACATTGATAAATGCAGACAGCATACGCTATCAGCATTTATCATTGCACCAGCAGTTCTTGTGAACTGCTGGTGCAATGCCTCCCCCTGCAGATCAGCGGCCAATCGGCCGCTAGTAGGGGGTGTCAATAAACCCGATCATATTCAATCAGGTTGATTTCTGTCTGCAGCCTCAGAGCACACGGACTAGTTATGGAGCAGCGGTCTTTAGACCATACGGAGCTTAATATGCCCCCTAGGCTCAATACAGCAGCTTAGTTGCAGTTTACTCTGTGTCTGTTCCAACGTTCCTTTTCCCTGTGTATTTCAAGTCATTCCAGTCCGGCCTGGTTTCCTCTGCCTGTGTTCTACTGCCCACACATACCCTGATTTTTGTTTGTTTATTCTGCTGAATTTATCCTGAACACCGCTTTATTGTATATTCTAAAGCCTGCAACATATCTCAGTTCCCAATGATCCATTATTGTGATCATCCAGCAATTTGCTACAAGTAAATTCTATACCCTCATCCTGCAACATAACTCATTTACCCGACAAGTATTAATGCGATTACCCAGTCATCTGCTACAACTGTATTGTATGCCCTGACCCAGCAACATCACTCAGTTACCAGCCAAGTATTACTGGAATACTCCAACATCATACTACAACTGTATTATATACTCTGACCATGCAACATATCTTAGTTACCAGAATTCTATTACTGTGATTACCCAGTCATCTGCTACTGCTATATTAGATACTCTGAACCCTGTAACATATTTTATTTTTCCAGGGAAACTCTTACTGTGACACCAGGAAAGAATACATTTCCAGGCCTTATGATAAATCTTCCTAGACAAAGGATTCCTACCTTGAAGAAGAGTGTCAATGGCTAAATCAGAAGAAAAAAAACAGGTGTATAAATACATGCGTACAGTATGGGTTTGAATAAAATCTTCCCCTGAAAAGGAGAGAAAATCTGCCTTTACAAAATATATCCGACGACCAAGATTTTAACCACCAGACTCTTCAAGTTAAATGGCTAGGTTGCATTTTGGCATTGATGAAGATTATTTCCTTAACTGCATCACAAAAGAAAGTACTGGCAACTTGAATCATCTATGAACGATCCTGAATCTTATCCAATGAAATCTTCTTAGAGTCCATCTCTGATAAAGAGTCACACTATAAAGGTATAGCATCTGCTACTCAATCACCACAAACAGCTGGTCTGAAGAAAAAATAACAGCCTGCTTAAAAGCTCTTCTATGATAAGCTACTAACATCCTATCCATTGTCAGAGCAAGTGTGATGTGATCACTGACTCAAGAGCTGATGCCTGTTTGTGAGCAAAAGCTTCTCTGTGACATCACAGGCTCTATGGTAACTCACCACCTCTAACTACAGACAATGAGGCAGAGGGAAACTGTCAATCTAGACCTCTTAGCCAATATGGAACAAGTCTTATAAATATGTCCTTGAATGAAGTGTTGTACTCTAATGGAATAGTAGTTTTCATATCTAAAGTGATTCTGTCCCTTTAAAAATGGACATTAAAGGCAAAATTAAACTTTAATGGATCAGATATGGAACTTGAATTCTATTAAGAAATTTGTTTTGTTCTCTTGGTATCATTTCTTGAAAAGCATACCTAGGTAGGGACTGCAGCAACTGGGGTGCTGCTAGCAGGTGATTGGTAGCTACACACATGCCTCTTGTCATTCATGCAAAAATGTGTAATAAAGGAAATAAATAGGTAAACATCCATTTAAAGGGTGTCTGTGTATCCTGTTTTTGTTGGCAAAATCAGTATTGTTTCCTCCAGTGACTATATGAAAAGCTCACAAAAGTGGCTCACTATATTGCAGTGCAAGTCAAAAAAGCTGGGTTAATATGAGCCCAGCTATCTCACTCAGGCAAACAAGTGCCAGATCCACAGTTGAAATAAAAGGAAAAAAAACACTCACAGTTTTAGATAAAAAAACAAAATATCCTTTATGCATAGAGGACTATTTATTGGAGCAAAAAAATATATTTAAAACTTGAATATAATCTGCAACGCGTTTCATAGTGCTTATGGCACTCTTTCCTCAGGCAGTGACAATCGGGTTGATTGACACCCCCTGCTAGCGAATCTGCAGGGGGCGGCATTGCACCAGCAGTTCACAAGAACTGCTGGTGCACTGATAATTGCCAACAGCGTATGCATTTTTCATTGTGCATCGATGTGCGGCAGACATGATACGCTACATCGTATAATGTCCGCTCGCACGTTGTTAAATATACCCCAAAGAAATAACTGAAATTTGTCAGAAAAAAAATCTACTGCTCATTTGAAGTTCAGACTAAGGCCTCTAGTTATGAAGCCGTCTACTTACCTGCATTCGCTGGCCCAATACGCTCGCCTGAACTCGCCTACCATCGCTGCCGCGGACCTGAATACGTTTGCCAAAGTTATCCAGAAAGCTGTCAAGAAGCCGCGCACCAAGTACGGAGCAATGAGCAGCGGACTGTTGTTAACTGACAGTCATCGATCTCACTGCTCATCGGCTTCTTCGCAGCTTTCTTGCTAGCCTGTCACTAAGCACCCACACTAACTATACTGTTTTACCCCCTAAACCGCCGCTCCTGGAGCCCCCCGCACCTAAATGAAGTTATTACCCCCTAAACCGCCGCTCCTGGACCCCGCCGCAAATATAATAAATATATTAATCCCTAAACCGCCACTCCCTCACCCCGCCGCCACCTACATTATACCTATTAACCCCTAATCTGCCGCCCCTATACCGCCACCTATATTCAAGTTATTAACCCCTATCCTGTGGAAGTTCAATCCGATTTGCTGATCCAATCAGCCAATCGGATTGAGCTTGCATTCTATTGGCCGATCGGGACAGCCAATAGAATGCAAGCTCAATCCGATTGGCTGATTGGATTAGCCAATCGGATTGAACTTCAATCTGATTGGCTGATTGAATCAGCCAATCAGATTTTTCCTACCTTAATTCCGATTGGCTGATAGAATCCTATCAGCCAATCGGAATTCGAGGGACGCTATCTTGGATGACGTCCCTTAAAGGAACCTTCATTCGTCGTTCAATCGTCGGTTGAAGAGGATGGCTCCGCGTCGGCTCCTTGGAAGATGGCTCCGCTCCGCTCTGGATGGTTGAAGATTGAGAACGCCGCCTGGATGAAGACTTCTGATGGATGGAGGACCTCTTCTGCGCCACTTGGATGAAGAATTCGGCCTGGCTGGGTGAAGACGGCTCAAGGTAGGGTGATCTTCAGGGGGTTAGTGTTAGGTTTTTTTAAGGGGGGTTTGGGTGGGTTAGATTAGGGGTATGTGGGTGGTGGATTTTAATGTTGGGGGGGTTGTATTTTTTTTACAGGTAAAAGAGCTGATTACTTTGGGGCAATGCCACGGAAAAAGCTCTTTTAAGGGCTGGTAAAAGAGCTGGTTACTTTGTAATTTAGAATAGGGTAGGGCATTTTTTTATTTTGGGGGGCTTTATTATTTTATTAGGGGGCTTAGATTAGGTGTAATTAGTTTAACCCTTTGAGTGCTAAGCACTTTCCCACCTGGGTGCTAAGATTTTTTAATGTTTTTTTAATTTATTTTTTTAAACAATTATTTTAACCTTTTTTTTCAGACCCCCAAGACTTACACTATTGGAAAGGTTGGGCGATTACCTTTCCAATGGTGGGTCTTGGGGGTATGTAGCTGCTTAGATGCCTGAGATACAGGCTTCTAAGCAGCATGCCCCCTGCTCCTATACTTAACATTGTTAAGTATAAATAAAGTTGCGCGGCCGGTGACGTCATCACGTTATTGCGCGTGACGTCACCACGCAAAACGGGAAGCCCCAGCGATGCCTGTCACTCTACAGACACGATTGCCTGGGTAGGAGCGGATGGGAGCCCCCAGATCTCCCTCAAGGTGAGAGAGTGCTAGCAATGGCTCTGAGCCGTCATTAGCACCAGAGTGGGAAAATCTGTGACGGCTCAGAGCCGTCGTTAGCACTCAAGGAGTTAAACTTCTTGTAATTCTTTTTTATTTTCTGTAATTTTTTTTTTTTTTGGTACTATAGTTTAGTTTATTTAATTTAATTTAATGTTAGCTAATTGTAGTTAATTTATTTAATTAATTTAATGATAGTGTGGTGTTAGGTTTAATTGTAACTTAGGTTAGGATTTATTTTACAGGTAATTTTGTAAGTATTTTAGCTAGGTAGTTATTAAATAGTTAATAACTATTTAATAACTATTGTACCTGGTTAAAATAAATACAAAGTTGCCTGTAAAATAAAAATAAATCCTAAAATAGCTACAATCTTATTAATAGTTATATTGTAGCTATCAGGGTTTATTTTACAGGTAAGTATTTAGTTTTAAATAGGATTAATTTAGTTAATACGAGTAATATGTATTTAGATTTATTAAAATAATATTTAAGTTGGGGGGGGTTAGGGTTAGTGTTAGACTTAGGTTTAGGGGTTAATAAGTTTAATATAGGTGGCAGTGGTATAGGGGGTCAGGATAGGGGTTAATAACTTTAATATAGGTGGCGGCGGGGTCCGGGGGCGGTGGTTTAGGGGTTAAACAATTTATTTAGTTGTGGCGGGGTCCAGAATCCGCAGGATTGGGGTTAATAAGTTTATGTAGGTGGCGGCGGTATAGGTTGCAGCAGATTAAGGGTTAATATGTATAATGTAGGTGGCGGCGGGGTCCGGGAGCGGCGGTTTAGGGGTTAACATGTTTATTATAGTTGCGGCGGGGTCCAGGAGTGGCGGTTTAGGGGGTTAATAAGTTTATTTAGTTGCGGTGGTGTAGGGGGGGCAGATTAGGGGTGTTTAGACTCGGGGTACATGTTAGGGTGTTAGGTGTAAACTTTCCCACAGGAATCAATGGGATATTGGGCAGCAGCGAACATGAGCTTTCACTGCTGTCAGACTCCCATTGATTCCTATGGGATCCGCCGCCTCCAGGGTGGCGGATTGAAAAACAGGTACGCTGGCCCGGAATAGTGGCGAGCGTACCTGGTAGTAGTTTGATAACTACCAAAGGTAGTCAGATTGTGCCGAACTTGCGTTCGGAACATCTGTAGTTACGTAACCATCGATCTGTGTCAGACTGAGTCCGGCGGATCGTAGGTTACGTCACTATATTCTACTTTTGCAGGGCTGTAGGGCTTGATAACTAAGGCGAATCAGCCTCGCCACAAATACACTGCGGAATTCCAGCGTATTTGCGGTTGACGGCTTGATAACTAGAGGCCTATGGGGCTAAATTATCAAGCTCTGAATGCTTGATGCCACTGTTTCCGCGCCAGCCTTCAGGCTCGCCAGAAACAGCAGTTATGAAGCAGCGGTCTAAAGACCACTGCTCCATAAGTTGTGCAATGATAAATGCCGACAGCGTATGCTGTCTGCATTTATCGATGTGCATCGGACATGATACGCTACATTGTATCTTGTCTGATGGCACTTTCATAAATAGTCCCCTAAGGGCTCCATTTATTAAGCAGCGAATGCTGCTTCGGAGGCCCATCATTTCAGGCTCACCTAAAACGTAAGTTAAGAAGCAGCTGTGACAAATGGAAATTATTCCAATCCGATTGGCCATCACCAGAAATGCTTGTGCAATGTTAAATGCAGACAACGTATGCTATCTGCATTTAGCGATGTCGAGCGGACATGATTAGCTACAGTGAATCATGTCCGTTCAACATTTAATAAATCAACCCCTAAGTGATATTGCATTGTCTTGTTATAATGCATTTGTTATTATGCAAATCTACTGTATTTACTGGTCCTTTAACTAATGTCTGATACATTACAGGAAGTGGAAAAAATGCCATGATACAGTTTCATTCACAGAATTAAACATTTTTGTGTGAATAAATGTAATTTATTTTCAAAGCACTTAATAAAATTGGATAATTTATTGTAGCTGACACAATTCAGATGAAAGTGCTTGTTATACAAAAACTAGAGAACGTAGGGCTCGCTTCCATTGAGCTGTTAAAAATAGAGCCGTAAGCTACCGAAGTGGCCGACAGCTAAAAGTAGTTTATGACTCCATTTTAGTGCCAGGTCTTTATTAAAATATTTTGCGCATTGCGTGCAGTCGCTCTTTTCATGTAGGTGTAAGTTAGCATTGTGTTAACGCTTTCATCCGATGTCAGATTTTTTTGAAAATCAATTAGTTGCTATGGTAACCCGACATTACACTATCAAATTTATATTTAACGTCTATGCTCCGTACCTTTGATCAACCCCAAAGGGAAAAAAAAACAAAGATACACTTATTTATAATACATATTTTTTAAAGGGACAGTCTACTCCAGAATTGTTATTGTTTAAGAAGATAGAAAATTGCTTTATTACCCATTCCCCAGTTTTGCATAACCAACACGGTTATATTAATATACTTTTTACCTCTGTGATTATTTGTATCTAAGCCCCTTATTTCCGTTCTTTTGACAGACTTGCATTTTAGCCAATAAGTGCTGACTCCTAGGTAACTGCACGTGCATGAGCACAATGTTATCTATATGGTACACATAAACTAACGCCCTCTAGCTGTGAAAAACTTTCAAAATGCCCTGAGATAAGAGCCAGCCTTCAAGGGCTTAGGCATTAGCATATGAGACAACCTAGGTTTAGCTTTTAACAAAGAATACCAAGAGAACATAGAAAATTTGATGATAAAAGTAAATTGGAAAGTTGTTTAATATTAAATGCCCTATCTGAATCATGAAAGTTTAATTTTGACTAGACTGTCCCTTTAACTATAAGCAAATACTATTTTTTATTATAATTATATTTTTACTTTATTAATATATGTAATATATATTGCTGCCCTAGGCATAGGTCTACTTTGAATTCTGTAGATATGTGCTTGCATATATTTATATGCATACTGATATTGCCATAAAAATAAGTGCAACTATTCCTAAACATGGGACAATAATAAATATTACATATTACAATTTTTTTCTACATTTAAACACTTGCATTGTTTGCAAGTTTTAAAATTTCAATGGGAAATAGGTCTCAAAAGCTATTTTTTTCTCTTTTACACCTAGTTGAGCTGGGTGTAATTTTTCTCAATGTATCAACAGCCTCTGACAGTGTATTAATGGCTTGCGCTTTCATTGGACACCTGTAACAAGTTATCACGTAACAGCTTCTAATACTTTCTATGGGACACAATAATATTTTCGGTAGCCAAACCCTGCCTGCCGATATAGAGGTATAACGCACCATCAGAAGCATTCAATAAACTAAATTGCTTCCGACAGCATATTTATCGCTTTGTGACCTCTCGCAAACCTAATTGCGGCTCAATGAAAGGGAGCCCTAAGTTAGACATTTGCTAAAATGCAAATGGTTGGAAATATGATCTGTCTCCACTAGGTGGTGCACTAGACTGCAGGTGAGTGCTGTATTTTCTGCAGACCACTCTCAGTGACTGGTGTTTCCAATAACTTTTTATACCAGCTGCAGAGTATTAACAGTATGTGTTTATTTTTGCATTTGAAATAGTGGGTATTGTTCTTTGAAACCACAACCCATCAAAATTGTTTGAGTTTGCAGGGAAATCACATTTCCTTTGTTTATCATTTTCTGTACACACACATGCTTCTTTACATTACCTCTATAAACTAAAGCCTAATACTTAGAACAATTGAAAATTAACATTTCATTGCTTATCTCTTCTACCTCCTACTGGGAATGTAATTTCTTCAACTTTACACAGGTTTCCTTTAACCTCTACCTAAGTATAGACACTTTCAGAATAGATAGGGATACCACAGGAAAAGTCAGCTATTTAAAATGCCAAAATAAAGTAAAAGGAGCTATTTGTAAACATTTTAATGCACTCCAGCGGTTCAAATTGATCATTGGAAATAAATTAATATAAAAAAAAAAATATTGGGGTAAAGTGTTCCTTCCATGTGGTCTGGATGCATCTGGTGAATTTACAAATTGACAAAATGGAGATCTAGATATTACAGTGCTTTTATATTTTAAAAAAAATGGTATTTTGGAAATACTAAATTGTATGTTTATTAGTTTTTTAAATATGGATTTTCTGAGACTCACACGTGTGATGAAAAGTAAAAAATTGTTCAATAAACACTTATGAATTGTGAACAACTCTGAGTAATTGTGCTAAATTCCTTGTCTTTTAGCTAAGGACTACTGATCCTTATTGGTTCTTTCTATTTTTACTATATTTATATAGCTCACAAGGGTCTGCATTTTTTTATTAAATAAGTACAAATATATTTTTTGACTGATAAAGTTGACTTCACTTATGACCAAACCCAATGCACCCTTAAAAAAACCTAACACTAACCCCCTGAAGATTGACTTACAGTTCTGAAGACCGGACATCCATCCTCAAGGAAGCAGCAGAAGTCTTCATCCAACCGGGCCAAAGTCCTTAATGAAGCCAGGAGAAGTCTTCATCCAAGCCGGGCGAAGTGGTCCTCCAGACAGGCAGAAGTCTTCATCCAGACAGCATCTTCTATCTTCATCCATCCGACGCGGAGCAGCTCCATCTTCAAGACATCCGACGCGGAGCATCCTCTTCAAAATTTTCTTACTGAATGACGGTTCCTTTAAGTGACGTCATCCAAGATGGCATCCTTTAGATTCCGAATGGCTGATAGAATTCTATCAGTTAATCAGAATTAAGGTAGAAAAAATCCTATTGGCTGATGCAATCAGCCAATAGGATCGATCTTGCATTCTATTGGCTGTTCCAATCAGCCAATAGAATGCAAGCTCAATCCTATTGGCTGATTGGATCAGCCAATAGGATTGAACTTCAATCCTATTGACTGATTGCATCAGCCAATAGGATTTTTTCTACCTTAATTCTGATTGGCTGATAGAATTCTCTCAGCCAATCGGAATCTAAGGGACGCCATCTTGGATGACGTCAATTAAAGGAACCGTCATTCAGTAAGAAGACATCTGGATGAAGACTTCTGCCCGTCTGGAGGACCACTTCACCCGGCTTGGATGAAGACTTCTCCCGGCTTTGTTGAGGACGTTGTTCCGGTTGGATGAAGACTTCTGCCACTTCCTTGAGGATGGATGTCCGGTCTTCAGAACTGTAAGTCGATCTTCAGGGGGTTAGTGTTAGGTTTTTTTAAGGGTGTATTGGGTGGGTTTTATTTTTTAGATTAGGGTTTGGGCCGCAAAAGAGCTAACTGCCCTTTTAAGGGCAATGCCCATCCAAATGCCCTTTTCAGGGCAATGGAGAGCTTAGGTTTTTTAGATAGTATTTTATTTGGGGGGTTGGTTGTGTGGGTGGTGGGTTTTACTGTTGGGGGGGTTGTTTGTATTTTTATTTTTTGTTACAGGTAAAAGAGCTGATTACTTTATGGCAATGCGCTGATAATTGATAGTATAGTTTAGTTTAGTTTAGTTTAGGCTAGGGTTTTTTTTTATTTTGTTTTTTTTTTTATTTTAATAGGACTATTAGATTAGGTGTAATTAGTTTAAATGTCTTTTAATTTGTTTATTATTTTCTGTAATTTAGTGTTTGGTTTTTTACTTTAGCTAATTTAATTTAATTTATTTCATTGTTTCATTTAGTCAATTTATTTAATTATAGTGTAGTGTTAGGTGTCATTGTAACTTAGGTAAGGTTTTATTTTACAGGTACTTTTGTATTTATTTTAGCTAGGTAGTTGTTAAATAGTTAATAACTATTTAATAACTATTCTACCTAGTTAAAATAAATACAAACTTGCCTGTAAAATAAAAATAAACCCTAAGCTAGCTACAACGTAACTATTAATTATATTGTAGCTAGCTTAGGGTTTATTTTATAGGTATTTAGTTTTAAATAGGAATTATTTAGTTAATGATAGGAATTTTATTTAGATTTATTGTAATTTTATTTAAGTTAGGGGGTGTTAGGGTTAAGGGTTAATACATTTAGTATAGTGGCGGCAACATTGGGGGCGGCATATTAGGGGTTAATAAATGTAGGTAGGTGGCAGCGATGTTAGGGATGGCAGATTAGGGGTTAATAATATTTAACTAGTGTTTGCGAGGCGGGAGAGTGGCGGTTTAGGGGTTAATATGTTTATTATAGTTGCGGCGATGTCCGGAGCGGCAGATTAGGGGTTACAATTTTTATTATAGTGTTTGCGATGCAGGAGGGCCTCGGTTTATGGGGTTAATAGGTAGTTTATGGGTGTTAGTGTACTTTTTAGCACTTTAGTTATGAGTTTTATGCTACGGCCTTGCAGTGTAAAACTCTTAACTACTGACTTTTAAATGCGTTAGGACTCTTGACGGGGTAGGGTGTACCGCTCACTTTTTAGCCTCCCAGGACAGACTCGTAATACTGGCGCTATGGAAGTCCCATAGAAAAAAAACTTTACGAAGTTTTCGTAAGTCGTTTTGCGGTAAGGCCAAAGAAGTGTGCGGTACACCTATACCTTCAAGACTCGTAATAGCAGCGGGCGTAAAAAAGCAGCATTAGGACCTCTTAACGCTGCTTTTTTACGTTAACGCACAACTCACACATGCACACAAACTCACACTTTTTCTGACACACAAACTCACACTGATACACGCATGTGTGAACAAACTCAAACTTTTTCTGAAGAAATAAAAACAAACTCACGCTCTTGCTAACATACAAAATTAAATAAAAGAATGGGTAACACTAATAAAATGGATATGTGCTATACAGTATGTATATTGCTTTTGAATCGAACAGATTATTTGTGGAAACCACAGTGCTTTTGTAAGATTCTGTTCTCTTATTTTCCTTGTCACTCCCAGTTGCTCCCACTGACTGCTGATTCGCTAACTACTCCTTAAGACAGGTGCTCTCCTTGCACTCTGTGCTTAGTATTGAAGTTTCTACATACAGATCGGATTACAAAATTCACAGTCCTGTCTGTTCCAGCTTCCCTATAATCAATTGCTGGTATTGAAGCAGGATTCAAAAGACTTTCTTTGCCGTTATTGCCTTCAAGGACTTCACTGTTTTCTGCTTTATACTCAAGTGAGGAATTGTTCAACTTTGTTTTGTTTAAATAGCTGCTTCATTCTTTTTGCAGCTCATACCTTCAACGCAGCTGAACAGCAGCACGCAAAAGGAATCCAACCGTGACGTCACTTCCACTCCGGGCCCGGCACCAACAAACTTTCTCCCTGCTTGCGGTTGAAACGGACTACTACCGAATAAACTTTCTACTTGTGTAAGAACTACAGGTACCACATTGATTAACCGCATTACCGCTTGACTAACCTATCTTCTGTTAACTTATTAACGGCTATTACTGCAACTACATTACAACTAAAAGCATCAACTAATATCTGCCTAACTGTTTGTTCTCTGCAAAGCTCCTGCTTATTTGAAAGTAATAAGGCATATCTTCTGCATAAATTGCTATGTTGAATTAAGACACTTGCTTGCTGGGAAAACCTGTTATTGCTGCTGCTTTTGTTCCGTTAAATCACCAGTTCTATACACAGTTTCTGTTGTTGTCTCTCTAAGATATACATCAGACTATATATGTTATTTCTTTCAGCTTGGTGCTGTTTATATTCCATGTTCTTTTTCTGAATTTGAGCAAAATTCACAATTCTGAAAGAGTCCTTTTTGCAATAAAGGACTTAGACAGATTTGTGTAACAAACAAACAATTTTGGTTTTAACTGCAGTTGTGTTCCACAATCAAGAGTTCATTTAAAACCTTATATAATACTAAGCCTATATACACTATGGAACCAGCAGATTTGCGCCAAATTGTTTACAACCTTACTCAAAAGGTTGATCAGCTCTCACAAGGCATGCGTGAATTACAGATTGAAAATGTTGCTTTACGTAACATAATAAAGGACTCTATTGCTGTTAAAGGTAATCAGGCTGAAAATATTACTGAACCACAATTGTCACTTCCAGATCTTTTCTCTGGTAACAGAAAAACATACAGATCATTTAAAAATGCCTGCCAACTTCTTTTCTCCATGAGACCTAGAACATACCCCACTGAGAGAGTGAGAGTTTTGACTACCATTTCCTTTCTCAGGGGGGACCCGAGAAATTGGGCAGATAAATTTATTGAAAACCAAGATCCTATTCTGGGCTCTCTGGATGATTTTTTCAATGCTATGGATGAAATGTTTCAGGATACAGATGTACAGCTCACTGCAGAAATGACTTTGAGGAGTCTCAAACAAGGGAAAAGACCCGTAGTAGAGTACATCACAGACTTTAAGCAGTACTCCACAGATGCACTATGGACCCCAGTTGCTCTCCGCAACCAATTCCGTCTCGGTCTTTCAGAGACATTAAAAGATGAATTTGCTCGAATTGAGCTTCCCCAGACTCTAGAAACATTTATGAAGATGGCTATTCAGATTGATCGCCGCTTAAGAGAAAGAAAAGCTGAAAAATACGCTATTGAATACAAACCCAAAAGTTCTTACTCCTCTTCTCTTTCCAACTCATTTACTCCTACTAAAACAACTGCAGAACCTATGGAGATAGGCTTTCTGAGAGGTCCTCTGACTCAAGAAGAAAAACAACGCAGACGCATAAAAAATCTATGTATGTATTGCGCTAATGCATCTCATACTGTACAAGACTGTTCACTCCTATTAAAGAATAAGAAAAGTAAGTCTAATTACCTGTATACTTCGTTTCAATCATCTATACAAAATACTTACTGTACTTTATCTGTTTCTTTACAGCTGCTTCAAAGTCAAGTAACGATTAATGATGCCATCATTGATTCTGGGGCTACTGGAAATTATATGGATCATGATTTTTGTATCAAAAACAAAATCCCTCTCATCAAGAAGAAGACTCCTATACCTATTAGGGTCATTGATGGCTCACTTATGTTTTCTGGTCCTATAATTTTTGAGACTATCCCTATAAAGCTTAATATTGATGGACATTTTGAAATGTTATCTTTTGACGTTCTCCCTTCGCCCCATTTTTCTTTAGTTTTGGGTTTAAAGTGGTTACAAGTACATAACCCCACTATTACTTGGTTTCCTTTCAAAATAAAGTTCATTTCTGCTTATTGCAAAAATACCTGTTTCCCTTGTCCATTATTATTACATTCAACTGTTCCCTCTGACTCTTTACCCATACAATATATTGAGTTTGAAGATGTTATCAGTAAGACTGAGGCTGAGAACCTACCCCCTCATAGGGTTTACGATTGCCCTATTGATCTTCAACCTGGTGCTCGAATTCCTTTTGGACATCTCTATCCTTTAAGTAATCCAGAACTTGAAGATCTTAAATTGTATCTTGAAGAAAACCTAAAAAAAAGGTTTTATTAGACCTTCCACATCCCCAGCTGGTGCTGGGTTTTTTTTGTTTGCAACAAAGACGGCAGTCTTAGGCCTATCATTGATTATCGCGAGCTGAATAAGTGTACTATCAAAAATCGCTATCCGCTGCCATTAATTCCAGAGATGATTGAGAGGCTCTCTGACGCTTCCATATTCACTAAGCTTGATTTAAGTGGGGCATACAATCTCATCAGAATAAAAGAGGGGCATGAATGGCTGACGGCATTTAGGACCAGATATGGCCTATTTGAATATCTTGTAATGCCGTTCGGCCTATGTAATGCCCCTGCCACCTTTCAATACTTCATAAATGATGTATTCCGTGATCTCCTTGACATATGTCTAGTTATTTATCTAGATGACATTCTCATATACTCGAGAACTATGGAGGATCATGTGAAACACGTTCGACAGGTACTCGCCCGACTCAGAGCCCATAAACTCTACGCTAAATTAGAAAAATGTAAATTCCATACTACTGAAGTTTCTTTTTTGGGATACAACATTTCTCCATCAGGAATTCAAATGCAGAAAGAAAAAGTGGACACTGTTCTAAACTGGCCAGAACCAAAATCCAGGAAAGATTTACAACGCTTCCTAGGATTTTCCAACTACTACAGGAAATTCATAAAAGGGTTTTCTAAAATCGTAAAGCCTCTTACAATTCTAACTGGTTCTTCCATTCCTTTCACCTGGGGAACTGATGCCAGAGACGCCTTTATTCACTTAAAAAATAGGTTCACATCTGCACCTATTCTTCAATTTCCGAACCCATCTTATCAGTATACTTTGGAGGTTGATTCTTCTGACTATGCTATTGGAGCTGTACTCTCCCAACAAAAATCCTTATCAGAACCTCTTCATCCAATTTCTTATTTCTCCAAACTTATGACACCTGCAGAACGTAATTATGCCATCGGAGATAAGGAATTATTGGCTATCCGTCGATCCCTAGAACACTGGAGACATCTCCTCGAGGGTACTACTCTACCAGTTATCATTTTTACGGATCATAAGAATCTACAGTATTTACAATCTAACAAAACACTCTCTACCAGACAGGTTCGCTGGAGTCTTTATTTCGACCGTTTCAATTTCTCCATTATTTACAGACCTGCCAACAAAAATGCAAAAGCTGACGCCTTATCCCGACTTCCTAAACCTCCAACTGATTTGCCTATCAGGAAAGACATTGTTTCTCCTGAATGTTTCATTGGTATCACTACCCCTATCTTAACAGAATTAAGAGATTTCTGTAAAAAACAACCAACACCTCCTGAACCAGATTTGCTTAAAAATCATGGCATGTATTTCCGAGGTCAAAAGATATATGTGCCTAATTCCATGAGAACACTTATCATTCAGACTTGCCATGATACCCCTCTTGCTGGTCACCCTGGTGTTAAAAGGACACATGAACTTGTTTCTCGAACATATTGGTGGCCTCAGATGAAATCATCTATTTCTGATTATATAGGCACATGCAGGGTTTGTGTCACTTGTAAGCCTGAACGAAAACCACCTTTTGGTTTACTCATGCCTTTACCAGTTCCCGATAAACCTTGGCACCATGTTTCAATGGACTTTATTGTTGACTTACCTCCGTCAAGTAACCAGACCACTATACTTGTTGTCATTGATGTTTTCACTAAAATGGCTCATTTTTTACCATTCCACAAATTACCAACCTCCTCAGAGACTGCTCATTTATTCATTGATCACATTGTTAAGTTACATGGACTTCCTTCTATCATAACAACCGACAGAGGAACGCAATTTACCTCAAAATTCTGGACCAAATTATGTGAAATCACTAACATTGACCATCGTTACTCCACAGCTTTTCACCCCCAAACTAATGGACAATCAGAGAGATTAAACCAGTGGCTTGAACATTATTTAAGATGTTACTGTTCTTATCATCAAAATGACTGGTTTAAATATCTCTCAATGGCAGAATTTGCTTACAATAATTCAACCAACTCCTCCACAAAAATGACTCCTTTCTTTGCAAATTATGCTTACCATCCTAAGTTTTCTTTTATATCCTTTACTTCTTCAGATTCACCTTTGCTCGATGAAATACATAATTCTCTACAAGAGAATTTCAAAACTATACAAGAGAATATTCTAGAGGCCCAGAAGTCACAAAAACACTTTTATGATCTTCGAAGAAGAAAACCACCTGAATATACTGTTGGTGATTTAGTCTGGCTTTCTACCAAAAATTTAAGACTGCAGATCCCTTCCAAGAAGATGGCCAGTCTATTCATTGGTCCTTTTCCCATTCAAAAGATTATTAATGCCAATGCTGTCAGATTAGAGCTTCCTAACTCTCTAAGGATTCATCCCACTTTTCATGTTTCTCTTTTGAAACCATATATTCCTACGAGACATAACCAGATTCTATTACCTCCTTCGCCTTTGCCTTTGGATTATAATGAATATGAAGTTGACTCCATACTGGATTCCAGGTATTCCAATGGGGTCCTTCAATATTTGGTAAGGTGGAAAAACTATTCTAGTGATGAGGACTCTTGGGAACCTCTTTCTAATCTCGACTCCCCTCGTCTTCTGTCATTGTTCCATCGTCGCCATCCTGATAGGCCTCGGCCATTCGCTGTGGAACAGCTCCCTTGAGGAGGGGGTCATGTAAGATTCTGTTCTCTTATTTTCCTTGTCACTCCCAGTTACTCCCACTGACTGCTGATTCGCTAACTACTCCTTAAGACAGGTGCTCTCCTTGCACTCTGTGCTTAGTATTGAAGTTTCTACATACAGATTGGATTACAAAATTCACAGTCCTGTCTGTTCCAGCTTCCCTATAATCAATTGCTGGTATTGAAGCAGGATTCAAAAGACTTTCTTTGCCGTTATTGCCTTCAAGGACTTCACTGTTTTCTGCTTTATACTCAAGTGAGGAATTGTTCAACTTTGTTTTGTTTAAATAGCTGCTTCATTCTTTTTGCAGCTCATACCTTCAACGCAGCTGAACAGCAGCACGCAAAAGGAATCCAACCGTGACGTCACTTCCACTCCGGGCCCGGCACCAACAAACTTTCTCCCTGCTTGCAGTTGAAACGGACTACTACCGAATAAACTTTCTACTTGTGTAAGAACTACAGGTACCACATTGATTAACCGCATTACCGCTTGACTAACCTATCTTCTGTTAACTTATTAACGGCTATTACTGCAACTACATTACAACTAAAAGCATCAACTAATATCTGCCTAACTGTTTTTTCTCTGCAAAGCTCCTGCTTATTTGAAAGTAATAAGGCATATCTTCTGCATAAATTGCTATGTTGAATTAAGACACTTGCTTGCTGGGAAAACCTGTTATTGCTGCTGCTTTTGTTCCGTTAAATCACCAGTTCTATACACAGTTTCTGTTGTTGTCTCTCTAAGATATACATCAGACTATATATGTTATTTCTTTCAGCTTGGTGCTGTTTATATTCCATGTTCTTTTTCTGAATTTGAGCAAAATTCACAATTCTGAAAGAGTCCTTTTTGCAATAAAGGACTTAGACAGATTTGTGTAACAAACAAACAATTTTGGTTTTAACTGCCGTTGTGTTCCACAATCAAGAGTTCATTTAAAACCTTATAGCTTTTGACATCCAACCTAAGTCTTGGCCGTACTATTTGAAAACGGCAGAGTACAAGGAGACATTTGGCCAACATGTGACCAGCGGGGCGGACCACGGAAGCAGAGGATGTCTGATCAGTACAAATGCCATGTAGCTGGGCCACCAACATTTACTATTTATTTGAATATCAAATACGACGAGTTGATGCAGCTACATGTTCATCATTTCCAAACTCTCAGAAGTAAACGGTAAAAGCACATCTGTGAAGGTAAATCTGTTTCACATTTATCAGCAAGACGGGCCTGAAACACGGTGAGCGTTAACTGGTATAGCCGTTGTGGAGCTGAGGTAACTATATCATAACTCTGTCTCACACACAGACACACAGAAACAAACCCACACTCTTACACACACATGAACAAATACACATTCTTGCTCACACACACATACAAACACACACAGGGACAAACACACAATCTTGCTCACACACAGGAACAAACACACACCCTTAATCATACATACACAAACACACAGAGGAACAAACACTAAGGGGTATATTTATCAAAGGTCTGGCGGACCTAATCCGACAGTGCGGATCAGGTCCGCCAGACCTCACTGAATGCGGAGAGCAATACGCTCTCCGTATTCAGCATTGCACCAGCAGCTCTTGTGAGCTGCTGGTGCAACACTGCCCCTGCAGATTTGCGGCCGCCAGCAGGGGGTGTCAATCAACCCAATCGTACTCGATCGGGTGGAATTGTAGCAATGTCTGTCCGCCTGCTTCACAACTGCTGTTTCTGGCGAGCCTGCAGGCTCGCCAGAAACACGGGCACTCAAGCTCCATACAGAGCTTGATAAATGGGCTCCACAATCTTGCTCACACACAGGATCACACACATATTCTTGCTCACCCACACACACACAGGAACACAAACAGACTCTTGCTCACACAAGGAACAAACACACACTCTTGATCACACACAGGAACAAACACTTGCTCACACACACAGCTGCTCACACAAACAGGAACAAACACACACTCTTGATCACACACAGGAACAAACACTTGCTCACACACACACACCTGCTCACACAAACAGGAACAAACACACATACTTGACTCACACACACAGAAACAAACTTATACTTGCTTACAGTGACACACACATATATATATAAAACCCGATTTAACATAAATATAGAAACATTGACACTTACAAGCCAGTTGCTGAAACTCTACCTCCTATAGCATAACTCCAGGCGCTGGACTTCATTCTGAGCATTAGCTGGCTCCCACACCCATTTTGGACCTGAGCACCAGCTGATTCCCTCACCCGTTCTGCACCTCCCATCCTTCAGCAGCATCTAGGAGCACAAGTGGGAGGCGAGAATTTTGCTTAGCAACTGATGACTCACACAGGCAACCACTCCTGTTTTTGTGAGTCACAGCACAGGAACTTCAGAACGTGCAGACTGTGCTGAAACAGGACTGGAGATGACAGTAAAGCAGCTGTGCCACGACCAGTACAGCTGCAATGTGAGGTAATAAAATACATATACAGTTTGTACTTGCACCACCACTGGCCCTAATAATATAATCTACAGTGGCAAGAGCAATTGTTGTCTGCTTGCAAATTCCAAAGTGCCCCCTTGCCCCCCCCACCAGATGTCCATGCTGTTATATCATATTGTTGTTTACATATACTGTACATGTTTAATATCTGCAAAAGGGATAACACATTTAAATCTAGAACAACAATGTAGTTGCATGGACCTACCTAGACACATCTGGTGAGCCAATGACAAGAGGCATATGTGCAACCGACCACTATCTTGCTCCTACTCGTGCATTGCTGCTCCTGAGCCTACCTAGGTATGCTTTTCAACAAATAAAGTAAATTTGATAGTAGAAGTAAAGTCTTTTAAAATCGCATGTATCTGGACATGAAAGTTACATTTTGAGTTTCATGTCCCTTTTAACTTGTTCTCATGAAGGGTGCTCCTGTTGCACTGGTCTGTTAGTGTGAGTGTTAGGGTGAGTGGAACTCGATATGCAGGAATAAACAAACAGGAAATCAAAAGTATTTTTAAAAGTTTTATTAAAGCAAAAGAAACAAAAACTAAGGATAAAACAAGAGTAGAGTCCAGGAACAGACCAAAGGTCAGGTACCGTGAGATCAGTCCAACAACTAGGTACCAAGGGGGAAAACAGGAGCAATGTCCAGCAGGTATAGGTGGACAGGCTGGCACAGGATTCCAGATAGATGCAGTGGTAAGAACAGGATTTAGGTAAAGTGCCACTGGTACAGTAAGCACAGGAAACTCAGCAGCAGGATACAGAAGACTCAGCAGGCAGAGGATACCCAGCGGGTACTGTTGGTGAGGCTGTCACAGGATATCAGGTGGGTGCATTGGGTACAGTAGGATTCAGGTAATCTGCCACTGGTACAGCAGATTACAGGATACCCAGCAGGTAATGTTGGTGAGAGAATCATGGGCTACCAGGTGAGTGCAGCAGGTAGAGCAGGATTAAAATTAGTGGCCACTGGTACAGAAGGATACAGGAGACTCAGTAGGCTGTCACAGGATACTGGAGGAGTTCAGCAGGTAAAGCAGGATACCCAGCGGGTACTATTGGTGAGGCAGTCATGGGAAACCAGGTGAGTGCAGCAGGTACGTGCAGCAGGTACAGCGGGATACAGGGAAACTGTCACTGATACAGCAGGATACAGAGGACTAAGCAGGATTTCATGGGATACTAGGATAAGTGATAAAAGGAACAGAAGGGCAGGTAAGCATGAGGTTAGCTCCTCAATAGGTTTATAGAAGAATTCCCACACCTGTGGCAACATAGGTAGAATTTCCTGTACTTAGTTGTTGCCCCTTTAAATTAAAGCAGCATGGGGCAACATATGTCTAGGGGGAGCAGCAGAAGACAGACCTCGGTAATCCTCTATGTGGAGGCAGGAGCTGTTGTGAGATTAGGTAAGTTTCTGACAGTTAGTGGCTGCTAAGATGTAGAACTGAAGAACCCTAGAGCAGGGCTGCCCAAACTATGCCCAGGGGCCATACCTTACCTGCCAGATGTTTGTTTTCTGCTGGTGCTGAGGACCACACAGACATTAAGTAATCAGTTGTGTATTTGTACCACCCTTAGGGAATGTAACTGTATGTAGTACTGTGATTTACAGATAGCAGCTTGTTACGTAGTTAACTAAAACAATTATTATAATCTAATTTTATATTGAGGCATTATCTCTTACATAAATATCATGTAATGTATCCTAATCCCACCATTAGGGACTAACCCTAGCACCACTAACATAGCTGTATCCAACTTGAAATGTAGAGCCACAAAACTGGAAACATTTGTCTAGGAAGGCAAACCTTAGATAATGAAAATCATCTTTGTGAATAGAGAAATACAAGAAGGTGTCTTTCAAGTCTATGGTGGTAATTATTTGACCCTCTTGTACCAATGGTAAAATGGTCCAAATCCCCTCCATCTTGTACGTGGTCCCTGAAGAAATGTTAAGAACTAGAATGGGTTTGTAAGTTCCCTCCTAATTCGGAACTATGAACAGATTTGAATTAAACTCTTGATTTCTTTCCAACTCTGGAACAGGAATGATCACTTCCAAATTTTTTAGGTATTGTTAGCACTGCAAAAAGGCTAGTGCCTTTGACTAAAGTTTGGGTACATGTGACAGGAAGAACCTTTCCCAATAAGGCCTGGACCAATGCCCTATTCTGTATGCCTTAGATACAATGTTGAGTACCCAGACTGGCTGAAAAAGGTTCTATCTGCCCCCTAGCAGAGATAAGCCTGATAATCCATCTTAAATATGCGCTCTCAGAGTCCAGGTTTAATGAAGGATCCTGACTATCTAACAGTATCTCACTTTATGAAGTATATGAATCTTACACATCAGAATCCTTAAGCAGAGTTACCGATGTGCTGCTTCTATGAGATATACCAGAAGAACTGAAATCAGCTGAAGTATCAACCTCTGTGATCAAAAGTTTATGTTTGCTCTGGGGAAGCATAGACACCAAAACTTCACAAATAGCGGAGTGCAAACATTCCTTAAAATCAGGAGAAGCATATAGGTAACCTCCTTGGGACCTACCCTACACTATAATGGTCTCTCAGTCAACACACCTATAACACAAACACAAAACTGACCTCCAAACAAAGAATGTAAAGAGATAACACCCAGGACTGACTCTAAGTTATAAAGTGCCCTAAACCTGTCCTCAGGCTTGGTGTAAAATTAATAATATACATACCAATAGCCTGTGGGCTATGTGAATCCTCCTCTTCACCTACCTGTTAGAACTTTCTCCACCTTTCTTACCCAGCTGCAGTAAACCTGCATCCAGCACAATAGCCCATTGTGGTTAGATCTGAAGCAGGATTTTATCAAGAGGCCAACAGGAGGAGGCTGAAGGATAATTCCCAGCAACACCTGAGGCAGGCCAGTGAGAAATTTCAAAGGGAGGGTTACTATCACTGCCAGTTTACTCCTGTACATCCCATTTTCCTATTCCCAGCTCTCTGGGTCTCACATAGGTCTGAGAACCCCTGAAGAGTACTTCAATTTTCACCTTCTCCGATGGAGGCAAATAAGACTGAGGTGTACTGGGAAGTGGGATGGATTAAAGGCTCCTGGTATGTTGGGTATCTTTTGCCTCCTCCAAATGGGCTGGAGTTTAATACCACATGTGATGGCTCATGGGCTCTCACCACCTTATGAAAGAAAACAGGATTAACCTAAAAGAGATGGTAAATAAAATATCTTACCTCTTCCTCCATTCCAAGGGTTTGATAGACAGTTCTATTTTTTTTTTTTTAAATATTTATTTTATTGAGTACCAACAGGGAGTAAATTTAACAACATAAATATCAGTAGAATACAATCAGCCAGAACAAGAAAAAGAGAAAGAACAGGGACATATTCTTGTATATGCGCCACGCAGGGCATCAAACCATATGGAGCAAAGCATACAATATCTACCTGCCTCTATGTAACTAAAAAAAAGAAGACTTTCAATAACGTCCCGGCCAAATTATCTATGTTCTCCCTATTGGAATTTTTAACATTAATTGCCTTCTATTATTAACTCCATATTTAATTTACTTTACAATATTGTTATTCAACAATTTTACAGTAATCACGGAAATAATCAGTTGGTTTGATTAAGTGTACCTCAAACAATACACAAACAAGAACAGGGAGAGAGAAAAGAAGAAGAAGAAGAGAAAAAAAAAAAAAAAAAAAAAAATGAAGGAAAATTTTCCCTCCCCCCTCTCGCGCCTTATGGTCCTATGTTAGTTGGGAGCCAGGTATTTGGAAAAGTCCCTGCCAATATCTGTAATTGAAAAAAAGCTGATTTAATATATGGTTTAACTATGATATTTTGTGTACCAACTGGTAACGATAATATAAATACTTTCCACTGTTTAAAAAATCGCTCGACTTGATCATCATGCAGCCCATGTGGGATGTAATGTTCAGACATACAGTGAATTAGCAGGGCCTGTTTAAATTCTCTCATGGTAGGCGCTTTTTTTGCTATCCATTTTCTCAATATTAAATTTCTACCCATGAATATAATCATATTAATCAATTTCAGGTTACGATCTACTCCTTGATATTTGGCTAAAAATATAATCTCCATGGGCTGGATAATGTAATCAAGTCGAAGGACAGTATTCATCCAATATATTATCTTAGCCCAGAACTGCTGGATCATCGGGCAGTACCAAAAACAATGTAGAATATCTGCACAGAGGGCACTACACCTGGTGCAAGAAATCTCCCTCCCATGCCATCTTGATAGTTTTGCCGGAGTAAGATATGTCATTAAGGCTATCTTGATTTGGGATTCTCTCCATGCTGTCAACACCCAACTCTTTTCTGTTATCTTGAAGGTATCCACTATTCTATGTGAATCTATATCTGGGAATAAAGGGCGCCATTTAGTCACTATGTATTCTAGTTGTTGTAATGATGGCTTTTGGTTAAGAAGAGAATAGAGGGCAGAGATAGAGTGGCAGCCTAAAGAGTATTTCTGTATCTCGAGTTGTAAGTCCTTAAGTGACCAGTCTAATCCGTATCTTTGTTTTAGTTCACCTATGTAATTCCTAACTTGGAGATATGCAAAAAAATCATGTTTCGAAAGGCCGAACATATTACATAATTCTACGAAAGTTCGAACGTTAGAATTTTCGTCCATCATTTGACAAATATAGGTCAAACCTTTTTGTAACCATTGTTTAAATAGACTATTGCCTAAGCCGGGTATAAAGTTAGGATTCCCAACTATCGATAGAAATTTAGAAACATATGGCGAGCAACCAGTCTCATTACATAATTCCTGCCATGCCATGATAATACTCCTATATGTTATTAGTTGAAAAGGCTCTGAAGGGAGTTCTGTAATGGTGCAGTGTAGTAATGCATCTAATCTAAATGGCGAGACCAATGTGGTTTCCCAAGCCAACGAAGCAATTTGTTCCTGTTCTAAGAGCCAATCTATCGCCACCTTGCTACGTGCGGCTACACTATACCATTGCAGATTCGGAAGTGCCAAACCTGCAGTTGTTTTATTATTCATCAAACGTGCTATCGCTATACGCGATTTGGCTCCTTTCCACAAAAATTTGGAACAAACCCTATTATATTCTATTAGATCTACTCTATGAATCGGGATTGGAATATTTTGAATATAGTATAACAATTTCGGAAATATTATTGTTTTTATTAACATTACTCTGGCAGTTAATGAGATTGGAAGTTTAACCCACTCCTCCAGTTTCCGTTTACAAGCAATGAAACATTTACGGAAATTCATGTTGTACCATTCCTCCGGATTAGGACTTAACGTAATACCTAGATATAATATATTCTGTACTTCGGCAAACGGATGTATAATGTCATAGTTTTTTTTCTTATGCAGCCACATCAATTCCGATTTTGTCAGGTTAATCTTATAACCGGATATTTTCCCGAAGATGTTAATTAGTTCTAAGAATTTGGGTAAGGAGTCTTTAATGTTACTCATGAGTAACAATAGGTCATCTGCATATAGTAGGAGTACTAATTTTTGACCTGCAATTTGAATACCTTCCAGTTGTTGACGTAGAATAATCGCTAAGGGTTCTAAGGATATATTGAATAGTATAGGTGAGAGCGGACATCCTTGACGGGTCCCTCTTTGTAAAGAAAACCGTTCTGTAATCTCCCCGTTAATAATTAGAGCGGACCTAGGGTCTGAATAAATTAACTGAATGTACTGATTAAAGTTACCTGTGATTCCGAATTGTTCTAAAGAAAAAAACAGATGATCCCATGAAATGCGATCAAATGCCTTTTCCGCATCGACCGATAGTAGGGCCGTGTCTTCAATGTTTCTCGATAGATCTTTTTTGATTATGTTAAAACTGAAATCAAGCAAAGTCAGAAGTTTACGCATATTTTTAGCTGGGTTCCTGTTCGGCATAAAGCCAGATTGATTTTCGTGTATTATTGAGCTGAGATGTGGCTTTAGACGATTTGCCAAAATGCTCATTAATAGTTTATAATCCGTATTTAAAATTGATATTGGTCTATACGAGGCTGTTTGTTCAGGGTCTTTGTTTTTTTTTGCTATTAAGGTGATATTTGCGGCCGTAAAATACTGGGAACATCTGTTTCCTTCAACAAAATAAAAATTAAATAGTTTCCGGAGAGACGGTACAACATGCTCTCCTAGGATCCTGTAAAATTCAGTTGGTAAAGAGTCAGGACCCGCGGCTTTGCTGGTTTTTGCTGCCTTAATCGCTGTTTGTATCTCACTCTCTGATATGGGAGCATTAATCTCTGCCAGACTATTCGGAGAAAGTTTAGGTGTCATGATCTTATCCCAGAACATTTTTCTTTTATCTATGGTACATTCTTCTAATTTATATAGCTCCTTAAAATAATCTACGAAAATTTTGCTGATATCTCTATTATTTGTTGCTCTCGTGTTACCTTTATTGATAGCTGATATCGTATTTTTATTTATACGTTTCGTGATTTTAGCTAAAAATTTAGCTGAAGTACCGCCAAACCCCCCATATAAGGCCTTTTGTCTATATGTTTCTTGAATAGTATTTTGTTTTATATACATGTCCCTAGTTTCTTTAGCTTTTTTGTATTTGTTCCAATTATAACTAGTGCTATTTAATAAAAATATTCTATACGTATTTTTGACCTGGTTGGCCAGTTGTATTTCACGGGCCTTAAATTTCTTTTTACGTTGACATAAATAGGCCTTGATTTTTCCGCACAGCACTACTTTGGCCGCTTCCCAAAAAATCTCCGGTTTCTCTGTATATGATCTATTATAGTTTTGATATTCTTTCCATTGATTACATAACCAGTTTTGGAAGTCTATATCATTGATCAGATATTTAGGAAAAAAAAGTGATTGATTAGACATAGATCGCTTGACTAACATATTAGTTGCAAGTGTGATAATGGCATGATCTGAAATCGCTATTTCTCCTATCTCTGCCCTCCATTCCAGTCCTGTCAAAGAATCTGAGATCAGGAATAGGTCGATCCTAGACATAGCTTGATGTCCCTTTGACATGCAAGTGTATGCTCTGGCGTCTGGGTTTTGTATACGCCAAATGTCAGACAACCCTAACTGTGTACGGAATTTCTGCAAGATACGTATTTTCCTGTCAGGTTTAAAATATAATTTTTTTGTCTGTCTATCTAATAGTGGGTCACCTAGTAAATTAAAATCCCCGGCAACTATAAGATCCATACCTATATATTTATGTAGGCGCAAAGTCATATCCTCCCAAAATATCTTATCAACGTTATTGGGGCCATAAATGTTACAGAGGATGAGTCGCTTTCCATTATGGAGTATATCCAAGATTTGAAACTGCCCTTCTGTGTCTGCTATAGAAAGCAAGATTTTATATTCCAGAGCTTTATTAAATAATATCACGACTCCTCTTTTACGTGAATTATATGGGGCTGCTATTACTTCCCCAACCCATTTCATCTGTAGCTTAGAAGTTTCAGTATCTTTCAGGTGGATTTCCTGCAAAAAAGCTATGTCTGGTTTCTCCCTGGCCAAATGCTTAATTACCGATTTCCTTTTAATCGGAGAATTTATGCCCCCCACATTCCAAGAAGCAATTTTAAGTGGGGAAGACATTCTTTATTTTTGTTTTTCTATGATGTTGCATCAGTAGTATGAAAAAAACAAAAAGGGAGTATATAAGCAGACTGGTACATAGAAAAAAGTGCGAGAGGGGAGAGAGAGAAAAGAGAGGGAAAAAAAAAAAAAAAAAAAGGGGGGAAAAAGAAACTATTTATATAATTAATAACCTCAAAGTATGTATAATCATAATCCATCTTAACATTCATTAAAATATGTAATAAAACATAAAAAAAGAAAGCCAATATGTTCTAACCCTATTTTATACCACGTCTAATTCTTTACATAAAGAAAAGGCCTCATCTGGATTATTTACAGAGTAGGACTTCCCGTCCTTTGTTAAAATAAGTTTTGCCGGGTACACTAATCTGACAATGTAACCTGCCTTCATAAACTTTGTAAAAAATGGAGACATTTCCCTTCTTTTAGCCACTGTCTCGGCCGAAAAGTCCTGAAAAATTAAAACTTTAGATTCATTAATGTGAAGGGAATCGAGTTTTCTGTAGTGTTTTAAGTATAGAAGCTTATCTTGGTAATTAACGAATTTGAATATAATAGTTCTGGGTTTAGTTTCATTATTAGTATTTTCTCGCAAAAAACCAATTCGGTGGACTCTCTCTATCTGGAAGGGTGTCGCGGGGGGCGGTATCAAGAGCGCCTGGGGGAGAGTAACAGTTACAAAGGCCATCAAGTCCTGCGAACCCACAGATTCTGAAAGGCCGACAACCCTCAGATTGTTGCGCCTTGACCTATCTTCTAGGTCTTCGATCCTGTTCTGCAGGGACGTGATGGCCTTATCATGCTTAACAGAAATGGGCAACATGTTGTTGAACCTGTCCTCTAACCCAGACACTCGAGTCTCCACTTCCTCAATTCTAGAGTTAAATTGTCGAATTTCAAGAGTTAAGTTAGTAATTTCAGTTTTAATCTCTTTTTTAACTGCCTCTAAGTGAGGAGTGAATATCTTAGCAATTTCTGCCCCTAACTCAGCCATATCACCATAGCCAATACCTGACAATCTACGCTCTTGTGCTATGTCTAGAATGGAATCTGTTGTCTTAAAGGTGGTTTTTTTATCTTTTTTGGGGGGCATGTTTGGGGAGGAGCTCTTGTGTGACATATATCTATCCATTCAGTTGTGTCAATATGCGCCGTGTGATAAGTGCAGGTGAGAAAAGCAAAAAAAAAAAAAAAAAAAAGGGGGGAAACAAAAGCAGACCAAAAGTCAGTGGGATAGGGTAGAGGGTATGTGAGTGAGGGATGGGTGGGAGAATCAACCAGTTAAGCTACTGTGTAAGGGTCTGTAGCGACCAAAAAGTGAGCGTGCTAAAGATAGTTACAGAGGGGGTGTGTCTAAATTGGTGTCTGTGAAGAGAGTGAAGTATGCGTGTGTGAATGTTTATGAGAATAGAGTGTGTTAGTGAAAAAGTAAGGGCTTGAAAAAAGTGTGATTATGAGTACTGGTGGTAAGGGAGGGAGGTTCACTCCCCACAGAAAGAAAAACCTATCCGCTCTCCCCTTTATGTGAATCAATCGCTATATGGGCAAAAATACCCTAGTGAGCCACAAAAGCTACTTCTAATTCAACAAAGGACCATATACATAGTTCAGTATTTAAATAAGCAAGCATGGAGGCTATATTCTTGATCAAATGGCAGTCAACTTGCATTCAAACAGACAAATATTTGTCCCGCCTACCCAACAATCTATTTATCACACCATATACGATCTTTTTAAATGGCAACTTATTCGTGGAATAATATAGTGGTTATAAATCTCAGACAGGTATCCTCCTGTCTGTATGCATATGAAATCACAGCTAAGATAACAGTAAAATACAATTATATGAGGGTTATTCCATCTAATAGGCGGCCCCTTAGGGATCTCGCCCTAAAGTCAGAGTCACAGAGTCACAGAATTGGGTAAAAAAAAAAAAAAAAAAAAAAAAAGAAACCACAGTTAGAAGTTAATCAGTAAAGAGAGAAAAAATGTTTCTGATCTTCTGATAATTAAGGCCACAGGGAGATGCAGTAATATGATACTTAGCTCGGCTCCGCTACAAGCTGCTTCTGCAGTGGGGCACACCAAGGCGTTTCACAGAAGACCGGAATCCCAGCTTCTCTGCTCAACTTCTCAGCTTTCTCTATTATCCTTATATGGCAAGGGGGAGAAATGAGCACTGCGGGGCAGCCTGTATCTCTCTCTGTATAATGACCAGGTGCCGATATTCTGTTTAGGTGCGGGTATACAGGCTCTATATGCTGTGTGCTATTCGTGGAGTACTTCTCCACCGGTAGATCCTAGAATGCAGCCTGTACTGACCAAGCGCCGGAACAATCCACAAGTTCCTATGCCGCTACGGGCTGTTCCACATCAGCTGCTCCAGCGACAATCACTCGCGGCTCTAACACACACTACTCGGAGACCAGGGAACATTTATCACCCGCTGCAGCCCAGGGCACATCTATGCTCTCCCAGGTGAGCTTGTATGTGGAAATGTGAGAATCTTAATCCTGCAGAGGGTATTCCATAAAGTGAATAGAGTGAGTCCAAGCGGTCTTGATAATCCGATAATCAGCATCGGCAGAGTAGTAAATTGTAGCGTGTCTCTGTTTAGCACAAATTGTGCTTTCGATAAGCACCGGGTTCTTGCACATAGGGTGATGATAGGCAGCAGGGTAAAATGTCCGCCTTCGGCGTTTTCCGTCCGCTCCTTTGACAGGAAAGGTGTGAGCGGGGTAATAGTAACAGCAATCCCACAGAGGGAGAGGTGAGGTTTTCAGGCAGCTACCTGCAACGCTACCTGTTGGTTCCACCCACCAATGTCCGCCTTCGGCGTTCTCCGTCCGCTCCTTTGGCAGGAAAGATATGAGCGGGGTCTATGAAGGGACCGGTTACTTAGCAAAAGGACCCAGCTTCAGCTATCACACGACAAGGATATGTAAGTTAGTGATTACATGTATCAAAGTCTTGTTATGGAGGTGCTACAGCAACTTAGCAATTTTATGCTTCAAATAGACTTCCAATCTGAGATCCGTAGATCGTGTACCGGCCTATATACCAGGAATAGGGCATCGGTAGCCTTCAGAATGCCGGAGAATAGTAACAGCAATCCCACAGAGGGAGAGGTGAGGTTTTCAGGCAGCTACCTGCAACGCTACCTGTTGGCTCCACCCACCGGCCGGAAGTCATCTAGACAGTTCTATTTAAAGCTTCTTGGAAAGCTCAAGAACTGTTTAAACAATATTACAAAAAACATACAAAGTTAGTTTAGCAAAATATTAAATATATCTTAATGCTTTTATATATATAAAAAATACCCACAAATAAAACAGTTTAGCCCACAAGAGATGTTAATTAAAATAGATGACCTCTTTCTCCATTGTGATGGTTTGAAGAACAGTTTTATTTAAAGCTTCTTGGCAAGCTGAAGACCTGTTTAAAAAACATACAGTTGGTTTAAAAAAATATAAAACTTGTCTAAAAGCTCTTATTAAAAAAAAACTAATTTAAAAACGGTTTAACCAAAAAAAGATGGGGAAACAAATAACTTACCTCTTCCTCTACTCCAAGAGTTTTATGAACAGTTCTATCTTAAACTTCTTGGGTAGCTTGAGACCTGTTTATAAAATATTAAAAAAACAAATACAATGTTAGTTTAGCTAAAAACAAAACATATTTAAATACTTTTATAAAAAAACACAAATGTAAAGATGGTTTAACCCAAAAGAGATTGTAAATAAAATACCTTACCTCTTCCTCCTTTCCAAGGGTTTGATGAACAGTTCTATCTTACACTTCTTGTAAAGCTCTGGACAAAGTTAGTTTTGCTAAATATAAAACATATCTAGACGCTTTTATAAAAAAACTAAACTAATTAAAAAATAAAATAGCTCAGCTGTTAGCCTATATTAAAAGGGGCCGATTTAACAAAGTGCGAGCGGACAAGATCCGCTGTAGCATATCATATCCAACGCACTTCAATAAATGCCGACAGCATACGCTGTCTGCATTTATCATTGCAAAAGCAGTTCTGGTGAACTGCTTGTGCAATCCCGCCCCCTGCAGATTCGCGGCTAGGGGATGTCAATCAACCTGATCATTTTCGATGGGGCGGAATGATGTCTGCCACTTCAGAGGAGGCGTACGAGTTAGGGAGCAGCGGCCATAAGACCACTGCTTCTTAACTCCTTTTTCCGGCGAGCCTGAAGGCTCACGCAGAAACAGCTGCATCATGCTCCATACGGAGCTTGATTAATCTGTCCCCAAGGGTTTGAAGAACAGTTCTATTTAAAACTTTTTGGTAAGCTCTAAGGAGACCTGTTCAAAAATATTAAAACAAACAAAGATATATATTATATATATATATATATATATATATATATATAATGTGTGTGTGTCTCAAGCTAATGGAAGTGTATAACTTTAAGGCTACATGTAAAATAGTTCTATTCGAAAATGAAATGAATTCATGTACATTTCAATTTTGACCTTTCTATCCCTTTAAAGGTTTGGGTAAAACAGGATTTTTTAAATCTTAATTTAAAAGTAATAACAAAAAAATGATAAAATAAATGTTAAATCGAATAAGGAGATATAATATTCAACAAAAAGTCTAATACAAAAAAACACAACTGAATACAATATATATTACAAATGTAAAAGAAGGACACACATCAAACTTATCATCTATCTAATTTTATTGATATAAATTCTATAAGACCACCTACTGATTTCTACAGAACCCAAAGACAGATCAAACGGTGTGACAATTCCCTTTCCTCTCTCACCTCCACCAGCTCTTTACCATTCCAGTTCCCCTCAGAGGATGAGGGAAAATGCCACTCTGCTTGGCTTCCATTTGGGTCCTGTAGAGGTATAGGCATCTATTTATCAAGCCGTCAACTTACTTGCATTCGACTGCACCAATACGCTCGCCTAAGATTGCCTAACATCGCTGCCGCGGACCTGAATACGTTCTCCAAAATTATCAAAAAAGCTGTCAAAAAGCCGCGCACCAAGTATAGTGCGATGAGCAGCGGACTGTTGTTAACTAACAGTCATCGATCTTGCTGCTCTTTGGCTTTTTTACAGCTTTCTTGGTACCCTGTCACTAAACACCCACACTATACTATACTGTTTACCCCTTAAACCGCAGCTCCTGGACCCCGCCGCAACTCTAATAAATGTATTAACCCCTAAACCGCCGCTCCCGGACCCCACGACAACTAAATAAAGTGTTTAACCCCGGAACTGCCGCTTTCGGAGCCCACCACCACCTACATTATACTTATTAACCCCTAATCTGCCGCCCCCTACACCGCCGCCACCTACATTATATTTATTAACCCCTAATCTGCCCCCCCTAAACCGCCGCCACCTACCTACATTTATTAACCCCTAATCTGCCGCCCTCAACGTCACCGCCACTATAATAAATTTATTAACCCCTGAACCTAAGTCTAACCCTAACCCTAACACCCCCTAACTTAAATATAATTTAAAAAAATCTAAATAAATATTACTATCATTAAATAAATTATTCCTATTTAAAACTAAACACTTAACTGTACAATAAACCCTAAGATAGCTACAATATAACTAATAGTTACATAGTATCTAACTTAGGTTTTATTTTTATTTTACAGGCAACTTTGTACTTATTTTAACTAGGTAGAATAATTATTAAAGGGACAGTAAACCTTAAAAATAATTTTATATAATTCTGCACATAGTGCAGAATTATATAACATTATTTAGGTGCTATAGCCATAAACGCCTTTTTTACCTTTTAATTTGCTAAAAATACAGACCCGCTCTCTGCTCTCTGCTGAGCGGGTCTGTTATTTTTAGTCACAGGAGCGAGCTGCACTTAGTCTTATGGCGCGGTCGGGCCGGGCTGTGACTATACAGCTGGCCCAATGTGCTGACTAAAAATAACAGACCCGCTCAGCAGAGAGCAGAGAGCGGGTCTGTAAAAGCGCCATATTTTTAGCAAATTAAAAGGTAAAAAAGGCGTTTATGGCTATAGCACCTATGTGCAGAATTATATAACATTACTTTTAAGGTTTACTGTCCCTTTAAATAGTTATTAACTATTTAATAACTTCCTAATTAAAATAAATACAAATATACCTGTAAAATAAAACCTAACCTAAGTTACACTACACTATAATTAAATACATTCCCTAAACTAAATACAATTAAATACAATTTAAAAAAGTACAAAGAAAACAAAACACTAAATTACAGAAAATAATAAACAAAGTACAAGATTTTTAAACTAATTACACCTAATCTAATCCCCCTAAAAAAATAAAAAAGCCCCCCAAAATAAAAAAGCCCTACCCTACACTAAATTACAAATAGCCCTTAAAAGGGCCTTTTGCGGGGCATTGCCCCAAAGTAATTAGCTCTTTTACCTGTAAAAAAAAATTTCAAACCCCCCTAACGTTAAAACCAACCACCCACACAACCAACCCTACTCTAAAACCCACCCAATCCCCCCTTAAAAAAACCTAACACTAACCCCTTGAAGATCACCCTACCTTGAGAAGTCTTCACCCAACTGGGACGAAGTCCTCAACGAAGCCGGCAGAAGTGGTCCTCCAGACGGGCAGAAGTGGTCCTCCAGACGGGCAGAAGTGGTCCTCCAGACGGGCAGAAGTCTTCATCCAGGCGGAATCTTCTATCTTCATCCATCCGGCAAGGAGCGGGTCCATCTTCAAGACATCCGACGCGAAGCTTAATAAAAAATAAAATTCTTTAGCAAGTTAAAAAAAACAGACACTATTTTTAATATAGAATAATATATGGGTGTAACTTAAAAAATAAGGTAACAAAATGATAGAAGTAGAAATATTTAAAAATGCTAATAAAAGGACAATCCGACATGTAAAGGCTACATTACAAATTAAAGGGCCATTCAATGTTTAAATCAATGTCACATAATTCTGCACTACGTACTCACCTTACCTTTCTCGCCAGCCTCTACTGCTCTTCAGGTTTTTTCAGCAGTACATCACGGGCGCGCTATCTTATTACAGTGCACCAGGTTGTGCCGTTGAACTACATGTAGCGCGCTCCTGCGCTGGGTAAAGCAGCCGACAGCTATACCCAGCATAAGAGTGCATTACATGTAGTTCAACAAGACTACTGATTGCTCTGTGATTAGAACCTTGATGTTAAAGAAACCAGAAGAGCAGAAGAGGCTGGCGTAAGATGAGGTAAGTATGAGTTTGGGGAGTTAAATCTTTAAAATCCTTTCCACTATCCACATAGTTATGTGCATAATTATGTAACATTAATTTGAACATTGACTGACCCTTTAATATAGAGGACACACATTAAAGCATTAGCAATTCCACTGCTATATTTTCCTTAAAAATGACCTGCTCATTCCAAAAAAACAAAAATGTGCATCAACCAGTGTGACAATCACATCTTTTCTCCCTCCTACACCATCCCACCACTAATCCAATACTCCATAGAGGAAGAGGGGATGTGTCACTCTGCTTGGTGACCTTTTTGGTCCTTCTGAGAACAAAATAAAACTGTTATTCTAATATTAAATCAATTAATGAAAAGCACTAGTTGAAAAACTTATTAAACTAAATCCCCTTCCCTCTCCAAGCTCCACAAACTCTCTACCATTCTAGTTCCCTACAGAGAATATCACTCTGCTTGGCTTACATGTATGTCCTCTAGAGGTGTAGACAGCTCTCCAAAAGCAAATACATTTATCAAAAACACACATTTAAAAAGTGCTTAACCCAAAAGAGGTGGTAATTAAAACAGCTTACCTCTTCCTCCATTCCGATGGTTTGATGAACAGTTCTATTAAAAACTTCATGGAAAGCTCAGGTAAATGGACCTGTTTATATAAAAATTAACATATAAAGTTAGTTTACAAACATATACAAGCTAAAAAAAGAGGTTAAGGAAATGTTCTACATGATTAGTAAGCACTCAAGATCATTACATCTTTTTTATTTCAAAGAGGAGCTTTAAAAAAAAATAAAATATATATATATATATAGGCTTACCTGGTAAATTATGTACTTTAATTGTGGTGAGAGCAAATTAAAAATCACATGTGGGATTATACTCCAGTCCACTAGGAGGAGGCAAAAAATACTCAACCTACCAAGAGCTTTTAATCCCATCCATTTCACTGATTACCTCAGTCAAACATATGGTCAAGGAAGGAAAGGAAAAGAAAAGCAGGAAAGATCAAGGTACGGTAAATGAATTGCAAACTGGAACTGCTGCCAACTGAGTTTAAAAATGGGCGGGTCTCGTAGACTCTCATCACATGAAAGAAATGAACTTATCAGGTAAGTATAAATTGTGTTTTCTTTCATAAAGGTTTCAGAGTTCACTAGACATCACATCTGTGATCTAATACTCAAGCTGTGGAGTCCACAAGATAACCGTGAAAGCGCGGAACCTAAACTTAAGACACGAAAACTAATGACCAGACACTGCTGCCTGGAGAACTTTACTGCTAAACTCATCAAAATGATAAAACGTAATAAAATAATGTAAGGAGGACCAAACAGCTGTCTTGCAGATTTGTTACACAGTTACTTAATTCCTAAAGGCCATAAAAGTAAAAAAAAAAAAAAAACAGATCTCGCTACCAGCCTTACTAATCATTTGCATTAGCAAAGAAGCAAGTGTAATTGCTGAAGTTTTCTGACCCTTATGAGATTCTTAAGAAGACAATTTTAGAGCCCTTACCACATCAGATTATGTAAATGATATTATCTTCCAGACAGAAGTTGAGTATCCAAACCATGCATAAGTATAAAGGATGTTTTTTATAAAACCCATAGGGCAAAAAAGGTTCCAAGGAGGAGATACCGGATTAAACAACTGTCTAATGGTAAACAGTGCCTGTATCATGCCTGCCTATTTGATGCCCCTGTCTCTTTAAGGATGTTAGTGGTCTTTCCTGTCAGTCACCTCTTCTGCTAGAACGTGTCTGATTAATTATCTCCCACCTAAACTCTGATTCAGTTTCTATTTAGAAAATGCTCATGCCTAGGGGCATATTTAACAATGTGCGAGCGGACATGATACAAAGTAGCGTATCATGTCTGCTGCACATCGCTGCACATTGATAAATGCAGACAGCATACGCTATCGGCATTTATCATTGCACCAGCAGTTCTTGTGAACTGCTGGTGCAATGCCTCCCCCTGCAGATTAGCAGCCAATCGGCTGCTAGTAGGGGGTGTCAATCAACCCGATCATATTCAATCAGGTTGATTTCTGTCCGCTGCCTCAGAGCAGACGGACTAGTTATGGAGCAGTGGTCTTTAGACCATACGGAGCTTAATATGCCCCCTAGGCTCAATACAGCAGCTTAGTTGCAGTTTACTCTGTGTCTGTTCCAACGTACCTTTTCCCTGTGTATTTCAAGTCATTCCAGTCCTGCCTGGTTTCCTCTGCCTGTGTTCTACTGCCCACACATACCCTGATTTTTGTTTGTTTATTCTGCTGAATTTATCCTGAACACCGCTTTATTGTATATCCTAAAGCCTGCAACATATCTCAGTTCCCAATGATCCATTATTGTGATCATCCAGCAATTTGCTACAAGTAAATTCTATACCCTCATCCTGCAACATAACTCAGTTACCCGACAAGTATTAATGCGATTACCCAGTCATCTGCTACAACTGTATTGTATGCCCTGACCCAGCAACATGACTCAGTTACCAGCCAAGTATTACTGCAATACTCCAACATCATACTACAACTGTATTATATACTCTGACCATGCAACATAACTCAATTACCAGCCAAGTATTACTGCAATACTCCAACATCTACTACAACTGTATTATATACTCTGACCATGCAACATATCTTAGTTACCAGAATTCAATTACTGTGATTACCCAGTCATCTGCTACTGCTATATTAGATACTCTGAACCCTGTAACATAATTTATTTTTCCAAGGAAACTCCTACTGTGACACCAGGAAAGAGAACATTTCCAGGCCTTATGATAAATCTTCCTAGACAAAGGATTCCTACCTTGAAGAAGAGTGTCAATGGCTAAATCAGAAGAAAAAAAACAGGTGTATAAATACATGCGTACAGTATGGGTTTGAATAAAATCTTCCCCTGAAAAGGAGAGAAAATCTGCCTTTACAAACCATATCCGACGACCAAGATTTTAACCACCAGACTCTTCAAGTTAAATGGCTAGGTTGCATTTTGGCATTGATGAAGATTATTTCCTTAACTGCATCACAAAAGAAAGTACTGGCAACTTGAATCATCTATGAACGATCCTGAATCTTATCCAGTGAAATCTTCTTAGAGTCCATCTCTGATAAAGAGTCACACTATAAAGGTATAGCATCTGCTACTCAATCACCACAAACTGCTGGTCTGAAGAAAAAATAACAGCCTGCTTAAAAGCTCTTCTATGATAAGCTACTAACATCCTATCCATTGTCAGAGCAAGTGTGATGTGATCACTGACTCAAGAGCTGATGCCTGTTTGTGAGCAAAAGCTTCTCTGTGACATCACAGGCTCTATGGTAACTCACCACCTCTAACCACAGACAATGAGGCAGAGGGAAACTGTCAATCTAGACCTCTCAGCCAATATGGAACAAGTCTTATAAATATGTCCTTGAATGAAGTGTTGTACTCTAATGGAATAGTAGTTTTCTTATCTAAAGTGATTCTGTCCCTTTAAAAATGGACATTAAAGGCAAAATTAAACTTTAATGGATCAGATATGGAACTTGAATTCTATTAAGAAATTTGTTTTGTTCTCTTGGTATCATTTCTTGAAAAGCATACCTAGGTAGGGACTGCAGCAACTGGGGTGCTGCTAGCAGGTGATTGGTAGCTACACACATGCCTCTTGTCATTCATGCAAAAATGTGTAATAAAGGAAATAAATAGGTAAACATCCATTTAAAGGGTGTCTGTGTATCCTGTTTTTGTTGGCAAAATCAGTATTGTTTCCTCCAGTGACTATATGAAAAGCTCACAAAAGTGGCTCACTATATTGCAGTGCAAGTCAAAAAAGCTGGGTTAATATGAGCCCAGCTATCTCACTCAGGCAAACAAGTGCCAGATCCACAGTTGAAATAAAAGGAAAAAAAACACTCACAGTTTTAGATAAAAAAACAAAATATCCTTTATGCATAGAGGACTATTTATTGGAGCAAAAAAATATATTTAAAACTTGAATATAATCTGCAACGCGTTTCATAGTGCTTATGGCACTCTTTCCTCAGGCAGTGACAATCGGGTTGATTGACACCCCCTGCTAGCGAATCTGCAGGGGGCGGCATTGCACCAGCAGTTCACAAGAACTGCTGGTGCACTGATAATTGTCAACAGCGTATGCTGTCGGCATTTTTCGTTGTGCATCGATGTGCGGCAGACATGATACGCTACATCGTATAATGTCCGCTCGCACGTTGTTAAATATACCCCAAAGAAATAACTGAAATTTGTCAGAAAAAAAATCTACTGCTCATTTGAAGTTCAGACTAAGGCCTCTAGTTATGAAGCCGTCTACTTACCTGCATTCGCTGGCCCAATACGCTCGCCTGAACTCGCCTACCATCGCTGCCGCGGACCTGAATGCGTTCGCCAAAGTTATCCAGAAAGCTGTCAAGAAGCCGCGCACCAAGTACGGAGCAATGAGCAGCGGACTGCTGTTAACTGACAGTCATCGATCTCACTGCTCATCGGCTTCTTCGCAGCTTTCTTGCTAGCCTGTCACTAAGCACCCACACTAACTATACTGTTTTACCCCCTAAACCGCCGCTCCTGGAGCCCCCCACACCTAAATGAAGTTATTACCCCCTAAACCGCCGCTCCTGGACCCCGCCGCAAATATAATAAATATATTAATCCCTAAACCGCCACTCCCGCACCCCGCCGCCACCTACATTATACCTATTAACCCCTAATCTGCCGCCCCTATACCGCCACCTACATTCAAGTTATTAACCCCTATCCTGTGGAAGTTCAATCCGATTTGCTGATCCAATCAGCCAATCGGATTGAGCTCGCATTCTATTGGCCGATCGGGACAGCCAATAGAATGCAAGCTCAATCCGATTGGCTGATTGGATCAGCCAATCGGATTGAACTTCAATCTGATTGGCTGATTGAATCAGCCAATCAGATTTTTCCTACCTTAATTCCGATTGGCTGATAGAATCCTATCAGCCAATCGAAATTCGAGGGACGCTATCTTGGATGACGTCCCTTAAAGGAACCTTCATTCGTCGTTCAATCGTCGGTTGAAGAGGATGGCTCCGCGTCGGCTCCTTGGAAGATGGCTCCGCTCCGCTCTGCATGGTTGAAGATTGAGAACGCCGCCTGGATGAAGACTTCTGATGGATGGAGGACCTCTTCTGCGCCACTTGGATGAAGAATTCTGCCTGGCTGGGTGAAGACGGCTCAAGGTAGGGTGATCTTCAGGGGGTTAGTGTTAGGTTTTTTTAAGGGGGGTTTGGGTGGGTTAGAGTAGGGGTATGTGGGTGGTGGATTTTAATGTTGGGGGGGTTGTATTTTTTTTACAGGTAAAAGAGCTGATTACTTTGGGGCAATGCCACGGAAAAAGCCCTTTTAAGGGCTGGTAAAAGAGCTGGTTACTTTGTAATTTAGAATAGGGTAGGGCATTTTTTTTATTTTGGGGGATTTATTATTTTATTAGGGGGCTTAGATTAGGTGTAATTAGTTTAACCCTTTGAGTGCTAAGCACTTTCCCACCTGGGTGCTAAGATTTTTTAATGTTTTTTTAATTTATTTTTTTAAACAATTATTTTAACCTTTTTTTTCAGACCCCCAAGACTTACACTATTGGAAAGGTTGGGCGATTACCTTTCCAATGGTGGGTCTTGGGGGTATGTAGCTGCTTAGATGCCTGAGATACAGGCTTCTAAGCAGCATGCCCCCTGCTCCTATACTTAACATTGTTAAGTATAAATAAAGTTGCGCGGCCGGTGACGTCATCACGTTATTGCGCGTGACGTCACCACGCAAAACGGGAAGCCCCAGCGATGCCTGTCACTCTACAGACACGATTGCCTGGGTAGGAGCGGATGGGAGCCCCCAGATCTCCCTCAAGGTGAGAGAGTGCTAGCAACGGCTCTGAGCCGTCATTAGCACCAGAGTGGGAAAATCTGTGACGGCTCAGAGCCGTCGTTAGCACTCAAGGAGTTAAACTTCTTGTAATTCTTTTTTATTTTCTGTAATTTTTTTTTTTTTTGGTACTATAGTTTAGTTTATTTAATTTAATTTAATGTTAGCTAATTGTAGTTAATTTATTTAATTAATTTAATGATAGTGTGGTGTTAGGTTTAATTGTAACTTAGGTTAGGATTTATTTTACAGGTAATTTTGTAAGTATTTTAGCTAGGTAGTTATTAAATAGTTAATAACTATTTAATAACTATTGTACCTGGTTAAAATAAATACAAAGTTGCCTGTAAAATAAAAAAAAATCCTAAAATAGCTACAATCTTATTAATAGTTATATTGTAGCCATCAGGGTTTATTTTACAGGTAAGTATTTAGTTTTAAATAGGATTAATTTAGTTAATACGAGTAATATGTATTTAGATTTATTAAAATAATATTTAAGTTGGGGGGGGTTAGGGTTAGTGTTAGACTTAGGTTTAGGGGTTAATAAGTTTAATATAGGTGGCAGTGGTATAGGGGGTCAGGATAGGGGTTAATAACTTTAATATAGGTGGCGGCGGGGTCCGGGGGCGGTGGTTTAGGGGTTAAACAATTTATTTAGTTGTGGCGGGGTCCAGAATCCGCAGGATTTGGGTTAATAAGTTTATGTAGGTGGCGGTATAGGTTGCAGCAGATTAGGGGTTAATATGTATAATGTAGGTGGCAGCGGGGTCCGGGAGCGGCGGTTTAGGGGTTAACATGTTTATTATAGTTGCGGCGGGGTCCAGGAGCGGCGGTTTAGGGGGTTAATAAGTTTATTTAGTTGCGGTGGTGTAGGGGGGGCAGATTAGGGGTGTTTAGACTCGGGGTACATGTTAGGGTGTTAGGTGTAAACTTTCCCACAGGAATCAATGGGATATTGGGCAGCAGCGAACATGAGCTTTCACTGCTGTCAGACTCCCATTGATTCCTATGGGATCCGCCGCCTCCAGGGTGGCGGATTGAAAAACAGGTACGCTGGCCCGGAATAGTGGCGAGCGTACCTGGTAGTAGTTTGATAACTACCAAAAGTAGTCAGATTGTGCCGAACTTGCGTTCGGAACATCTGTAGTTACGTAACCATCGATCTGTGTCAGACTGAGTCCGGCGGATCGTAGGTTACGTCACTATATTCTACTTTTGCAGGGCTGTAGGGCTTGATAACTAAGGCGAATCAGCCTCGCCACAAATACACTGCGGAATTCCAGCGTATTTGCGGTTGACGGCTTGATAACTAGAGGCCTATGGGGCTAAATTATCAAGCTCTGAATGCTTGATGCCACTGTTTCCGCGCCAGCCTTCAGGCTCGCCAGAAACAGCAGTTATGAAGCAGCGGTCTAAAGACCACTGCTTCATAAGTTGTTTAATGATAAATGCCGACAGCGTATGCTGTCTGCATTTATCGATGTGCATCGGACATGATACGCTACATTGTATCTTGTCTGATGGCACTTTCATAAATCGTCCCCTAAGGGCTCCATTTATTAAGCAGCGAATGCTGCTTCGGAGGCCCATCATTTCAGGCTCACCTAAAACGTAAGTTAAGAAGCAGCTGTGACAAATGGAAATTATTCCGATCCGATTGGCCATCACCAGAAATGCTTGTGCAATGTTAAATGCAGACAACGTATGCTATCTGCATTTAGCGATGTCGAGCGGACATGATTAGCTACAGTGAATCATGTCCGTTCAACATTTAATAAATCAACCCCTAAGTGATATTGCATTGTCTTGTTATAATGCATTTGTTATTATGCAAATCTACTGAATTTACTGGTCCTTTAACTAATGTCTGATACATTACAGGAAGTGGAAAAAATGCCATGATACAGTTTCATTCACAGAATTAAACATTTTTGTGTGAATAAATGTAATTTATTTTCAAAGCACTTAATAAAATTGGATAATTTATTGTAGCTGACACAATTCAGATGAAAGTGCTTGTTATACAAAAACTAGAGAACGTAGGGCTCGCTTCCATTGAGTTGTTAAAAATAGAGCCGTAAGCTACCGAAGTGGCCGACAGCTAAAAGTAGTTTATGACTCCATTTTAGTGCCAGGTCTTTATTAAAATATTTTGCGCATTGCGTGCAGTCGCTCTTTTCATGTAGGTGTAAGTTAGCATTGTGTTAACGCTTTCATCCGATGTCAGATTTTTTTGAAAATCAATTAGTTGCTATGGTAACCCGACATTACACTATCAAATTTATATTTAACGTCTATGCTCCGTACCTTTGATCAACCCCAAAGGGAAAAAAAAACAAAGATACACTTATTTATAATACATATTTTTTAAAGGGACAGTCTACTCCAGAATTGTTATTGTTTAAGAAGATAGAAAATTGCTTTATTACCCATTCCCCAGTTTTGCATAACCAACACGGTTATATTAATATACTTTTTACCTCTGTGATTATTTGTATCTAAGCCCCTTATTTCCGTTCTTTTGACAGACTTGCATTTTAGCCAATAAGTGCTGACTCCTAGGTAACTGCACGTGCATGAGCACAATGTTATCTATATGGTACACATAAACTAACGCCCTCTAGCTGTGAAAAACTTTCAAAATGCCCTGAGATAAGAGCCAGCCTTCAAGGGCTTAGGCATTAGCATATGAGACAACCTAGGTTTAGCTTTTAACAAAGAATACCAAGAGAACATAGAAAATGTGATGATAAAAGTAAATTGGAAAGTTGTTTAATATTAAATGCCCTATCTGAATCATGAAAGTTTAATTTTGACTAGACTGTCCCTTTAACTATAAGCAAATACTATTTTTTATTATAATTATATTTTTACTTTATTAATATATGTAATATATATTGCTGCCCTAGGCATAGGTCTACTTTGAATTCTGTAGATATGTGCTTGCATATATTTATATGCATACTGATATTGCCATAAAAATAAGTGCAACTATTCCTAAACATGGGACAATAATAAATATTACATATTATAATTTTTTCCTACATTTAAACACTTGCATTGTTTGCAAGTTTTAAAATTTCAATGGGAAATAGGTCTCAAAAGCTATTTTTTTCTCTTTTACACCTAGTTGAGCTGGGTGTAATTTTTCTCAATGTATCAACAGCCTCTGACAGTGTATTAATGGCTTGCGCTTTCATTGGACACCTGTAACAAGTTATCACGTAACAGCTTCTAATACTTTCTATGGGACACAATAATATTTTCGGTAGCCAAACCCTGCCTGCCGATATAGAGGTATAACGCACCATCAGAAGCATTCAATAAACTAAATTGCTTCCGACAGCATATTTATCGCTTTGTGACCTCTCGCAAACCTAATTGCGGCTCAATGAAAGGGAGCCCTAAGTTAGACATTTGCTAAAATGCAAATGGTTGGAAATATGATCTGTCTCCACTAGGTGGTGCACTAGACTGCAGGTGAGTGCTGTATTTTCTGCAGACCAGTCTCACTGACTGGTGTTTCCAATAACTTTTTATACCAGCTGCAGAGTATTAACAGTATGTGTTTATTTTTGCATTTGAAATAGTGGGTATTGTTCTTTGAAACCACAACCCATCAAAATTGTTTGAGTTTGCAGGGAAATCACATTTCCTTTGTTTATCATTTTCTGTACACACACATGCTTCTTTACATTACCTCTATAAACTAAAGCCTAATACTTAGAACAATTGAAAATTAACATTTCATTGCTTATCTCTTCTACCTCCTACTGGGAATGTAATTTCTTCAACTTTACACAGGTTTCCTTTAACCTCTTCCTAAGTATAGACACTTTCAGAATAGATAGGGATACCACAGGAAAAGTCAGCTATTTAAAATGCCAAAATAAAGTAAAAGGAGCTATTTGTAAACATTTTAATGCACTCCAGCGGTTCAAATTGATCATTGGAAACAAATTAATGTGGAGAAAAAAATTGGGGTAAAGTGTTCCTTCCATGTGGTCTGGATGCATCTGGTGAATTTACAAATTGACAAAATGGAGATCTAGATATTACAGTGCTTTTATATTTTAAAAAAATGGTATTTTGGAAATACTAAATTGTATGTTTATTAGTTTTTGAAATATGGATTTCCTGAGACTCACACGTGTGATGAAAAGTAAAAAATTGTTCAATAAACACTTATGAATTGTGAACAACTCTGAGTAATTGTGCTAAATTCCCTGTCTTTTAGCTAAGGACTACTGATCCTTATTGGTTCTTTCTATTTTTACTATATTTATATAGCTCACAAGGGTCTGCATTTTTTTATTAAATAAGTACAAATATATTTTTTGACTGATAAAGTTGACTTCACTTATGACCAAACCCAATGCACCCTTAAAAAAACCTAACACTAACCCCCTGAAGATTGACTTACAGTTCTGAAGACCGGACATCCATCCTCAAGGAAGCGGCAGAAGTCTTCATCCACCCGGGCCAAAGTCCTCAATGAAGCCGGGAGAAGTCTTCATCCAAGCCGGGCGAAGTGGTCCTCCAGACGGGCAGAAGTCTTCATCCAGACAGCATCTTCTATCTTCATCCATCCAACGTGGAGCAGCTCCATCTTCAAGACATCCGACGCGGAGCATCCTCTTCAAAATTTTCTTACTGAATGACGGTTCCTTTAAGATGGCATCCTTTAGATTCCGAATGGCTGATAGAATTCTATCAGTTAATCAGAATTAAGGTAGAAAAAATCCTATTGGCTGATGCAATCAGCCAATAGGATCGATCTTGCATTCTATTGGCTGTTCCAATCAGCCAATAGAATGCAAGCTCAATCCTATTGGCTGATTGGATCAGCCAATAGGATTGAACTTCAATCCTATTGACTGATTGCATCAGCCAATAGGATTTTTTCTACCTTAATTCTGATTGGCTGATAGAATTCTCTCAGCCAATCGGAATCTAAGGGACGCCATCTTGGATGACGTCAATTAAAGGAACCGTCATTCAGTAAGAAGACATCTGGATGAAGACTTCTGCCCGTCTGGAGGACCACTTCACCCGGCTTGGATGAAGACTTCTCCCGGCTTCGTTGAGGACGTTGTTCCGGTTGGATGAAGACTTCTGCCACTTCCTTGAGGATGGATGTCCGGTCTTCAGAACTGTAAGTCGATCTTCAGGGGGTTAGTGTTAGGTTTTTTTAAGGGTGTATTGGGTGGGTTTTATTTTTTAGATTAGGGTTTGGGCCGCAAAAGAGCTAACTGCCCTTTTAAGGGCAATGCCCATCCAAATGCCCTTTTCAGGGCAATGGAGAGCTTAGGTTTTTTTAGATAGTATTTTATTTGGGGGGTTGGTTGTGTGGGTGGTGGGTTTTACTGTTGGGGGGGTTGTTTGTATTTTTATTTTTTGTTACAGGTAAAAGAGCTGATTACTTTGTGGCAATGCCCTGATAATTGATAGTATAGTTTAGTTTAGTTTAGTTTAGTTTAGGCTAGGGTTTTTTTTTATTTTGTTTTTTTTTTTATTTTGATAGGACTATTAGATTAGGTGTAATTAGTTTAAATGTCTTTTAATTTGTTTATTATTTTCTGTAATTTAGTGTTTGGTTTTTTACTTTAGCTAATTTAATTTAATTTATTTCATTGTTTCATTTAGTCAATTTATTTAATTATAGTGTAGTGTTAGGTGTCATTGTAACTTAGGTAAGGTTTTATTTTACAGGTACTTTTGTATTTATTTTAGCTAGGTAGTTGTTAAATAGTTAATAACTATTTAATAACTATTCTACCTAGTTAAAATAAATACAAACTTGCCTGTAAAATAAAAATAAACCCTAAGCTAGCTACAACGTAACTATTAATTATATTGTAGCTAGCTTAGGGTTTATTTTATAGGTATTTAGTTTTAAATAGGAATTATTTAGTTAATGATAGGAATTTTATTTAGATTTATTGTAATTTTATTTAAGTTAGGGGGTGTTAGGGTTAAGGGTTAATACATTTAGTATAGTGGCGGCGACATTGGGGGCGGCATATTAGGGGTTAATAAATGTAGGTAGGTGGCAGCGATGTTAGGGATGGCAGATTAGGGGTTAATAATATTTAACTAGTGTTTGCGAGGCGGGAGAGTGGCGGTTTAGGGGTTAATATGTTTATTATAGTTGCGGCGATGTCCGGAGCGGCAGATTAGGGGTTACAATTTTTATTATAGTGTTTGCGATGCAGGAGGGCCTCGGTTTAGGGGTTAATAGGTAGTTTATGGGTGTTAGTGTACTTTTTAGCACTTTAGTTATGAGTTTTATGCTACGGCCTTGCAGTGTAAAACTCTTAACTACTGACTTTTAAATGCGTTAGGACTCTTGATGGGGTAGGGTGTACCGCTCACTTTTTAGCCTCCCAGGACAGACTCGTAATACTGGCGCTATGGAAGTCCCATAGAAAAAAAACTTTACGAAGTTTACGTAAGTCGTTTTGCGGTAAGGCCAAAGAAGTGTGCGGTACACCTATACCTTCAAGACTCGTAATAGCAGCGGGCGTAAAAAAGCAGCATTAGGACCTCTTAACGCTGCTTTTTTACGTTAACGCACAACTCACACATGCACACAAACTCACACTTTTTCTGACACACAAACTCACACTGATACACGCATGTGTGAACAAACTCAAACTTTTTCTGAAGAAATAAACACAAACTCACACTCTTGCTAACATACAAAATTAAATAAAAGAATGGGTAACACTAATAAAATGGATATGTGCTATACAGTATGTATATTGCTTTTGAATCGAACAGATTATTTGTGGAAACCACAGTGCTTTTGTAAGATTCTGTTCTCTTATTTTCCTTGTCACTCCCAGTTACTCCCACTGACTGCTGATTCGCTAACTACTCCTTAAGACAGGTGCTCTCCTTGCACTCTGTGCTTAGTATTGAAGTTTCTACATACAGATTGGATTACAAAATTCACAGTCCTGTCTGTTCCAGCTTCCCTATAATCAATTGCTGGTATTGAAGCAGGATTCAAAAGACTTTCTTTGCCGTTATTGCCTTCAAGGACTTCACTGTTTTCTGCTTTATACTCAAGTGAGGAATTGTTCAACTTTGTTTTGTTTAAATAGCTGCTTCATTCTGTTTGCAGCTCATAACTTCAACGCAGCTGAACAGCAGCACGCAAAAGGAATCCAACCGTGACGTCACTTCCACTCCGGGCCCGGCACCAACAAACTTTCTCCCTGCTTGCGGTTGAAACGGACTACTACCGAATAAACTTTCTACTTGTGTAAGAACTACAGGTACCACATTGATTAACCGCATTACCGCTTGACTAACCTATCTTCTGTTAACTTATTAACGGCTATTACTGCAACTACATTACAACTAAAAGCATCAACTAATATCTGCCTAACTGTTTGTTCTCTGCAAAGCTCCTGCTTATTTGAAAGTAATAAGGCATATCTTCTGCATAAATTGCTATGTTGAATTAAGACACTTGCTTGCTGGGAAAACCTGTTATTGCTGCTGCTTTTGTTCCGTTAAATCACCAGTTCTATACACAGTTTCTGTTGTTGTCTCTCTAAGATATACATCAGACTATATATGTTATTTCTTTCAGCTTGGTGCTGTTTATATTCCATGTTCTTTTTCTGAATTTGAGCAAAATTCACAATTCTGAAAGAGTCCTTTTTGCAATAAATTTGTGTAACAAACAAACAATTTTGGTTTTAACTGCAGTTGTGTTCCACAATCAAGAGTTCATTTAAAACCTTATATAATACTAAGCCTATATACACTATGGAACCAGCAGATTTGCGCCAAATTGTTTACAACCTTACTCAAAAGGTTGATCAGCTCTCACAAGGCATGCGTGAATTACAGATTGAAAATGTTGCTTTACGTAACATAATAAAGGACTCTATTGCTGTTAAAGGTAATCAGGCTGAAAATATTACTGAACCACAATTGTCACTTCCAGATCTTTTCTCTGGTAACAGAAAAACATACAGATCATTTAAAAATGCCTGCCAACTTCTTTTCTCCATGAGACCTAGAACATACCCCACTGAGAGAGTGAGAGTTTTGACTACCATTTCCTTTCTCAGGGGGGACCCGAGAAATTGGGCAGATAAATTTATTGAAAACCAAGATCCTATTCTGGGCTCTCTGGATGATTTTTTCAATGCTATGGATGAAATGTTTCAGGATACAGATGTACAGCTCACTGCAGAAATGACTTTGAGGAGTCTCAAACAAGGGAAAAGACCCGTAGAAGAGTACATCACAGACTTTAAGCAGTACTCCACAGATGCACTATGGACCCCAGTTGCTCTCCGCAACCAATTCCGTCTCGGTCTTTCAGAGACATTAAAAGATGAATTCGCTTGAATTGAGCTTCCCCAGACTCTAGAAACATTTATGAAGATGGCTATTCAGATTGATCGCCGCTTAAGAGAAAGAAAAGCTGAAAAATACGCTATTGAATACAAACCCAAAAGTTCTTACTCCTCTTCTCTTTCCAACTCATTTACTCCTACTAAAACAACTGCAGAACCTATGGAGATAGGCTTTCTGAGAGGTCCTCTGACTCAAGAAGAAAAACAACGCAGACGCATAAAAAATCTATGTATGTATTGCGCTAATGCATCTCATACTGTACAAGACTGTTCACTCCTATTAAAGAATAAGAAAAGTAAGTCTAATTACCTGTATACTTCATTTCAATCATCTATACAAAATACTTACTGTACTTTATCTGTTTCTTTACAGCTGCTTCAAAGTCAAGTAACGATTAATGATGCCATCATTGATTCTGGGGCTACTGGAAATTATATGGATCATGATTTTTGTATCAAAAACAAAATCCCTCTCATCAAGAAGAAGACTCCTATACCTATTAGGGTCATTGATGGCTCACTTATGTTTTCTGGTCCTATAATTTTTGAGACTATCCCTATAAAGCTTAATATTGATGGACATTTTGAAATGTTATCTTTTGACGTTCTCCCTTCGCCCCATTTTTCTTTAGTTTTGGGTTTAAAGTGGTTACAAGTACATAACCCCACTATTACTTGGTTTCCTTTCAAAATAAAGTTCATTTCTGCTTATTGCAAAAATACCTGTTTCCCTTGTCCATTATTATTACATTCAACTGTTCCCTCTGACTCTTTACCCATACAATATATTGAGTTTGAAGATGTTATCAGTACGACTGAGGCTGAGAACCTACCCCCTCATAGGGTTTACGATTGCCCTATTGATCTTCAACCTGGTGCTCGAATTCCTTTTGGACATCTCTATCCTTTAAGTAATCCAGAACTTGAAGATCTTAAATTGTATCTTGAAGAAAACCTAAAAAAAGGTTTTATTAGACCTTCCACATCCCCAGCTGGTGCTGTTTTTTTTTTTGTTCGCAACAAAGACGGCAGTCTTAGGCCTATCATTGATTATCGCGAGCTGAATAAGTGTACTATCAAAAATCGCTATCCGCTGCCATTAATTCCAGAGATGATTGAGAGGCTCTCTGACGCTTCCATATTCACTAAGCTTGATTTAAGAGGGGCATACAATCTCATCAGAATAAAAGAGGGGCATGAATGGCTGACGGCATTTAGGACCAGATATGGCCTATTTGAATATCTTGTAATGCCGTTCGGCCTATGTAATGCCCCTGCCACCTTTCAATACTTCATAAATGATGTATTCTGTGATCTCCTTGACATATGTCTAGTTATTTATCTAGATGACATTCTCATATACTCGAGAACTATGGAGGATCATGTGAAACACGTTCGACAGGTACTCGCCCGACTCAGAGCCCATAAACTCTACGCTAAATTAGAAAAATGTAAATTCCATACTACTGAAGTTTCTTTTTTGGGATACAACATTTCTCCATCAGGAATTCAAATGCAGAAAGAAAAAGTGGACACTGTTCTAAACTGTCCAGAACCAAAATCCAGGAAAGATTTACAACGCTTCCTAGGATTTTCCAACTACTACAGGAAATTCATAAAAGGGTTTTCTTAAATCGTAAAGCCTCTTACAATTCTAACTGGTTCTTCCATTCCTTTCACCTGGGGAACTGATGCCAGAGACGCCTTTATTCACTTAAAAAATAGGTTCACATCTGCACCTATTCTTCAATTTCCGAACCCATCTTATCAGTATACTTTGGAGGTTGATTCTTCTGACTATGCTATTGGAGCTGTACTCTCCCAACAAAAATCCTTATCAGAACCTCTTCATCCAATTTCTTATTTCTCCAAACTTATGACACCTGCAGAACGTAATTATGCCATCGGAGATAAGGAATTATTGGCTATCCGTCGATCCCTAGAACACTGGAGACATCTCCTCGAGGGTACTACTCTACCAGTTATCATTTTTACGGATCATAAGAATCTACAGTATTTACAATCTAACAAAACACTCTCTGCCAGACAGGTTCGCTGGAGTCTTTATTTCGACCGTTTCAATTTCTCCATTATTTACAGACCTGCCAACAAAAATGCAAAAGCTGACGCCTTATCCCGACTTCCTAAACCTCCAACTGATTTGCCTATCAGGAAAGACATTGTTTCTCCTGAATGTTTCATTGGTATCACTACCCCTATCTTAACAGAATTAAGAGATTTCTGTAAAAAGACAACCAACACCTCCTGAACTAGATTTGCTTAAAAATCATGGCATGTATTTTCGAGGTCAAAAGATATATGTGCCTAATTCCATGAGAACACTTATCATTCAGACTTGCCATGATACCCCTCTTGCTGGTCACCCTGGTGTTAAAAGGACACATGAACTTGTTTCTCGAACATATTGGTGGCCTCAGATGAAATCATCTATTTCTGATTATATAGGCACATGCAGGGTTTGTGTCACTTGTAAGCCTGAACGAAAACCACCTTTTGGTTTACTCATGCCTTTACCAGTTCCCGATAAACCTTGGCACCATGTTTCAATGGACTTTATTGTTGACTTACCTCCGTCAAGTAACCAGACCACTATACTTGTTGTCATTGATGTTTTCACTAAAATGGCTCATTTTTTACCATTCCACAAATTACCAACCTCCTCAGAGACTGCTCATTTATTCATTGATCACATTGTTAAGTTACATGGACTTCCTTCTATCATAACAACCGACAGAGGAACGCAATTTACCTCAAAATTCTGGACCAAATTATGTGAAATCACTAACATTGACCATCGTTACTCCACAGCTTTTCACCCCCAAACTAATGGACAATCAGAGAGATTAAACCAGTGGCTTGAACATTATTTAAGATGTTACTGTTCTTATCATCAAAATGACTGGTTTAAATATCTCTCAATGGCAGAATTTGCTTACAATAATTCAACCAACTCCTCCACAAAAATGACTCCTTTCTTTGCAAATTATGCTTACCATCCTAAGTTTTCTTTTATATCCTTTACTTCTTCAGATTCACCTTTGCTCGATGAAATACATAATTCTCTACAAGAGAATTTCAAAACTATACAAGAGAATATTCTAGATGCCCAGAAGTCACAAAAACACTTTTATGATCTTCGAAGAAGAAAACCACCTGAATATACTGTTGGTGATTTAGTCTGGCTTTCTACCAAAAATTTAAGACTGCAGATCCCTTCCAAGAAGATGGCCAGTCTATTCATTGGTCCTTTTCCCATTCAAAAGATTATTAATGCCAATGCTGTCAGATTAGAGCTTCCTAACTCTCTAAGAATTCATCCCACTTTTCATGTTTCTCTTTTGAAACCATATATTCCTACGAGACATAACCAGATTCTATTACCTCCTTCGCCTTTGGATGATAATGAATATGAAGTTGACTCCATACTGGATTCCAGGTATTCCAATGGGGTTCTTCAATATTTGGTAAAGTGGAAAAACTATTCTAGTGATGAGGACTCCTGGGAACCTCTTTCTAATCTCAACTCCCCTCGTCTTCTGTCATTGTTCCATCGTCGCCATCCTGATAGGCCTCGGCCATTCGCTGTGGAACAGCTCCCTTGAGGAGGGGGTCATGTAAGATTCTGTTCTCTTATTTTCCTTGTCACTCCCTGTTACTCCCACTGACTGCTGATTCGCTAACTACTCCTTTAGACAGGTGCTCTCCTTGCACTCTGTGCTTAGTATTGAAGTTTCTACATACAGATTGGATTACAAAATTCACAGTCCTGTCTGTTCCAGCTTCCCTATAATCAATTGCTGGTATTGAAGCAGGATTCAAAAGACTTTCTTTGCCGTTATTGCCTTCAAGGACTTCACTGTTTTCTGCTTTATACTCAAGTGAGGAATTGTTCAACTTTGTTTTGTTTAAATAGCTGCTTCATTCTTTTTGCAGCTAATACCTTCAACGCAGCTGAACAGCAGCACGCAAAAGGAATCCAACCGTGACATCACTTCCACTCCGGGCCCGGCACCAACAAACTTTCTCCCTGCTTGCGGTTGAAACGGACTACTACCGAATAAACTTTCTACTTGTGTAAGAACTACAGGTACCACATTGATTAACCGTATTACCGCTTGACTAACCTATCTTCTGTTAACTTATTAACGGCTATTACTGCAACTACATTACAACTAAAAGCATCAACTAATATCTGCCTAACTGTTTGTTCTCTGCAAAGCTCCTGCTTATTTGAAAGTAATAAGGCATATCTTCTGCATAAATTGCTATGTTGAATTAAGACACTTGCTTGCTGGGAAAACCTGTTATTGCTGCTGCTTTTGTTCCGTTAAATCACCAGTTCTATACACAGTTTCTGTTGTTGTCTCTCTAAGATATACATCAGACTATATATGTTATTTCTTTCAGCTTGGTGCTGTTTATATTCCATGTTCTTTTTCTGAATTTGAGCAAAATTCACAATTCTGAAAGAGTCCTTTTTGCAATAAATTTGTGTAACAAACAAACAATTTTGGTTTTAACTGCAGTTGTGTTCCACAATCAAGAGTTCATTTAAAACCTTATAGCTTTTGACATCCAACCTAAGTCTTGGCCGTACTATTTGAAAACGGCAGAGTACAAGGAGACATTTGGCCAACATGTGACCAGCGGGGCGGACCACGGAAGCAGAGGATGTCTGATCAGTACAAATGCCATGGAGCTGGGCCACCAACATTTACTATTTATTTGAATATCAAATACGACGAGTTGATGCAGCTACATGTTCATCATTTCCAAACTCTCAGAAGTAAACAGTAAAAGCACATCTGTGAAGGTAAATCTGTTTCACATTTATCAGCAAGACGGGCCTGAAACACGGTGAGCGTTAACTGGTATAGCTGTTGTGGAGCTGAGGTAACTATATCATAACTCTGTCTCACACACAGACACACAGAAACAAACCCACACTCTTACACACACATGAACAAATACACATTCTTGCTCACACACACACACATACAAACACACACAGGGACAAACACACAATCTTGCTCACACAGGAACAAACACACACCCTTAATCATACATACACAAACACACAGAGGAACAAACACTAAGGGGTATATTTATCAAAGGTCTGGCGGACCTAATCCGACAGTGCGGATCAGGTCCGCCAGACCTCACTGAATGCGGAGAGCAATACGCTCTCCGTATTCAGCATTGCACAAGCAGCTCTTGTGAGCTGCTGGTGCAACACTGCCCCTGCAGATTTGCGGCCGCCAGCAGGGGGTGTCAATCAACCCAATCGTACTCGATCGGGTTGAATTGTAGCGATGTCTGTCCGCCTGCTTCACAACTGCTGTTTCTGGCAAACCTGCAGGCTCGCCAGAAACACGGGCACTCAAGCTCCATACAGAGCTTGATAAATGGGCTCCACAATCTTGCTCACACACAGGATCACACACATATTCTTGCTCACCCACACACACACAGGAACACAAACAGACTCTTGCTCACACAAGGAACAAACACACACTCTTGATCACACACAGGAACAAACACTTGCTCACACACACAGCTGCTCACACAAACAGGAACAAACACACACTCTTGATCACACACAGGAACAAACACTTGGTCACACACACACCTGCTCACACAAACAGGAACAAACACACATACTTGACTCACACACACAGAAACAAACTTATACTTGCTTACAGTGACACACACATATATATATATAAAACCCGATTTAACATAAATATAGAAACATTGACACTTACAAGCCAGTTGCTGAAACTCTACCTCCTATAGCATAACTCCAGGCGCTGGACTTCATTCTGAGCATTAGCTGGCTCCCACACCCATTTTGGACCTGAGCACCAGCTGATTCCCTCACCCGTTCTGCACCTCCCATCCTTCAGCAGCATCTAGAAGCACAAGTGGGAGGCGAGAATTTTGCTTAGCAACTGATTACTCACACAGGCAACCACTCCTGTTTTTGTGAGTCACAGCAAAGGAACTTCAGAACGTGCAGACTGTGCTGAAACAGGACTGGAGATGACAATAAAGCAGCTGTGCCACGACCAGTACAGCTGCAATGTGAGGTAATAAAATACATATACAGTTTGTACTTGCACCACCACTGGCCCTAATAATATAATCTACAGTGGCAAGAGCAATTGTTGTCTGCTTGCAAATTCCAAAGTGCCCCCTTGCCCCCCCCCCCCCACCAGATGTCCATGTTGTTATATCATATTGTTGTTTACATATACTGTACATGTTTAATATCTGCAAAAGGGATAACACATTTAAATCTAGAACAGCAATGTAGTTGCATAGACCTACCTAGACACATCTGGTGAGCCAATGACAAGAGGCATATGTGCAACCGACCACTATCTTGCTCCTACTCGTGCATTGCTGCTCCTGAGCCTACCTAGGTATGCTTTTCAACAAATAAAGTAAATTTGATAGTAGAAGTAAAGTCTTTTAAAATCGCATGTATCTGGACATGAAAGTTACATTTTGAGTTTCATGTCCCTTTTAACTTGTTCTCATGAAGGGTGCTCCTGTTGCACTGGTCTGTTAGTGTGAGTGTTAGGGTGAGTGGAACTCGATATGCAGGAATAAACAAACAGGAAATCAAAAGTATTTTTAAAAGTTTTATTAAAGCAAAAGAAACAAAAACTAAGGATAAAACAAGAGTAGAGTCCAGGAACAGACCAAAGGTCAGGTACCGTGAGATCAGTCCAACAACTAGGTACCAAGGGGGAAAACAGGAGCAATGTCCAGCAGATATAGGTGGACAGGCTGGCACAGGATTCCAGATAGATGCAGTGGTAAGAACAGGATTTAGGTAAAGTGCCACTGGTACAGTAAGCACAGGAAACTCAGCAGCAGGATACAGAAGACTCAGCAGGCAGAGGATACCCAGCGGGTACTGTTGGTGAGGCTGTCACAGGATATCAGTTGGGTGCATTGGGTACAGTAGGATTCAGGTAATCTGCCACTGGTACAGCAGAATACAGGATACCCAGCAGGTAATGTTGGTGAGAGAATCATGGGCTACCAGGTGAGTGCAGCAGGTAGAGCAGGATTAAAATTAGTGGCCACTGGTACAGAAGGATACAGGAGACTCAGTAGGCTGTCACAGGATACTGGAGGAGTGCAGCAGGTAAAGCAGGATACGATACCCAGCGGGTACTATTGGTGAGGCAGTCATGGGAAACCAGGTGAGTGCAGCAGGTACGTGCAGCAGGTACAGCGGGATACAGGGAAACTGTCACTGATACAGCAGGATACAGAGGACTAAGCAGGATTTCATGGGATACTAGGATAAGTGATAAAAGGAACAGAAGGGCAGGTAAGCATGAGGTTAGCTCCTCAATAGGTTTATAGAAGAATTCCCACACCTGTGGCAACATAGGTAGAATTTCCTGTACTTAGTTGTTGCCCCTTTAAATTAAAGCAGCATGGGGCAACATATGTCTAGGGGGAGCAGCAGAAGACAGACCTCGGTAATCCTCTATGTGGAGTCAGGAGCTGTTGTGAGATTAGGTAAGTTTCTGACAGTTAGTGGCTGCTAAGATGTAGAACTGAAGAACCCTAGAGCAGGGCTGCCCAAACTATGCCCAGGGGCCATACCTTACCTGCCAGATGTTTGTTTTCTGCTGGTGCTGAGGACCACACAGACATTAAGTAATCAGTTGTGTATTTGTACCACCCTTAGGGAATGTAACTGTATGTAGTACTGTGATTTACAGATATCAGCTTGTTACGTAGTTAACTAAAACAATTATTATAATCTAATTTTATATTGAGGCATTATCTCTTACATAAATATCATGTAATGTATCCTAATCCCACCATTAGTGACTAACCCTAGCACCACTAACATAGCTGTATCCAACTTGAAATGTAGAGCCACAAAACTGGAAACATTTGTCTAGGAAGGCAAACCTTAGATAATGAAAATCATCTTTGTGAATAGAGAAATACAAGAAGGTGTCTTTCAAGTCTATGGTGGTAATTAATTGACCCTCTTGTACCAATGGTAAAATGGTCCAAATCCCCTCCATCTTGTACGTGGTCCCTGAAGAAATGTTAAGAACTAGAATGGGTTTGTAAGTTCCCTCCTAATTCGGAACTATGAACAGATTTGAATTAAACTCTTGATTTCTTTCCAACTCTGGAACAGGAATGATCACTTCCAAATTTTTTAGGTCTTGTTAGCACTGGAAAAAGGCTAGTGCCTTTGACTAAAGTTTGGGTACATGTGACAGGAAGAACCTTTCCCAATAAGGCCTGGACCAATGCCCTATTCTGTATGCCTTAGATACAATGTTGAGTACCCAGGCTGGCTGAAAAAGGTTCTATCTGCCCCCTAGCAGAGATAAGCCTGATAATCCATCTTAAATATGCGCTCTCAGATTCCAGGTTTAATGAAGGATCCTGACTATCTAACAGTATCTCACTTTATGAAGTATATGAATCTTACACATCAGAATCCTTAAGCAGAGTTACCGATGTGCTGCTTCTATGAGATATACCAGAAGAACTGAAACCAGCTGAAGTATCAACCTCTGTGATCAAACGTTTATGTTTGCTCTGAGGAAGCATAGACACCAAAACTTCACAAATAGCGGAGTGCAAACATTCCTTAAAATCAGGAGAAGCATACCTACCCTACACTATAATTGTCTCTCAGTCAACACACCTATAACACAAACACAAAACTGACCTCCAAACAAAGAATGTAAAGAGATAATACCCAGGACTGACTCTAAGTTATAAAGTGCCCTAAACCTGTCCTCAGGCTTGGTGTAAAATTAATAATATACATGCCAATAGCCTGTGGGCTATGTGAATCCTCCTCTTCACCTACCTGTTAGAACTTTCTCCACCTTTCTTACCCAGCTGCAGTAAACCTGCATCCAGCACAATAGCCCATCGTGGTTAGATCTGAAGCAGGAGTTTATCAAGAGGCCAACAGGAGGAGGCTGAAGGATAATTCCCAGCAACACCTGAGGCAGGCCAGTGAGAAATTTCAAAGGGAGGGTTACTATCACTGCCAGTTTACTCCTGTACATCCCATTTTCCTATTCCCAGCTCTCTGGGTCTCACATAGGTCTGAGAACCCCTGAAGAGTACTTCAATTTTCACCTTCTCCGATGGAGGCAAATAAGACTGAGGTGTACTGGGAAGTGGGACGGATTAAAGGCTCCTGGTATGTTGGGTATCTTTTGCCTCCTCCAAATGGGCTGGAGTTTAATACCACATGTGATGGCTCATGGGCTCTCACCACCTTATGAAAGAAAACAGGATTAACCTAAAAGAGATGGTAAATAAAATATCTTACCTCTTCCTCCATTCCAAGGGTTTGATAGACAGTTCTATTTAAAGCTTCTTGGAAAGCTCAAGACCTGTTTAAACAATATTACAAAAAACATACAAAGTTAGTTTAGCAAAATATTAAATATATCTTAATGCTTTTATATATATAAAAAATACCCACAAATAAAACAGTTTAGCCCACAAGAGATGTTAATTAAAATAGATGACCTCTTTCTCCATTGTGATGGTTTGAAGAACAGTTCTATTTAAAACTTTTTGGTAAGCTCTAAGGAGACATGTTCAAAAATATTAAAACAAACAAAGATATATATTATATATATATATATATATATATATATATATATATATTATATATATAATATGTGTGTGTGTCTCAAGCTAATGGAAGTGTATAACTTTAAGGCTACATGTAAAATAGTTCTATTCGAAAATGAAATGAATTCATGTACATTTCAATTTTGACCTTTCTATCCCTTTAAAGGTTTGGGTAAAACAGGATTTTTTAAATCTTAATTTAAAAGTAATAACAAAAAAATGATAAAATAAATGTTAAATCGAATAAGGAGATATAATATTCAACAAAAAGTCTAATACAAAAAAACACAACTGAATACAATATATATTACAAATGTAAAAGAAGGACACACATCAAACTTATCATCTATCATCTATCTAATTTTATTGATATAAATTCTATAAGACCACCTACTGATTTCTACAGAGCCCAAAGACAGATCAAACGGTGTGACAATTCCCTTTCCTCTCTCACCTCCACCAGCTCTTTACCATTCCAGTTCCCCTCAGAGGATGAGAGAAAATGCCACTCTGCTTGGCTTCCATTTGGGTCCTGTAGAGGTATAGGCATCTATTTATCAAGCCGCCAACTTACTTGCATTCGACTGCACCAATACGCTCGCCTAAGATTGCCTAACATCGCTGCCGCAGACCTGAATACGTTCTCCAAAATTATCAAAAAAGCTGTCAAAAAGCCGCGCACCAAGTACAGTGCGATGAGCAGCAGACTGTTGTTAACTAACAGTCATCGATCTTGCTGCTCTTTGGCTTTTTTACAGCTTTCTTGGTACCCTGTCACTAAACACCCACACTATACTATACTGTTTACCCCTTAAACCGCTGCTCCCGGACCCCGCCGCAACTCTAATAAATGTATTAACCCCTAAACCGCCGCTCCCGGACCCCACGACAACTAAATAAAGTGTTTAACCCCGGAACCGCCGCTTTCGGAGCCCACCGCCACCTACATTATACTTATTAACCCCTAATCTGCCGCCCCCTACACCGCCGCCACCTACATTATATTTATTAACCCCTAATCTGCCCCCCCTAAACCGCCGCCACCTACCTACATTTATTAACCCCTAATCTGCCGCCCTCAACGTCACCGCCACTATAATAAATTTATTAACCCCTGAACCTAAGTCTAACCCTAACCCTAACACCCCCTAACTTAAATATAATTTAAAAAAATCTAAATAAATATTACTATCATTAAATAAATTATTCCTATTTAAAACTAAATACTTAACTGCAAAATAAACCCTAAGATAGCTACAATATAACTAATAGTTACATAGTATCTATCTTAGGTTTTATTTTTATTTTACAGGCAACTTTGTATTTATTTTAACTAGGTAGAATAGTTATTAAAGGGACAGTAAACCTTAAAAATAATGTTATATAATTCTGCACATAGTGCAGAATTATATAACATTATTTAGGTGCCATAGCCATAAACGCCTTTTTTACCTTTTAATTTGCTAAAAATACAGACCCGCTCTCTGCTCTCTGCTGAGCGGGTCTGTTATTTTTAGTCACAGGAGCGAGCTGCACTTAGTCTTATGACTATACAGCTGGCCCAATGTGCTGACTAAAAATAACAGACCCGCTCAGCAGAGAGCAGAGAGCGGGTCTGTAAAAGCGCCATATTTTTAGCAAATTACAAGGTAAAAAAGGCGTTTATGGCTATAGCACCTAAATAATGTTATATAATTCTGCACTATGTGCAGAATTATATAACATTATTTTTAAGGTTTACTGTCCCTTTAAATAGTTATTAACTATTTAATAACTTCCTAATTAAAATAAATACAAATATACCTGTAAAATAAAACCTAACCTTACACTACACTATAATTAAATACATTCCCTAAACTAAATACAATTAAATACAATTAAAAAAAGTACAAAGAAAACAAATCACTAAATTACAGAAAATAATAAACAAAGTACAAGATTTTTAAACTAATTACACCTAATCTAATCCCCCTAAAAAAATAAAAAAGCCCCCCAAAATAAAAAAGCCCTACCCTACACTAAATTACAAATAGCCCTTAAAAGGGCCTTTTGCGGGGCATTGCCCCAAAGTAATTAGCTCTTTTACCTGTAAAAAAAAATTACAAACCCCCCTAACGTTAAAACCAACCACCCACACAACCAACCCTACTCTAAAACCCACCCAATCCCCCCTTAAAAAAACCTAACACTAACCCCTTGAAGATCACCCTACCTTGAGAAGTCTTCACCCAACTGGGACGAAGTCCTCAACGAAGCCGACAGAAGTGGTCCTCCAGACGGGCAGAAGTGGTCCTCCAGACGGGCAGAAGTGGTCCTCCAGACGGGCAGAAGTCTTCATCCAGGCGGAATCTTCTATCTTCATCCATCCGGCACGGAGCAGGTCCATCTTCAAGACATCCGACGCGAAGCTTAATAAAAAATAAAATTCTTTAGCAAGTTAAAAAAAACAGACACTATTTTTAATATAGAATAATATATGGGTGTAACTTAAAAAATAAGGTAACAAAATGATAGAAGTAGAAATATTTAAAAATGCTAATAAAAGGACAATCCGACATGTAAAGGCTACATTACAAATTAAAGGGCCATTCAATGTTTAAATCAATGTCACATAATTCTGCACTACGTACTCACCTTACCTTTCTCGCCAGCCTCTACTGCTCTTCAGGTTTTTTCAGCAGTACATCACGGGCACGCTATCTTATTACAGTGCACCAGGTTGTGCCGTTGAACTACATGTAGCGCGCTCCTGCGCTGGGTAAAGCAGCCGACAGCTATACCCAGCATAAGAGTGCATTACATGTAGTTCAACAAGACTACTGATTGCTCTGTGATTAGAACCTTGCTGTTAAAGAAACCAGAAGAGCAGAAGAGGCTGGCGAGGAAGGTAAGATGAGGTAAGTATGAGTTTGGGGAGTTAAATCTTTAAAATCCTTTCCACTATCCACATAGTTATGTGCATAATTATGTAACATTAATTTGAACATTGACTGGCCCTTTAATATAGAGGACACACATTAAAGCATTAGCAATTCCACTGCTATATTTTCCTTAAAAATGACCTGCTCATTCCAAAAAAACAAAAATGTGCATCAACCAGTGTGACAATCACATCTTTTCTCCCTCCTACACCATCCCACCACTAATCCAATACTCCATAGAGGAAGAGGGGATGTGTCACTCTGCTTGGTGACCTTTTTGGTCCTTCTGAGAACAAAATAAAACTGTTATTCTAATATTAAATCAATTAATGAAAAGCACTAGTTGAAAAACTTATTAAACTAAATCCCCTTCCCTCTCCAAGCTCCACAAACTCTCTACCATTCTAGTTCCCTACAGAGAATATTACTCTGCTTGGCTTACATTTATGTCCTCTAGAGGTGTAGACAGCTCTCCAAAAGCAAATACATTTATCAAAAACACACATTTAAAAAGTGCTTAACCCAAAAGAGGTGGTAATTAAAACAGCTTACCTCTTCCTCCATTCCGATGGTTTGATGAACAGTTCTATTAAAAACTTCTTGGAAAGCTCAGGTAAATGGACCTGTTTATATAAAAATTAACATATAAAGTTAGTTTACAAACATATACAAGCTAAAAAAAGAGGTTAAGGAAATGTTCTACATGATTAGTAAGCACTCAAGATCATTACATCTTTTTTATTTCAAAGAGGAGCTTTAAAAAAAATATATATATATATATATTTACCTGGTAAATTATGTACTTTAATTGTGGTGAGAGCAAATTAAAAATCACATGTGGGATTATACTCCAGTCCACTAGGAGGAGGCAAAAAATACTCAACCTACCAAGAGCTTTTAATCCCATCCATTTCACTGATTACCTCAGTCAAACATATGGTCAAGGAAGGAAAGGAAAAGAAAAGCAGGAAAGATCAAGGTACGGTAAATGAATTGCAAACTGGAACTGCTGCCAACTGAGTTTAAAAATGGGCGGGTCTCGTAGACTCTCATCACATGAAAGAAATGAACTTATCAGGTAAGTATAAATTGTGTTTTCTTTCATAAAGGTTTCAGAGTTCACTAGACATCACATCTGTGATCTAATACTCAAGCTGTGGAATCCACAAGATAACCGTGAAAGCGCGGAACCTAAACTTAAGACACGAAAACTAATGACCAGACACTGCTGCCTGGAGAACTTTACTGCTAAACTCATCAAAATGATAAAACGTAATAAAATAATGTAAGGAGGACCAAACAGCTGTCTTGCAGATTTGTTACACAGTTACTTAATTCCTAAAGGCCACAAAAGTAAAAAAAAAAAAAAAACAGATCTCGCTACCAGCCTTACTAATCATTTGCATTAGCAAAGAAGCAAGTGTAATTGCTGAAGTTTTCTGACCCTTATGAGATTCTTAAAAAGACAATTTTAGAGCCCTTACCACATCAGATTATGTAAATGATATTATCTTCCAGACAGAAGTTGAGTATCCAAACCATGCATAAGTATAAAGGATGTTTTTTATAAAACCCATAGGGCAAAAAAGGTTCCAAGGAGGAGATACCGGATTAAACAACTGTCTAATGGTAAACAGTGCCTGTATCATGCCTGCCTATTTGATGCCCCTGTCTCTTTAAGGATGTTAGTGGTCTTTCCTGTCAGTCACCTCTTCTGCTGGAATGTGTCTGATTAATTATCTCCCACCTAAACTCTGATTCAGTTTCTATTTAGAAAATGCTCATGCCTAGGGGCATATTTAACAATGTGCGAGCGGTCATGATACAAAGTAGCGTATCATGTCCGCTGCACATCGCTGCACATTGATAAATGCAGACAGCATACGCTATCAGCATTTATCATTGCACCAGCAGTTCTTGTGAACTGCTGGTGCAATGCCTCCCCCTGCAGATTAGCGGCCAATCGGCTGCTAGTAGGGGGTGTCAATCAACCCGATCATATTCAATCAGGTTGATTTCTGTCTGCCGCCTCAGAGCACACGGACTAGTTATGGAGCAGCGGTCTTTAGACCATACAGAGCTTAATATGCCCCCTAGGCTCAATACAGCAGCTTAGTTGCAGTTTACTCTGTGTCTGTTCCAACGCACGTTTTCCCTGTGTATTTCAAGTCATTCCAGTCCGGCCTGGTTTCCTCTGCCTGTGTTCTACTGCCCACACATACCCTGATTTTTGTTTTGTTTATTCTGCTGAATTTATCCTGAACACCGCTTTATTGTATATCCTAAAGCCTGCAACATATCTCAGTTCCCAATGATCCATTATTGTGATCATCCAGCAATTTGCTACAAGTAAATTCTATACCCTCATCCTGCAACATAACTCATTTACCCGACAAGTATTAATGCGATTACCCAGTCATCTGCTACAACTGTATTGTATGCCCTGACCCAGCAACATGACTCAGTTACCAGCCAAGTATTACTGCAATACTCAAACATCTACTGCAACTGTATTATATACTCTGACCATGCAACATATCTTAGTTACCAGAATTCTATTACCGTGATTACCCAGTCATCTGCTACTGCTATATTAGATACTCTGAACCCTGTAACATATTTTATTTTTCCAGGGAAACTCTTACTGTGACACCAGGAAAGAATACATTTCCAGGCCTTATGATAAATCTTCCTAGACAAAGGATTCCTACCTTGAAGAAGAGTGTCAATGGCTAAATCAGAAGAAAAAAAACAGGTGTATAAATACATGCGTACAGTATGGGTTTGAATAAAATCTTCCCCTGAAAAGGAGAGAAAATCTGCCTTTACAAACCATATCCGACGACCAAGATTTTAACCACCAGACTCTTCAAGTTAAATGGCTAGGTTGCATTTTGGCATTGATGAAGATTATTTCCTTAACTGCATCACAAAAGAAAGTACTGGCAACTTGAATCATCTATGAACGATCCTGAATCTTATCCAATGAAATCTTCTTAGAGTCCATCTCTGATAAAGAGTCACACTATAAAGGTATAGCATCTGCTACTCAATCACCACAAACAGCTGGTCTGAAGAAAAAATAACAGCCTGCTTAAAAGCTCTTCTATGATAAACTACTAACATCCTATCCATTGTCAGAGCAAGTGTGATGTGATCACTGACTCAAGAGCTGATGCCTGTTTGTGAGCAAAAGCTTCTCTGTGACATCACAGGCTCTATGGTAACTCACCACCTCTAACCACAGACAATGAGGCAGAGGGAAACTGTCAATCTAGACCTCTCAGCCAATATGGAACAAGTCTTATAAATATGTCCTTGAATGAAGTGTTGTACTCTAATGGAATAGTAGTTTTCTTATCTAAAGTGATTCTGTCCCTTTAAAAATGGACATTAAAGGCAAAATTAAACTTTAATGGATCAGATATGGAACTTGAATTCTATTAAGAAATTTGTTTTGTTCTCTTGGTATTATTTCTTGAAAAGCATACCTAGGTAGGGACTGCAGCAACTGGGGTGCTGCTAGCAGGTGATTGGTAGCTACACACATGCCTCTTGTCATTCATGCAAAATGTTTAATAAAGGAAATAAATAGGTAAAAATCCATTTAAAGGGTGTCTGTGTATCCTGTTTTTGTTGGCAAAATCAGTATTGTTTCCTCCAGTGACTATATGAAAAGCTCACAAAAGTGGCTCACTATATTGCAGTGCAAGTCAAAAAAGCTGGGTTAATATGAGCCCAGCTATCTCACTCAGGCAAACAAGTGCCAGATCCACAGTTGAAATAAAAGGAAAAAAAACACTCACAGTTTTAGATAAAAAAACAAAATATCCTTTATGCATAGAGGACTATTTATTGGAGCAAAAAAATATATTTAAAACTTGAATATAATCTGCAACGCGTTTCATAGTGCTTATGGCACTCTTTCCTCAGGCAGTGACAATCGGGTTGATTGACACCCCCTGCTAGCGAATCTGCAGGGGGCGGCATTGCACCAGCAGTTCACAAGAACTGCTGGTGCACTGATAATTGTCAACAGCGTATGCTGTCGGCATTTTTCGTTGTGCATTGATGTGCGGCAGACATGATACGCTACATCGTATAATATCCGCTCGCACATTGTTAAATATACCCCAAAGAAATAACTGAAATTTGTCAGAAAAAAAATCTACTGCTCATTTGAAGTTCAGACTAAGGGGCTCCGAATGCTTGATGCCACTGTTTCCGCACCAGCCTTCAGGCTCGCCAGAAACAGCAGTTATGAAGCAGCGGTCTAAAGACCACTGCTCCATAACTTGTGCAATGATAAATGCCGACAGCGTATGCTGTCTGCATTTATCGATGTGCAGCGGACATGATACGCTACATTGTATCTAGTCTGATGGCACTTTCATAAATCGCCCCTTAAGGGCTCCATTTATTAAGCAGCGAATGCTGCTTCGGAGGCCCATCATTTCAGGCTCACCTAAAACGTAAGTTAAGAAGCAGCTGTGGCAAATTGAAATCATTCCGATCCGATCTAGATGATTGACAGCCCCTGGTAGTGACCGATTGGCCATCAGTGAGCAGGGGGCAGCATTGCACAAGTATTTCACCAGAAATGCTTGTGCAATGTTAAATGCAGACAACGTATGCTGTCTGCATTTAGCGATGTCGAGCGGACATGATTAGATACAGTGAATCATGTCCGTTCAACATTTAATAAATCAACCCCTTAGTGATATTGCATTGTTTTGTTATAATGTATTTGTTATTATGCAAATCTACTGTAGATACTGGTCCTTTAACTAATGTCTGATACATTACAGGAAGTGGAAAAAATGCCATGATACAGTTTCATTCACAGAATTAAAAATGTTTGTGTGAATAAATGCATACCTCCCAACATTTCAAAATTCAAAAGAGGGACGACCCCCCCCCCCGCGGCAAAAAAATTGAATTGTGGTGGGTGGGGCTTACAAGTCATAAGACCAAAGTAATATAAATAAAATTCTAAATAAAGTCATATTGCCTGCCCTGGAGAAATGCCTATTTCAGAAGGGCATTTGACCCCAGAGCAGGGCAAGTTAGGGAACCAATGGTAGTAGGAGATGGGTGGGACCTCAGGGGAGTCCTTAAAGGACGGTGAGCAGGAAGTACGCTCATCTTCTGTCCGGACTTGACGGTGAAAGAAGCTCTGCCTCTTTCACCTCATCAAGCCGGGAGAGAACGTGAGGGTACTTCCCGCTCACATTTCGGCGGTACAGGACCTCAGTGGCTCCTGGAGCAGTTGCAGGCAGCTGGAGTCTTACCTGGCGGCGGCGGTGATCCAGAGCTGTCGGCGGGGGTGGAGCCATCTTCAAGGGCCAGGCCTGTGCGGCGGTCGCAACCGCCAGAGCGCCTTAGCCCCACGGTGAGAGGAAGATCGGCGGGTCGAGCTGGAGGCAGCAGCGGACGGGCCAGAGGACGGCCGACCGGGAGGAGGTGCGGCCCGCAGAGGAGGCAGCGGCAGGAGACGGTGGTAGAGGAGGTCCACGTGGGAGGAGCGCCGGACAGTTCGGGAGCCAGTCGGATGGAGGAGTCCCAGGCAGCAGCACAGGCCGTGCTGACAGGTAAGCCGCTGGGCTATCAAAGAGATCAGGAGGCGGTGTGGCGGTAGAATGGGAAACAAAAGGGTGGCCCTGCGCAGTGAGAGATGGGACTTGGCCATAAGGGTGGGAACGAGGGGAGCCGGGAGAGACGGAGTGGGGGCTGGGGGGCCCCAAATGAGGCCATGGGGGCTCTTTTTCTTTTGCAAGATATATTTGATGGCGGCGGGGGGGCCCAAATGAGGCCGTAGGGGTTACTTTTTTGGTTAAAAATATTTGATGGCTGCTGGTGGGGGCCCAGATGAGGCCATATGGGGTGCAGCAATGTGTTATAATGGATAGCATGGGGAAGCGGCAACCTAGGCCATGGGGACAGGGTAGATTAGGTAAGAGGCGGGAGTCAGGAGCGTAGTTAGGATGATTGTAGCGCGCTAGACAGGCGGGGGGGGGAAGGGCCCACATGAGGCCTAGGAATGAGCAGAGGTTAGTTCAGTGGGCAGGGGATGGACATTTGGGGCAGGGAGATAGCGCAAGGGTGTATTTAGTGGAAGGGAGGCCCAGATGAAGCCGGGGCAGGAGGAGCTGGAGTGGATGCGGAGGGGGGGGAAGCCCACAGGGGGGCATAACAGAGCTTCTGCAGGGTGGGGAGAGGTCCCTGGGTATAAGGGGACTTAGGTCGGGTGACAGGTACACTGCAGGAGGTGGGGGAGGGTAGGTGTTGGTTGGCACAGGGACTGGGTAAAGGCAAATGGGGTTGGTCCCTCTCTGCCCCCCCTCCTCCTCTTCTCCCCCTACCCCCCCTTCTCTTCCCCCCCTCCCCTCCCCTCACCTTACATACATGTGTGTTTAAGGTTCTTGGAGTACGCTTGCCTCACGCTTTTAAACCCCCCTCTCTTTTGTCTTCTGTGATAGTACCTGCGGCTTCCATCCCAGTGGCAGTTCAGAGGCAGGAGCTCGACAGGACTCGGGACAGGGACGGGGATTCCCTCATCATTGAGGATATCCCTAGTGACTTCGATGGTGAGGATCGGCAGGAGGTAGACGCAGAGGAGTTGCATGCAGCTGGCCAGGTGGGGGAACTTGATGCCTTGGCGCAGCTTTTGGGGTCAATTTTGCCGCTGAGGAGTGTAGGGAGAGGGGGAAGAGGGGGTAGCAATGCCAGGGGGGTGGAGGACAGGGAACGGGGAAGGATGGTTGATGATATTTTTGGCGTCCAATTACAGGTGGAGAATGCACAAAGAAGGGAGCGGTCTCGCAGCGGACGCCGGGAGCCTATTCGGAGGCGGGGGTGGTCCCGCTCACCTCTCAGGAACAGAACCGAAGGGGAGCGGAGGTTGTCACCCACTTGGGCACGGATGGAGCGGACGCATGAAGGTCGGAGTGAAGACAGGCGGAGAGAATCTAAGCCTAGAAGGAGGACTCTGGAGAGGCGTCAGGAGTCGCCGAGAAGGGAAGGAAGGAGGTCAAGCAGAGCTAGGACTTCAAGGGACTCGGGAGTGGAGACGGCGCACAGAACAGACACAGGGGCGCCAAGAGGTACAATTTCACTTATTACACCACAGGGGACTGGGAGTGAGTCGCAGAATGAGTTGTTGAGAGGTTTAAAAGAATTGATTGCGAGGATGGAAGGTCAGGGGAGCCCGGCTGGGGCTTGGAGTTCGAGTGGCGCAAACGCGGGCGGGGTTGTGGCGCCGGTGGCCGTGGCCCCAGGGGCTGGCCAGAGTGAGACGTCGGGGACGGGGGCCGCACAAGGGCAGGGAGTCGTAGGTGACGGGGCAAGCGGCGCGAAGGCAGCGGCTGGAGGTTCGGAGGTGGTATCTTTCAGGGTGTCGGACAAGGCGTTGCGTAGGCCATGCTTATGTTCGATCGGCCCCCTAGGGTTGCATTTGGCGACGGAGGTGAAGGAGAAAATATGAAAAAGGGAATTCTTGGAATTATTCTCTCTCCTTCCCATAGATCAATTTGTTGAGCTGAAGGAGGACCCTAAAGGGGAGCAGGGGAAGAAGGAGGAGGATTCCGAAAACCTTCGCCAATTGGTCCAGGGCATTCTGTATCCTTGCAAGCATGATGGCTCAGAAGTTCCCTGATCAGGGCTCTGCCCTGTTTTGTTATTTTGATGAGGTCTCGGCGGCGTATCGTACTTACGGGGGGATGGGGTGGTGGAGGTACGATGAGCAATTCTGCCTGCGGATAGCCGTCCGACCAGACATGCGGTGGGATGACAGGGACATGGGAATATGGCTGGAGATAATGACCCCATTGAGGGGGTCGCAGCCCTTTCGGTCTGAGGGGGGAGGGGGAGGGCACTCCGCGGCATCGGGGAGTGGGGCAGCAGTGGCCCTTAGGAAGGGCCTCTGTTTCCAGTTTAACGATGGCCAGTGCCGATTCGGGGCGTCGTGCAAGTACAAGCATGAATGTTCGGGATGCGGGGGAATGCACTCCTACGCAAAATGCTTCAAAAAAGGAAAGACTGGGGGCAGGACAGGAGAGGTGGGTTTACTGAGCCAAGATGCCAGTGGACATCAGAAGGATGGTCCCGTGGCTAGAACGGTACGCTAATGTGCGAGGGAAGTGGGGGGACGCCGAGCTGCTTTTGACGGGTTTCAGCTCGGGTTTCCCCATACCCTTTCAAGACATGGATGGGAACGGGAGGGCGGGGAATTTGAAATCGGCCAGGGACTTCCCGGGGATTATTCGAGAAAAGTTGAATAAGGAGGTAATCTTGGGGCGTATGGCGGGCCCCTTTTCATCCCCCCTTTGCATAATTTAAGGCTGTCCCCGCTGGGGGTTGTTCTGAAGAAGGCCCAAGGACAGTTCCGCATGATACACCATCTGTCGTATCCGAGGGGCTCTTCGGTAAACGATGGGATCGACCCGGACGTGGCGGCAGTCCGTTATGCGTCGTTTGACGATGCGGTAGCTTTGGTCGGAAGGGCTGGTGTGGGGGCCCTTTTGGTGAAGGTGGACGTCGAAGCAGCTTTTCGGCTACTGCCGGTTCACCCGGCATGCCACCACCTTTTGGGGTGTTCTTTCGAGGAGCAGTTTTTCGTGGATTTATGCTTGCCGATGGACTGTTCCATCTCGTGCTCCTATTTTGAAAAGTTCAGCTCCTTTGTGGAGTGGGTAGTGCGGCAAGTCTCGGGAGTGCCTTCCGTTGTCCATTATTTGGATGACTTTCTGTTCGTTGGCCCGGTGGGCAGCTCTGCTTGCCAGAGATTGATGGATGCTTTTGAGGCGGTGGCCAAGGAATTTGGTATTCCGGTGGCATCTGATAAGTCCGAGGGTCCATGCGTTGCACTGAGTTTTTTAGGAATACGCATCGACTCAGAAACCATGGAGTGTAGCCTGCCTGAGGACAAGGTAGCCGATTTATGTCAGGTTTTGCGGCACGCTTTGGGGCGTCAGAATCTGACGCTGCGGGAAATGCAATCTCTGTTGGGCAAGCTAAATTTTGCTTGCCGGATCATCCCGGTTGGGAGGGTTTTTTGCCGAAGGCTATCTTTGGCTACGGTTGGGGTGAAGGAGCATTTCCACCATATTCGCTTGACGAAGAGTTTGAAGGAGGATATGGTATTATGGTTGAGTTTCCTTGGGGATTTCAATGGGCGGTCCCTGATTCAGAGGGATGGATGGGACGACCCTGACGTGCACCTGTTTATGGGGCGCACGGCTTCGGAGCTTACCTGGGTGGCAAATGGTGCGCCAGTCCGTGGCCACCAGGCTGGGAGGCAGCAGGCTTGACTAGGAACTTAGTGTTCCTAGAATTGTTCCCGTTATGGGTTGCCCTGATAGTCTGGCCGGAACTACTGAGAGATAGGAAAGTAGTTTTCCATTCAGATAATATGGGGGTGGTGGCGGCTGTAAATTCCTTGACAGCATCATCACCTCCGGTGGTGGTCCTCCTCAGGTTGTTTGTGTTGGAGTGCCTGAGATGTAATGTTTTGTTCAGGGCTGTGCATGTGCCTGGTAAGACCAATGGGATAGCTGATTCTCTTTCACGTTTCCAGTGGGACAGGTTTCGGGAGCTGGCTCCATTGGCGGAGGACATAGGGTTTCAGTGCCCGGGGAAGTGTGGAAGGTAGACTTCGGGGTTTGATGAGGTTGATTCGAGGGGCCCTAGCAGAATCCACGTGGAAGGCTTACTCGCAGGTATGGAGAGAATGGTGTGAAGTATTAAAGGGAGCAGGGGGGGGCCATGACGGCCCGGAGTTGGTTGACGGTCCTATTGGCATGGATGGGGCAGTGGGGGAGGCAAGGAGTGTCAAGGGCCATGGTAAGAAGGAGACTGGCGGCATTCACCTTTCTGTGTCAATGCCTGGGTTGGGATGATGTTACCAAGTCATTTGTGGTACGGATGGCTGCCAAAGGCTTATGTAAGGGTAGCAGGGCACTGGACTCAAGGAGGCCGGTGGTCTTTGCATTGCTGCAGAGAGTAGTGGGAGCCCTGATTACGAACTGGTGCTTTTTTGGGCGGCATATGTATTAGCCTTTTTTGCAGCATTTCGGGTGTCGGAAATAGTGGGTGCATCTAAAAGGGATGGGGGGGGTATTCAACGGGGGGATGTGTGGGTCCAGGGATGCGACCTGTTCATATGGTTGCGTCGTTCAAAAAGGGATCAAAGGGGTCGGGGAAGAGCTATTACCCTTCGGGGAATTGGGGGGGCATGTTGCCCTGTGGAGGCTGTGTCGGCATTCTTGGCAGTGTGAGCGGAGGGTGGTGGCCCGTTGTTTATTCACAAGAACGGGGAAACATTATCGCGGTTCCAGTTTATTTCAGTCTTCAGGAAAGCGCTGGGTTCCCTGGGGCTCCCGCAGCTAGACTTCGGGTCCCACTCGTTCCGAATTGGGGCTGCTACCGAGGCGAGAATGCTGGGTATGTCGGATGCAAGAATCAGAAGGATTGGGAGGTGGGCCTCTAACAGTTTTAGGTCTTACGTGCGTAGTGACTTGATAATTTAGTGTGTCCTTTTTCCCATAGGGTTGCATGGCAGGGAATGTTGGACTATTGGCCATTCCTACATATACTGGGCCAGGAAAGCAGCAATGACAAGAGAAGGGGGGAGCCAACTGGGCTTCGATGAGGAGACCGTGCGAATACGGTGGTTTGGTTATCGGGGACTGAGATGGGACCAGGTTATAGTTAAAATTGTTGAGTTTGCTAGGTTGTATAGCCCCCCGGGGATGCTGGTGTTAGATGCAGGGGGAAATTATTTGTGCTTCATCTCTCAAAAAGAATCGATAGATAGGGTGAGGAGGGACTTACTACGTTTGTGGGAACTGTTCCCCGGGCTAAGATTAGTGTGGTCAGAGATTACACCTCGGTTGAGATGGAGAGCAGCATGGGATGCGCTGAGGTTGGAGTTGTCGAGGAGGAAAGTCAATAGGATCCTGAGCAAGTTTGTGGAGCGGAATGGTGGGGTGTCTATACGGCACGTAGAATTTGAAGGAGGTTCGGGGGAATGTTTCTTTTTGAGAGTTGGAGTCCACCTTAACGAGGTTGGGTTACATTTGTTCAATTTCAATTTGAGAGAAGGGGTGGAAAAGGCCTTGGTGGGTGGCGAGGTCCGGCTATGAGCCGGCCTGGTGGCGGTGGGGCTTGCCTTTGGTGGTGGTGAAGTCTGCTGGGGTACCTCCTGCCAGGCAGGAGAGGTCTATTACGGTTCCGGAGGGGACCTGTGGAACAGAGATACATTGGGTTACATGGCAAGCCCCGTGAGGGTTTTTTACAGTTAAGTTATGATTGGGTTATTTATGGGTTTTACTTATATGTTAAGATGTTGTTAATAAACAAGCTGCGGCCTTTTTTACCCCAACAATTTGAGTGTGTGTGTCTTATTTGGATATAACGTAGTCCCTAAATAGGGGGTCATGCCTGCCCTGGAGAAATGCCTATTTCAGAAGGGCATTTGACTCCAGAGCAGGGCAAGTTAGGGAACCAATGGTAGTAGGAGATGGGTGGGACCTCAGGTGAGTCCTTAAAGGACGGTGAGCAGGAAGTACGCTCATCTTCTGTCCGGACCTGACGGTGAAAGAAGCTCCCTCCCTCCCTCCCTGGATTTACGGTAGTGGAGGCGAACATTCCATGTCACAGCTTGGCGGTGGGGCTTGCCTTTGGTGGTGGTGAAGTCTGCTGGGGTACCTCCTGCCAGGCAGGAGAGGTCTATTACGGTTCCGGAGGGGACCTGTGGAACGGAGATACATTGGGTTACATGCAAGCCCCTTGAGGGTTTTTTACAGTTAAGTTATGATTGGGTTATTTATGGGTTTTACTTATATGTTAAGATGTTGTTAATAAACAAGCTGCGGCCTTTTTACCCCAACAATTTGAGTGTGTGTGTCTTATTTGGATAGAACGTAGTCCCTAAATAGGGGGTCAATTTTAATATTCTTAGGCAGCAAATCAAACACAAGCTCAAACCACTGGTATGGCTATGTGAGCTATGTATTTAATTAGCCTTTGCAAAGACATTGCTAAATATTTTTATCTTAATTGGACATTTAATAATTCATTAATTATACATGCAGATACACACACACTACATAGCATACACTTATACATGCAGATACACACTACATAGCATACACTTACACATGCAGATACACACACACTACATAGCATACACTTATACAGGCAGATACACAGACACTACATAGTATACACTTATACATGAAGATACACACACATTACATAGCATACCCTTATACATGCAGAATACACTTATACATGCAGACACACACACACTACATAGCATACACTTATACATGCAGATACACATACACACTACATATCATACACTTATACATACAGATACACACACACTACATAGCTTATATTTATACATGCAGACACACACACACTACATAGCATAAACTTATACATACAGATACACACACACAGTTATGGATACAGATAGACACACACACTACATCATATATGGGTATCTGTAATTCATTGTATGGGATCCTGGGGTTGGCAAGCACATTAGCTGGCAGTCTGCGGCTGCCACTGTTCGTTACCCTGGTATTAGCATTGCTCATTGTTTAAAACTGAAGGCATGCTACTATTATCATCAGGGGTTAGACATCATCACTACCAGAGGTAGGTTAGACAGGTCACCATTACCCGTGGTCAGAGTGTATACAGCCTTCTTACTCCTGCTTAACCCACACACCATTCCTTTTCCACAGGGAATCTAACAGGTATCTAACCCTGTGAGAGCAAAGCCAGCTGCTTCTGAGTATGGGCCCAATAGAATAAAAAAAAAAAAAAAATAATTTTTTAATGCCTGCGGGCAAATCGGGACAGATGGCTAGCAACCCGGGACAGACCCCTAAAATCGGGACTGTCCCGCGAAAATCAGGACAGTTGGGGGGTATGTAAATGTATTTTATTTTCAAAGCACTTAATAAAATTGGATAATTTATTGTAGCTGACACAATTCAGATGAAAGTGCTTGTTATACAAAAACTAGAGAACGTAGGGCTCGCTTCCATTGAGTTGTTAAAAATAGAGCCGTAAGCTACCGAAGTGGCCGACAGCTAAAAGTAGTTTATGACTCAATTTTAGTGCCAGGTCTTTAATAAAATATTTTGCGCATTGCGTGCAGTCGCTCTTTTCATGTAGGTGTAAGTTAGCATTGTGTTAATGCTTTCATCCAATGTCAGATTTTTTTAAAAATCAATTAGTTGCTATGGTAACCCGACATTACACTATCAAATTTATGTTTAACGTCTATGCTCCGTACCTTTGATCAACCCCAAAGGGAAAAAAAAACAAAGATACACTTATTTATAATACATATTTTTTAAAGGGACAGTCTACTCCAGAATTGTTATTGTTTAAGAAGATAGAAAATTGCTTTATTACCCATTCCCCAGTTTTGCATAACCAACACGGTTATATTAATATACTTTTTACCTCTGTGATTACTTGTATCTAAGCCCCTTATTTCCGTTCTTTTGACAGACTTGCATTTTAGCGAATAAGTGCTGACTCCTAGGTAACTGCACGTGCATGAGCACAATGTTATCTATATGGTACACATAAACTAACGCCCTCTAGCTGTGAAAAAAACTTTCAAAATGCCCTGAGATAAGAGGCAGCCTTCAAGGGCTTAGGCATTAGCATATGAGACAACCTAGATTTAGCTTTTAACAAAGAATACCAAGAGAACATAGGAAATTTGATTATAAAAGTAAATTGGAAAGTTGTTTAATATTAAATGCCCTATCTGAATCATGAAAGTTTAATTTTAACTAGACTGTCCCTTTAACTATAAGCAAATACTATTTTTTATTATAATTATATTTTTACTTTATTAATATATGTAATATTTATTGCTGCCCTAGGCATAGGTCTACTTTGAATTCTGTAGATATGTGCTTGCATATATTTATATGCATACTGATATTGCCATAAAAATAAGTGCAACTATTCCTATACATCGGACAATAATAAATATTACATATTACAATTTTTTCCTACATTTAAACACTTGCATTGTTTGCAAGTTTTAAAATTTCAATGGGAAATAGATCTCAAAAGCTATTTTTTTCTCTTTTACACCTAGTTGAGCTGGGTGTAATTTTTCTCAATGTATCGACAGCCTCTGACAGTGTATTAATGGTTTGCGCTTTCATTGGAAACCTGTAACAAGTTATCACGTAACAGCTTCTAATAATTTCTATGGGACACAATAATATTTTCAGTAGCCAAACCCTGGCTGCCGATATTGAGGTATAACGCGCCATCAGAAGCAGTCAATAAACTAAATTGCTTCCGACAGCATATTTATCGCTTTGCGACCTCTCGCAAACCTAATTGCGGCTCAATGGAAGGGAGCCCTAAGTTAGACATTTGCTAAAATGCAAATGGTTGGAAATATGATCTGTCTCCACTAGGTGGTGCACTAGACTGCAGGTGAGTGCTGTATTTTCTGTAGACCAGTCTCACTGACTGGTGTTTTCAATAATTTGTTATACCAGCTGCAGAGTATTAACAGTATGTGTTTATGTTTTCATTTGAAATAGTGGGTATTGTTCTTTGAAACCACAACCCATCAACATTGTTTGAGTTTGCAGGGAAATCACATTTCCTTTGTTTATCACTTTCTGTACACACACATGCTTCTTTAAATTATCTCTATAAACTAAAGCCTAATACTTAGAACAATTGAAAATTAACATTTCATTGCTTATCTCTTCTACCTCCTACTGGGAATGTAATTTCTTCAACTTTACACAGGTTTCCTTTAACCTCTACCTAAGTATAGAAACTTTCAGAATAGATAGGGATACCACGGGAAAAGTCAGCTATTTAAAATGCCAAAATAAAGTAAAAGGAGCTATTTGTAAACATTTTAATGCACTCCAGCGGTTCAAATGGATCACTGGAAACAAATTAATATGGAGAAAAAAATTGGGGTAAAGTGTTCCTTCCATGTGGTCTGGATGCATCTGGTGAATTTACAAATTGACAAAATGGAGATCTAGATATTACAGTGCTTTTATATTTCAAAAAATAATAAACATACAATCTAGTATGTATTTTGAAAATACTAAATTGTATGTTTATTAGTTTTTGAAATATGGATTTCCTGAGACTCACACGTGTGATGAAAAGTAAAAAATTGTTCAATAAACACTTATGAATTTTGGACAACTCAGAGTAATTGGGCTAAATTCTCTGTCTTTTAGCTAAGGACTACTGATCCTTATTGGTTCTTTCTATTTTTACTATATTTATATACTGTAGCTCACAAGGGTCTGCATTTTTTTATTAAATAAGTACAAATATATTTTTTGACTGATAAAGTTGACTTCACTTAATAGTTTAAATTGTACATTTCTAAACTATCTTAAAGGAGCATAAAAGCAAAAGGTTAGAATTTAAAGGCACAGATTACGACATGATGCTGACATGTGATCATGGACGTCCGCAGAAATTTTTCCAGGGGGAGGTAAAAACAAAAACTTCCCTAAGCATAAGAATATCAGTGGCAACATATATTGTAAGGCGGCGGGGCAAGGTGATACCTACGGCTGCAAGGTACATTCCTTGCATGCTCATTTAAATCCAAAAATGGTCAAAAAGATTAGAGACAGTAGATACGTCAAATTTTTTTAATTATCCATACGTATATGCTTACAGGGCTAAGTAACATAGCGAGGACGGCACAGGGTCTAAGTACGTGAAACGGATGGACACTTTTGATGAATGGCGGCGCTGTTTCCGGGTCTTCGCCTCATGCATTATTGAACAATGGCAAGAGCAAGCGCTGGACTTGTTCAAGAACATGAAGGTAATAGAGTTTATACAGGCAAAATATGGTGAGGGAGTATGGTGCAATTATGACGCTGAGTTCCGCCGTAAGATGACAGTTAACCCCCTTCTGACGTTCGGCACCAAGGACATAGACCTGTGGTCTGGCCTGGGGCTTTAGAAAGACCCTAGTCTGGTCCCAGTAACTAAGGGGATAACGACCAAACCCCAGACCCCCCTGAAACGACAGGGGAGGGAGTGCTGGAAATTCAATGAGAAGCAGAGTGACAGGGGAGCGTTGTGCTCCTTTTGTCACGTCTGCAGGCCCACATGCAGGGGTGGAGTGTCAAAGATGAAAAGAAGGGACAGCGGGTAAGACCTCCCAGTGAGGGCCCACTAACAACAAGGGTGCCAACCCTGCTGAAGCTGGCCAAGCTTAGGCGATGGTTGGCGGCTTATCCCGACAGCGAGGCCACTGATCTGTGGCTGAGAGTACCCAGCAATAGAAGCTGGCCAAATAACTGGCATTGGGTCGAATATCGGGCCTCTTCGCAGAACCTCCACTACCTTCGCTGGTTATCTCACTGTTGGGGGTGGTGTCCAAGGGAAGGAAGGGAAGTCCTGCCTCATACAGCAACTGTCATACCTAAAAGGCAGATCTGTGAATAATGCGATCGACCCAGAAATCAGCTCCATGAAATACCAGTCGTTCGACCAAGCGCTTGATTTGGTTAGGCAGGTAGGTCGACGGGCGCTGTTAACCAAACTGGACATCGAGTCCGCTTTTCGTCTGCTCCCCATTCACCCATTGTCTTTCTGGCTAATGGGTTGCAAGTTAGAGGGCAACTTTTTTGTTGATTGTTGCCTTCCAATGCACTGGGCAGTGGTGACAAAGGCAGGAGGGGGGTAGTAACACACTGTCTTGATGACATCCTGCTGGTAGGCAAGGAGGGAACTGAGGAGTGTGCCAGGCTGATGGGGTTAATGTGAGCTCTAATTCAGGAGTTCAGGGTTCCCCTTGCCGAGGACAAGACCCAAGGTCCTTGTACAAGGCTGATGTTCCTGGGTTTTGAGATTGACACTGTGGAAGAGCTATGTCGTCTCCCAGAGGACAAAGTACAAGGTACAGCACATGCTGAGGGTGGTTGGAAGGGCTGCTGCCGCACAACGTTTACCACTAAGAGACCTTCAATCAGTTTTGGACATCCTCAACTCTGCCTGTAATGTGATCCCAATGGGGAGGGTGTTCAATATTTGGCTAGAAGAGCCCCTTAATGGAAATACACAGGACTCACGTCCAGTGTGGATAGCAGGGCAAATGAGGGAGGACCTGGCAGTATTCCTGCAGGACTTCAATGGTGTCCTCCTCTGGAAGAAGCTGCCGAGGTCCAGTCAGGCCCTCCACTTGTTTACAGATGCTGCAGGGAGCTTCGGGTACGGGGCATACCTGCTTGGCGCATGGAGCACCAAAGCGTGACCGGAAGAGTGGGCTACGACAGGCCTGACTAGGAACTTTACATTCCTGGAGCTCTTTCCCATAGTTGTAGCATTTGAAATTTGGGGGCAGGAGCTGAGAGAGACAGTTTCATAGTCTTTTGGACAGACAACATTAGCGTGGTGTTGGCCATTAATCACCTGTCAGCGTCTTCTCCGCTGGTGGTATGGTTTTTCAGACATGTAGTGCTTAGATGCTTACAGTTTAACATCCACTTTGTAGCTAAGCACATCCCAGGGGTAATAACGTAGTTGCTGATGCGTTATTGTGCTTCCAGTGGGAACAGTTTAGGAAGCTTGTACCGCAAGCAGCAGCTTTGGCAGATGGCAAGGCGTGGGCACCATACATCCATTTAATTCGGGCATATACCCAGCACACGGCCAAATTGACACAGTTTTGTGCATCTCGACACTGTGAGGTATCACAAGGGTCACAGGTAGCACTGCTTGAATAGCTAGAGTGTTTGAGACTAAATGGAATAAAGAAGGGTGCTGTGGGTAGCCGAATGGCTGCGCTATCATTCTTTCACAAACTTTTCGGGTATAGCAATCCTACCACTGCCTTTGCAGTGCGCCAGGCTGTGAAGGACTGGGGGAGGTTAGAGGGTGCTAAGCTTGACTCGAGGGTACCAGTTATGTTAACGTGGCTAATCACCCTGCTGGGCACATTGGAGGACATTTGTTCATCTGAATACGAGGTGAGGCTGTTCAAAGCAGCTTTCAATGTCTTGTTTTATGGGGCATTGCAACCTGGGGAGTTGGTGGCAGTTTCCAAGACGGGTAAAGGGGCAGGGGTACAGGCGCAACATGTTAGGCTGACATATACTGAAGTGCTCCTGTGCATCCCACGGTCAAAGACCGACCAGGACGCTAGGGGGACTTGGCTATCATTGCCAGCCAGCCCAGGAACACCATCATGTCTTGTTAGACTGGTGGGAGAGTATATTACGGTGAGGCCATCTATGTCATCTCAGTTTTATGTGCATGAGGATGGGTCCAACCTATCCCAATTCCAGTTCACTGTGGTGCGGTGCCACATTGTTAAGAATGCGGGTTTAGAGGGTTGTAAGATCACCCCTCATTCATTTTGAATAGGAGCAGCTACTACCGTAGCAGCTATGGGGTGGACTGAAAAGGCTATACAGGGGCTAGGGAGATGGAGGTCTCAGAGGTACAAACTTTATGTGTGGCCCCCAGTGTCAGACTAAGGGAGCCGATTCTGTCTGTGTGTGCTGGGAAGGGATGGCAGACAGGGTGGTAGGGGAGCATTTGTAACAATATTATCTATTTTCAGGTGCAACCAAAGGCCCTACCAGATTATGTATCGTGGGCCATTCCTTTGTCCACTGGGCAGACATTCATGTGTCTACGGTTGGTCAACAGTTGGGGCTCCCAGCTTCCTCAGCCTCGGTGAGGTGGTTAGGCCGTAGATGCATGCAGTGGCCCGCACTACCATCACTCCTCTTAGATGCTCAGCGCAGATGGGGAAGACCAAACATCATCTTGCTCCAATTGGGGGGGAATGATCTGGGTAGTGCTCCACTGCTTGATCTCATTAATATAATGAGCTCTGATGTCAGGTGGCTATGTACCACCTTCCCTGGGGTTAAATTAGGATGGCCAAATATAGTGGGCAGGTTACAGTGGAGGAACTTCCCAACCTAAGTCAGCTTACAGGGTTGGGAAGAAGGTTGACAGAGAGCTGGGTAGAGATATGTTGGTTGCTGGGGAATTTGTTGTCCGGCACAACAAGAAATTCCTGTAAAGAAAAGACGGAGTGCACCTTTCAGAAGAGGGGTTGCAGATATTTTTGGCCAACCTGAAAGCAGCGTTGGCATCCCAAATTTAAAAAAAAAAAAAAAGTTTTATAGTTTGTAAATGTTAATGATATATGTTATTATAAGCTACGGTGGTGGCAAGAGTCAGTCCCTGCCTTAAGTAGGGCTGTCTCTTGTGGTGGGAGGTCACATCCCCTAAATGTCAGAGTGCAGAGTCCGGAAGGGTGACAGTCAAGCTAATGGGTGGGGATGACGTCCCCCAGGCCGTGCCCTGGGAGGAGTTTCCCCCTACCCCGAAGGCCTGCTGGCTGAAGATCCCCAGGGCATCTGTACTCATGTGTGTGAGCAGGGTTCTTGCAAGTCCCTCCCTCCTATTCCATTCAATAGCCCCCTTCAAGGGTCGTGACCTCTGGCTATATGGGTTTTAGTTTAGGGCCCTGCTTACCGCCACCATAGGTTTAAGACTTATGAAGCCAAATTTAAATGTTAATATTTGTTATTACAAATAAATGCAACCATCATATGGTTTTATACCCAGCTCTTTGTGTGGTGTTTTCCTTCAGGGGACTGAAGGGGGGATATGTTTATATATGTTTAAGTAGTTGGTAACGGTTCAGAATGACGATATGAGGGATTAGCACTTATAATAGTGTAAGGTAGCCTGTGTAATGGAGCGAAATTAAGTGCCTGGTGCTTAATGGAAAGGAGAACATTAGTTGAAGGTAGAGTAGAGTTAAGTTAGCAACTATGTTGCAAAGTTAGGGGTGGGTTCTAGCTTACCAGATTTAAGCCCAGGGAGCCAGGGTTCTGCCTCTTTTTCCTGGTGACTACAGTCTGAAAGTTTTCCCCGCCCAGCCATTTCCAATATGTTTGAGTTTTCTGAGGTGGCGGCATCAGGCCATTAGATGGCTTCCTTCAGTTGCTGGTTAGAAGCAAAAGGCAAGGATAGGGTTAATTGGCCTGGTTTTAGTAAGCCCTTAGCTGTTAAGGTATGGAACTCCTGGAGGTAGTTTGCTTTAGGGCTCATTACACCGGTGCCTTAGTGGCAAGAGTCTTCCCGTTACTAAAATTTATTCAAATTGGAACAATCTCCTAGTAGCGGGAGGTCTTGTCCCCTAAATATCAGAGTGCAGAGTCCAGAAGGGTGACAGTCGAGCTAATGGGCGGGGACAACGTCCCCCAGGCTGTGCCCTGGGGGGGTGCCCACCCCGCAGGCCTGCTGGCTGAAGATCCCCAGGACATCTGTACTCATGTGTGTGGGCAGGGTCCTCGTGAGGCCCTCCCTCCTATTCCATTCGATAGCCCCCTTTAAAGGGCGTGACCTCGAGCTATATTGTGTTTAGTTTAGGTCCCTGCTTGCTGCCACCATAAGTTTAAGGCTTATGAAGCCAAGTTTAAACGTTAATATTTGTTATTACAAGTAAATGCAAACATCATATGGTTTTATACCCAGCTCTTTGTGTGATGTTTTCATTCAGGGAACTGAAGGGGGATATGTTTATATATGTTTAAGTAGTTGGTTAATGGTTCAGAATGACAATATGAGGGATCAGCACAATATCAACATAGAGCTGGAGGGAAGGCTGAGATCATCATAAATCAACAAAATACTAGTATAAGTATATGCCCTTATTTGTTAAACACATAGCATTGCAGGGTAGTTATTAGCTAGTGCTAAAATGAAATGCTACACATAAATCATATAACTTTTGATCTATAATGTACTGTATAATGTAATGTATAAGTGCAACTGTATATGAATCCTTAAAACAGAATGTCACTTCACTATGACAGCAGAAGTTGACATCATCACCAATTATTTTGGTCAGTTTCCAGATTGTTGGTGGGAGCTACAGAAGGCAATAGTCACCTGGGGTGAAGTAAAAAAAAAAAAAAAAAAAAAAGATAGGAGTAAACAGCTTTAATATTATATATTATATATCACAAAATTCAATTGCCAATACTATGAGATATCCTTTGAATTTAGCTTGAAAGTCTATAGCTTAAATCTACATAAGGTTATTTATTATAAAAATCACAGGTAAAAGTGTATTAATATATCCGTGTTGTTTTTTGCAAAACAGGGGAATTGTTAATAAAGGGATTATCTATGTTTTTAAACAATAAATGTTGGTGTACAGCATCCCTTAGGTAATGTTAAAAAAACTATTTGTTTAATCCAATTAATCGAAAAAATATTCGACCAACTAATCCATTATGAAAAAAATTGTTAGTAGCAGCCCTAATACATACATACATACAAAAAAGATGATAGGGGGCGCCCTTAGTGCGTGATCCGGTGACTAGTGACTAGTAACACTATCAGTGAGCAAGTAAGGATATTTCAGCAGTAAATATAACAGTAGGTGTAACCCATAACATCTAACATATAATATATACTAAGTCAACAAAGACTCAAAACATATGGTAGTGATATATCAATGATATAACAAAGAGCACAACATTAACAGTAAAACACACAAATTAAAAATGTGCCAGTGGCATACAATTGTAAATCAAACAGTCAAAAAAATATATAATCAAAAAATAAAAAATATATATAATAATAAAAAGTCCTTGAGTAACTTGTGTATAATATCACTATAGGTAGATCAGTAGCTGTAATCAAGGCAGCTGTCTGTAGAGGATCAAAGCCACGATCCAGAGTCAGTGATCTGCAGTGGAGAGAAGAAGACAGAAGCGCCACATGGCCCAATATTGTAGGGTACAATTGAAATAATGTGTGATAGTCAAACTCACATGTGGTATAACACCCCTAGTGGTGTAGAAGGAGCAATCTGGGATAAATAGCAGTCACCCAGAAGACTGACATCCGGTGGATGTGTTTGCAATCTGTGGAGTATAAAGCACAGAGGGGTGCCTATATGGCCTAGTATTGCTGGTGCAAATGATAACAAATAGAGAAACAATGTTTCACTCACATTTAGAAGAGCACCTCCCTTAGTGCAGTAGAGGCAAGCTGGGATCAATATAGTCACCCAGTGGACTAGATCTCTAGCAGTCAGGAACTCCCAGTAGTCCAGTCTCACAATGGGGGTATCAGGTGAGGATGATGAAGTAAAAAGATGTAAAAAATAGATCTGGCAGTGTTAAGTTAAAAAACGTACTTTATTAAAAAGTAAAATCAGTAGCAACGCGTTTCTCAGCCAACCAGTGGCTGTTTCATCAGGCTTAGTAAAAAGGTTATGAGAAAGTTATAAAATACTTGCTATATATGCCAAACAAACAAATCTAAATAATTGATGTAATGGACTACACCTGAGGTGGGTGTTAACAAATGAACATACCAATTATGTCCTAACCAGTCAGAGTATGTTCTCTGACATCAGAGTTAAAATATATACAGACAATGTCAAAACACCAGGTACACCAGTAAAAAAAACAGACGATCTATGTATACATACACCATCAGATAAAAAATACACCAGTGGTATAAATAATGTAAATTATACAAATACAAGAAATTCATCATCCTAAGTCATTGTACTAATCTAAGCAGGTAATATAATGTAATTAGATCAGGGTAAAAAACTGACTTGCCAAAATACACATATACATACAGTTATATAATAATAAGTAAATCACCATAACAGTGGGAATCAAATATTATATGGACATAGGTGAATAGTGTCCTAATGTAGATTCTGTAGCTATATACTTGTGTCTGAGTTCTAGATCTATGTATTAGTAATTAAGAAGTACTTACAGTTTGATATAATCATATAATAAATCATCAGAGATATCCAAGAGGGGCAATCTTGAGGGAGAGGCAGATAAAGTCACAATCCCTGCACGCTCAGGGATATGTGACAGATAGGAGCAATCAACTTATTATCATGAATAATGTTGTTGTTAGTAGCAAACAGTTTGTGTTAATACTGCTGTGAGAACATGACTCGTGCAGATAGAGTAATGGAGTGCTGCGTGATTGGCCCGTAGGGTCAGATCGTCATAGTGATGGGCGGGGCTTATGCGGGTCTACAAAGAAATAACCAAAGAGTTTTTGTTTTTTATTTTTGTTATTTTTGTTATTAGTACCCCCATTGCTAAATTACTTGGTCTATCTGGTTATAGTTTGAGCGTGGTAGTAATAAAAAAGTGAGTTATGCTCTGTCACGACAATGCAATTGGGTATCCAGCTCCCAGCTCACTATGGAACAGACCAGACGGGCATACTATACTATAGGAGCGCAGTAAAATCATCAAAGTGTTAGGTGTTGTTATTATGGACAAACAGTAGCAAGCAATAGGAGTCGACCCTCAACCCCTTAATGGGATGGTAATGTGTGATTGGTGTTTGGGGGTAGTGAGGTATAGTGTGGTTGGCCGTGATGTCAGTGGCATGATAGTGGGCGGGGCTTGTACGGACCAAACGTAATGACTAAGAATGTCAATGTGAACAATAATAAAGTGTTATTAAAACTAACTAGGTGTAAATAAGTGATAGAGAGAACACATATCTGGCATTGAGAAGTAAGTGCGTATCCCAGCATTTCCAACAAAAAGCCAACACCGGGGTATGGAGTGTAAGTGTAAAGACATTATTGAAGTATAACTAATGTCAAAGAAGTGATATTACCAGGACATTGTATGATTTTCCCAAAATCCAGTCGACGTAATAGCGGACAGAGCCTAATTGATGTAAAATAACACCATATCTATTCGGCTGTGCCAATCTCGTCAAAATCTATAATCGTGTAAGTCAGCAGAGCTGATTTACACTTGATATTCTAGTGTTAGTGATAATAGTTTAATAGTTTATGTGATGGTGATAAATACGCTGGGATCAGTATGTAGTGGTATTAGTGTCTGAAAGGGTCTAGCTATACATACAGGAGGATAATTATAGTATTTATACAAAAACTGTTAGATGAAGTACTATATGTGTGGTCTAATATATATATATATATATGTACAGATATAGAGACAACTATACAAATCAAGGTAAATATGAGTGAGTGAATATCTATAGTGATCTTAGAACATGAATAATGCCCAAGAATATGGCCTAAATGGTGTAACTAAATGTGAGTATTGATAATAATGTATGAGGGCCAAGACTAAACTAAAAGAGTTACTAGTAAGAGTGTCAATTGTGAGCATAGTTCTATCAAGATTGCAATGGGACATGGGGTGTAGGAGATCGCCCCCCTAATCTATATATAAAATGGGAGAGAAATATGATAGTGGGGAACAGGTTTACCCCAAATCATAGATCAAAAGCTGCAAGGTCTACACATTAATTTAAACCATCCATCAGGTATCAGAGTGTGTAATTTGTGAATCCAATAGGTTTCTCTACGGCGCAAACTAAGCATGGGATTGTGACTGTTTCTTGTTATTTGCTCAATGGGAATAATGGACATATTTTTCCAACTTTCCTTATGAGCAAAAGTACAGTGTCTAGATAGACTGTGTTTCAAAAACTTTCTTTTAATATTATAAGTGTGTTCACTCCAGCATTTTTTAATCTTGCGGCACGTGCACCCCACATATTGGACCCCACATGAGCAATTAACTAAATAAACCACATAAGTGGATTCACAGTTGAGACGTTTATTGATTTTAAACTGTTCTCCTGTGTGGTTTGATTGGAAAAATTTGGTACCAATCTTCACTACTTTGCACATATTGCATATTGATTTCTGGCACTTATAAACTCCTACTTGGGGTACAAAATTACCCAAGAAAGTCCTGTTCTTGTTTAGATTACTATTGGTTGGTTTATCTAGATTTATATTGTCTCTAACAATTTTAAGAGGCGCTAGTTTGTAAACACTACCCTTGGTTGAGAAGAGATGTGATTTTTGAGATATGGGTCATCACAGATGATCGGCCAATGATTAGAAATGATTATTGTTATCTCACGGTGTTGGCTACTAAATCCAGTGATAAATAAAGGAGTTTTCTCCAACATTGGTGTGTCCGGTCCACGGCGTCATCTTTACTTGTGGGATATTCTCTTCCCCAACAGGAAATGGCAAAGAGTCCCAGCAAAGCTGGTCACATGATCCCTCCTAGGCTCCGCCCACCCCAGTCATTCTCTTTGCCGTTGCACAGGCAACATCTCCACGGAGATGGTTAAGAGTTTTTTGGTGTTTAAATGTAGTTTTATTCTTCTATCAAGTGTTTGTTATTTTAAAATAGTGCTGGTATGTACTATTTACTCTGAAACAGAAAAGGATGAAGATTTCTGTTTGTAAGAGGAAGATGATTTTAGCAGACAGTAACTAAAATCGATTGCTGTTTCCACACAGGACTGTTGAGATGAAGTAACTTCAGTTGGGGGAAACAGTTAGCAGACTTTTCTGCTTAAGGTATGACTAGCCATATTTCTAACAAGACCATGTAATGCTGGAAGGCTGTCATTTCCCCTCATGGGGACCGGTAAGCCATTTTCTTAGTTAAACATAAAAGAATAAAGGGCTTCAAAAAGGGCTTAAAAACTGGTAGACATTTTTCTGGGCTAAAACGATTGCTTTACTAGGCATATTATGCAGATTCTAACTAATTATTGGTATTATAATCTTGGGGAACGTTTAGAAAAACGGCAGGCACTGTGTTGGACACCTTTTTCAGATGGGGGCCTTTCTAGTTATAGACAGAGCCTCATTTTCGCGCCATTAATGAGCAGTTGTTTTTGGAGAGCAAGGCATGCAGATGCATGTGTCAGGAGCTAAGAATCACTGAAAAAGCTTATAGAAGGCGTCTTGTGGTATCGTATTCCCCTCTGGGCTTGGTTGGGTCTCAGCAAAGCATATAGCTGGGACTGTATAGGGGTTAAATGTAAAAACGGCTCCGGTTCCGTTAATTTAAGGGTTAAAGCTCTGAAATTTGGTGTGCAATACTTTTAATCTCTTAACCCCTTAATGACAGAGGACTTACCAGGTACGTCATAGAAAAACATTCCCTTAATGACAATTGACGTACCTGGTACGTCCTCTGTTGTTAGAAGCGCTGGAAGCGATCATGATCGCTTCCAGCTGCTTACAAGGGATTGTAGTGATGCCTCAATATTGAGGCATCACTGCAATCCCTTATTTTACCCACCGATGCAGAAAGGGCCACTCTGTGGCCCTCTCTGCATCGGACTATGGCGATCAGGCATTCGTTGGTGGGTGGGAGCAACTTCTTTGAGGAGCGTTAAGGATATGCTCCATATTTCTCTTACTTACTTTCACTTATGCTAATTTCGCCGGTTGCGGGCGGGGGGGGACGGGGGGCGGGTGCGCGTGCATGCGCGCGCACGCAAAATATGCCCGGAAGAAAAAGGAAACAAAAAAAAATCAATGCAGATGCATGGGGATCTTATTTGTTTAGTAAGGGATCTGGGAGGGGGAGGGATGTAGATTATTAAGGGGGGCCAGCTACACTACAGAAAACACATTTTTAATCTAAAAAAGTTAAAAAAAAAAGTACCAAGATGGCGGCAAATAGGTAGAGGGGGAGGGTTAGAGAGATGTATGGGGGGATCAGGGAGGTTGTGGGGTAAGGGGGGATGCAGACTGCAGACGGTATGAAAAAAAAAATAAAAAAAATAATAAATGATTTTTATTTCAGTACTGGCAGACTTTCTGCCAGTACTTAAAATGGCGGTGACAATTGTGAGGTGGGGGAGGGAAGAGTGCTGTTTGAGGGAGGTCGGGGGGGGGGATCAGGGGGTGGGATGTGTCAGGTGGGAGGCTGATCTCTACCATAAGATAAAAATTAACCCTACAAGCTACCTAATTAACCCCTTAACTGCTGGGCATATTACAAGTGTGGTGCGCAGCAGCATTTAACGGCCTTATTATTACCAAAAAGTAACGCCAAAGCCATATATATCTGCTATTTCTGAACAAAGGGGATCCCAGAGAATCATTTACAACCATTTATGCCATAATTGCACAAGCTGTTTGTAAATAATTTCAGTGAGAAACCTAAAATTGTGAAAAATTTAACAGTTTTTTTTTATTTGATCGTATTTGGCGGTGAAATGGTGGCATGAAATATACCAAAATGGGCCTAGATCATTAATTTGGGTTGTCTATTACACTACACTAAAGCTAAAATTAAACCTAAAAGCTCCCTACAAGCTCCCTAGTTAACCCCTTAACTGCTGGGCATAATACACGTGTGGTGTGCAACGGCATTTAGCGGCCTTCTAATTACCAAAAAGCCAAAGCCATATATGTCTGCTATTTCTGAACAAAGGGGATCCCAGAGAAGCATTTACAACCATTTATGCCATAATTGCACAAGATGTTTGTAAATAAATTCAGCGAGAATCCTAAAGTTTGTGAAAATAATTGTGAAAAAGTCAACAATTTTTTTAATTTGATCGCATTTGGCGGTGAAATGGTGGCATGAAATATACCAAAATGGGCCTAGATCAATACTTTGGAATGTCTTCTAAATAAAAATATATACTTGTCAAGGGATATTCAGGGATTCCTGAAAGATATCAACGTTCCAATGTAACTAGCGCTAATTTTGAAAAAAAGTGGTTTGGAAATAGCAAAGTGCTACTTGTATTTTTTGCCCTATAACTTGCAAAAAAAAAAAAGAACATGTAAACATTGGGTATTTCTAAACTCAGGACAAAATTTAGAAACTATTTAGAATGGGTGTTTTTTGGTGGTTGTAGATGTGTAACAGATTTTGGGGGTCAAATTTAGAAAAAGTGTGTTTTTTTTCCATTTTTTCCTCATATTTTGTATTT